>NW_026607023.1:3557500-4162500 GCF_029890125.1 Rhinichthys klamathensis goyatoka
GCAGTTATGGGGGCATATACATAAAGAGTGTCCTTGTGCCTCTTAACAGACACAAAATGCAATTAAAATGTCTGTCCAACATGACCAGGGCCCTTACATGACAACAAGATGCGTTTATCAACTTAGCCATTGTTTAAATTCACCTAAAAAGTGTTCTCTTACGAGAGTATCTCTCGTAATGCGTAATATCTTACGCTATGGGGAAAACCTCTTTTCCACGAGATATTGAAGCCAAAAATTATCCTTAATTTTGAATTAATGTAAAACGCTGTGCAGCAGCATGCAGACATAGGCAGGACGGCTCGCGCGCCTATTGGCTGCCCTGCTGCAACAGCAGCAGCCTATCGAGAGAGGCGCTGCGTGACACCATATCCAATGGGGGCATTTCGCGCCCATTTCGTCACGTCCCGCCAGAAAGGGCGTGGTCTCGCCCTATAAATATAGCTCGATAAGGCTGGTACACTGATTTTCATCTCTTCAGCGAAGCCTCTCGCATCGCTGGATCCGGAGTGAGAAGCCGCGCCGTCGACGCAAGCCTTTCAGCGGGACGAGCTTCTGGAGTCGCTGGCCTCGCCGCCTTCAACTGCCGTACCTGCTGCGCTTTCTGGCGTACTATATATCCTTTACTCTGCTCTGTGTGTATGTGTGTGTGTGTGTGCTCGCCCCGCGACTCACACTTCTATCATCTAAAAGAGCCGCGTCTTTGTAAAGATGCCATCCTCCTGTGGCTCGTGCCGAGCCACACTCAGCGACGGGGACCGCCATGTGATGTGTTTCCTGCCTGTGAGAGGATCATGCAGCTCTCGCGCTCGCCGACGGCGGCTGCCCTCACTGCGAGCTATTGCCTACGGTGACTCTGAGGACTCGCCTGGCATCCTTCAGCGAGACTGCACTTCCACCCGCTGCAGTGCCGCGCCGTAAAAAAGCGCCGTACTCAGAGGCCTTCTCCAGCCCGTAAAAACTCGCCGGTTCGCCTGCCAGCTTCACCAGCTTCACTCGAGTCGCTCACTGACGGATAACGGCCGCCGCGCGCCGCCGCTTCCGCCATTAATGACGACGAGATAGCTGCATCTGTCGAGGAGACCTGCTGCTCTATCCTGGCGTCGGACAGTGAGGACTGGGTGAGCTCTGTGGACCTCCCTCTTCTGTCCGCGAGTCGTCAGGGAAACGGGCCAGCATCAAGACCGCGAGCCCTAAAACCGCGGCTAGCTTTCTTTACGTTATAAGAAATCTACCCCGCCCCCCATGGGCGTGCGTCACTGGCAAAATGAGAAAAGAGTGTGTTTTAGTCCCGCCGAGGCCGGACTAATCTCCATTTCTCAAACATTTCTCAGCTCCTAGTTTGAGCGGCTGAAAATGTCATTATTGCAGCAATGAGCCTGTTGTATAACACGCACACCTGCATACAAACGCCGACACACACAAAACTGTGATGACAATCTCTTATCTGCTTGTGCTAATGTAGTTCTCCCTGTGGCTCAGTGGTGGAACCCAAAGCCTTCGTGCGAGAGACCCGTGTTCGATCCCGGCTCTCGCAGCAGATAAAAATGTAGTCTCGCCGCGGCCAGACTTCCACCGAAATTTTTCGCTCGTTCAGTTCCAGAAAATGCGACTGTTCCAGTGTATTTTGCAGTAAACAAGCTGGTACCACGGCCCGCTTGCCTGCACATAAAGGCCGTTTCCACGGCGACCCAGAAAAATCATGTAATCATTGTATTTCTGGTTTTCCGGCCACAGCCGATGGTGTTATAAGTGTAATAAAATGCTCACAGTCCAGTGTTCATTTCTACACACAAACACAGCCCCCCACGTTACAGGGCTCGCACAAATGAAATCGACGCATGTCAATTGTGTATTAAATGTAGTGAATGTGCCCACAACCCTGTGCCCACAAACACTACCACGGTTTCTGTAAAACTAAACCAACACAAGTCTTCCTAGCCTCCTAGGAAATCGACGGTGTTTCAGTCTCGCCGGCCAGACTTCCACTGAAATTTTCGCTCGTTCAGTTCCAGAAAATGTGACTGTTCCAGTGTATTTTGCAGTAAACAAGCCAGTACCACGCCCGCTTGCCTGCACACAAATGCTGTTCCCACGGCGACCCAGATAAATCACATAAACAGTGTATTTTCTGGTATTCCGGCCACAGCCGATGGTGCTATGAGTGTAATAAAAATGCCCACAACCCAGTGCTCATTTCTACACACAAACACAGCCCGCAAAAATGCAGGGCTCGCACAAACAAAATCGCCTCATGTCGATTGTGCACTAAATGTAGTGAATGTGCCTACGTCTCAGTGCCCACAAACACTACAACCCACATGTCCCACGGGTTCTGTAAAAACGAAACCAACACGCATTCAGTCAGCTCAGGCCGACTGTGTTTTTCAGTGCAGTAAATGTGCCCGCTGTCCTGCGCCCACATTCACTCACAGACATGTTAAGCCCCACGGGGCTCGCCCCGCTCTCTCTCCCTCAGCAAACTGCTATAAGGGTTTTGAGGGCGGCCAGGCTCCCCGCCGCGATCGGCGCGCCCCCCGCCTCACACACTGTAAACACAGTGTCTGCGTTACAGCACGCCGGAGCTCCCTTGCCGTCACTATGTCACGGCCAGAGCCCAGATCTCATTCTACCCCTAGCTATTCACGCGAAAGTGTGGGCACAGCTTCCTGGGGTATCAGAATGGGTGCTGAACACTATAAAAAGAGGCTATTCGCTACAGTTCGCTCGACGTCCCCGCCATTATACGGCGCGCGTCGAGACGACGGTGAAAAACGAAGTATCTCATCTACTTCGAGCCGAGATAGCGAAACTACTGAGCAAAGGTGCTATAGAACCTTTATCTCAAGCTCAGAGCGAAGGGGGCCTACACAGCAGATATTTTCTGGTACCGAAAAAAGACGGAGGTCTCAGACCCATTTTAGATCTGCGACAGCTGAACAGAGCGCTTGTGAAGCACCAGTTCAGAATGCTTACAACCAGGAAAATCCTCGCGCAAGTTTGCCAAGAGGACTGGTTTATGTCAGTAGGTCTGAAAGATGCCTATTTCCAGATACAAAGAGCGTCCCATCACAGGTGATTCTTGAGATTCGCCTTTGAGGGCCAGGCATATCAATACACAGTCCTGCCGTTCGGCCTGTCCCTAGCACCCCGTACATTCACGAAGTGCATGGAAGCGGTTCTCGCACCCGTGAGACTCCAGGGCATGCGAGTTTTGAACTACTTGGACGATTGGCTGATTCTAGTTCGATCTCACTCAGAGCTCATAGAACACAGGGCCACATTACTCGAGCACCTCGAAAATCTGGGCCTCACAGTCAATCGGGCGAAGAGCTCACTGTCCCCCAGTCAGAAAATTTCTTTCTGGGTACAGTGCTGGACTCGCGATCCATGACAGCACGCCTGTCATCGGAGCGCGGACTAGACATTCAGCGCGTTGCGAAATCCTTCCGCCACGGCTCTATAGTCCCGCTCAAAAGGTTTCAGAAAATGCTGGGCCTGATGGCCTCAGCAGCCTCTGTGCTCCAGCTGGGCCTGCTTCACATGCGCCCACTGCAGATGTGGCTGAAAGCGCGAGTTCCGCCCTGGGCACGGACCGCTGGTCTGTTTCGCCTCAGGGTCGATCTAAAGTGCGTTTTCAGCTCTGAAACCTTGGAAAGTAACCGACTGGTGTCAGTCAGGTGTGAGTCTGGGGACTGCCTCGAGTGTGCAGGTGGTGTCTACGGACGCCTCCACCTCGGGATGGGGAGCGCTGCTCAAGTGCAGACCGTTCGCTGGCCTGTGGTCAGAACGGGAAAGCCTCCTTCACATAAACTGCTTGGAAATGATAGCAGTCGACAAAGCGCTACGGTGCTTCTGTCCCCAGATAAAAGGTCACCACGTCCTGGTCCGGTCGGACAACATGTCAGTGGTGGCACACATAAATCGCCAGGGCGGCGTCAGGTCCCGAAACCTTTACAGGTTGACGGAACGCCTTCTGGTCTGGGCTCAGCACAACCTGCTCTCGCTGAGAGCAGCGCATGTGCCTGGTCACCTGAATGTGGGACCAGACAAACTGTCCAGAAACAATGTCCCAGCAGGGGAATGGTCGCTGCAACCGCAAGACGATCCAACTGCTGTGGAAAACGTTCGGCAGAGCGCAGGTGGACCTGTTCGCGTCCCACGAAAACTCTCACTGTCCGAAATATTTCTCCAAGAGCAAGGACGCGCTGGCCCACGTCTGGCCCCGCTGTCCCCTCTGAGCTTTTCCCCCCGTCTCGCTCCTGCCTCAAGTGCCGGAACGAATCAGGGAAAACGGATGCCCAGTGCTGCTTGTGGCTCCGCTCTGGACAAACCAGACTTGGTTCCCAGTCCTGATGCGGCTGACCAGCACTGCCCCGTGGCCAATACCGTTGAGGAAAGACCTCCTCTCTCAGGCCAAGGGCTCGATTTGGCATCCTCGCCCGCAACTATGGTCCCTACATGCATGGGCCATCAACGGGTACCCGCTAACCTCCTGGAGGGAGTGTTAAACAAGATCACGCAGGCGAGAGCCCCGTCTACTAGACGGCTCTACTCCTCGAAGTGGTCTGTGTTCTCTGCCTGGTGTCAAGCTCAGGGCTTTTCACCCGTAGACTGCGGGGTCACGGAAGTACTCTCCTTCCTTCAAGAGCTGCTGGATAAGGGCAGGACCCCATCCACGCTCAAAGTGTACGTGGCGGCCATAGCAACGTTTACAAAACCTGTGTCTGGCCAGTCACTGGGGAAAAACGACCTAGTCGTGTGATTCCTTAACCCTCTGGGGTCCAAGGTGTTTTTGGGGTCCTTGAGATGTTTTGACATACTCTGACATTTGTGCTTTTTTCAGTTGCTTATAAACATATTACTGGCAAAGGTGTAATTACACTCTATTTAGCACACACAGGGCTACCATAATGTGTTATCAACATGTATGTACATTTTTGTATCTTTGAGAGAATATTGTTTATGCGTGGTTGTTATTGAAAAAACTAAAACTTAAAGTTTCTGAAATAAGGCCACAAAACACATACTAAATATCTGTCCACAAGACTTTTGACTAATGGATGTTGTCGCCTAGAGTTTTTTCTTCAAAATGATCTGAAAATCATCCTGCCTTATCATTCACATAAAACAATAGATTGGTTTAAATTTAAAAATGACACTTTTTGTTTGGAAAGGCAATATGCGCAGGGGTGTGACCTGCTGTGATTCACACCTGAGAAGACAATGGCCCGCATAATGGGGCTGCATACTAATGACCCTTTCATTCAGGTGTGTCACTGAGCCACAAGAATGCAATGACAATATATATATATATATATATATATATATGCCTATATAATACAAAATTGGTTCACAGTTCCAATTATTTATTTATTTTTCAAATTGTGCTTGCAAATTGTATACTATCAAATGTAAACATTTCTAGTAATTGTGCAGTTAATTCTCATACTGTTTTTACAGAAAGTTTGGGAATATATCCCAAACGTGTCACTAATAAAACACAATACAAATAATTTAAAGAGGAGGCTTATATTGAGCTTTTAAGATTTACCTAAGATTTATTTATATGTAGCCTACATATATTTTTGCTATTTTAATAAAAAGGTTACAATTACAACAACAATTAAAATTTTAACTATATTTCAAATGTAATCTTTCTTTGTATTATATACTAAAGTATACATTTTATCATACATATTTCACAGTTGCGGATTAATTATTTTGAATATAGCCTACAATCGAACAAACACTATAATAACATCTTAGCAAACAAGCTTATTTGATGTGGCAGTATTTTACAGTAAAAACGACATCTTGTCTTTCATATGTAACATATCGTTTTTATGATTAGGACATATAAATGCTAATTTGCAGTTTAATAAATATTTTATTTCAACATATTTCAGTCGATTTTTACTCATCTCAGTATTGGAATATAGTTAGGTAAAAGCTGTTCATTCATTCACACACAAAAACGCGATTCAAACAGTCTTTTTGTTTACAGACACTATTCCATATCGCGATTAGCACAAAGCACTTGAAAATAAAGAATGTACCTATTTCCTCGGCTGGATCCGTTGCTCCTCCAAATGAAACTACCTGTAGCCTACTTCTGAGGTAATTTTTTCCAGGATTATTATTAAGATAGTACTATTATTCCTCACAGCGTCGTAAATCTGAGTCTCTTTCGGTGGGTTATCCAGCTGGTGTGGGCGTGGATCGCCTCAGAGCATTTGTGTTTGAATAGAGCGCGCGCTCCGTGGGCGTGGTCAAATTAACTTTAATGAGCTGAGACGAGAATGACTATCATCTCTCTCTTTTCGTACAGATTACATAAAATGAGAAAATTTGTTTTTTATATAAATTACTTCATTTAAAAGAAGATAATTCAGGCTTCATGCCTGTGTGCCTGTATACCTGTTTGACTGAGTATTTGCAGAGTTACAGATGATTTTTCGGACGCGTTTCAGAATGGACTTCACTGACAGAGAGAACGCAGAACGCGCATCATGTTTATTTTTCTTTATTAGGCGAAAAGCACAACACTTTGTTTTTATTATGAGGTTCCACAAAAAAAATACAAACTTAACAGGATCGAATGATGTACAACACTTATATGTAAGATCAAAATTAACAGAGTAATTTGAGTCTCTTTTGCACTGATAAGGAAAAAAGTGAGCTGGTATCGCCGGCGAGACCGCCGACCCCAGAGGGTTAAGGGAGCTCGGAGGCTGAACCCTCCCAGACCTCCTTCAGTCCCGGTGTGGGACCTTTCTACGGTTTTGGAAGCCATGAAAGGTACCCCGTTCGAGCCAATCCATTTGTCAGACATGAAGCATCTGTCTTTCAACACGGTGTTTCTTTTGGCTCTCGCTTCAGTGAAGCGCATAGGGGACTTACAAGCGCTTTCAGTAAGCGCGTCATGTATGGAGTTTGGGCCTAATGACTCAAAAGTCATACTCAAACCAAGGCACGGGTACATGCCCAAATCCCTCAACACACCGTTCAGGGCCCAGGTTATTTCCCTGTGCGCTCTCTCGGTTCATGATGAGGAGGAGGATGCGAGTCTCCTTTGCCCTGTAAGGGCACTGAGAGCTTATGTGTCCCGCTCGTCTGTCTTCAGACAGACCGAGCAGCTCTTCGTTTTGTTTGGCGGACGCTCCAAGGGACTGGCCGCATCAAAACAGAGCCTATCCAGATGGATAGTCAACGCCATAGCACTGGCTTACACTTCTAAGGGCCTGCAGTGTCCTTTGGGTGTCAGAGCGCACTCCACGAGAGGCGTGGCCTCGTCGTGGGCGTGGTATAGTGGGGTTACCTTGCAAGATATCTGTACGGCCGCGGGCTGGGCCTCGCCGTCTACATTTATAAGGTTTTATAACCTAGAGGTTCCCGCCTTACAAGCCAAGCTTCTGTCGGTATAGAATTCAGTGCTATCTGCCCTGCTGTACCGGCCCAGATGCTGAGTTTTGCTTGTGCATCGCTCACTGAGCGATAAAACAGCTCCATGGGTGTTGAATAACCCGTACTGTTACCCAGTTCAGGCTGAACACGTTCTGCCGTCCTGCCTATGTCTGCATGCTGCTGCACAGCGTTTTACATTAATTCAAAATTAAGGATAATTTTTGGATTCAATATCTCGTGGAAAAGAGGTTTTCCCCATAGCGTAAGATATTACGCAGTACTCGTTCCCTCTCTAGAGAGAACCGAGTGTAGCGGGGCTCTCTCTCTTCTAGAGAAGGAGCCAAGATAGGGCTACTACCTCTAGCTTAAACATGACTACGCCACCCTGTTTACAGGGAAACATTAATATTGTGAATCTAAGATTTCACACAGGACACACAGGAACGTGATTTGTCAAGAAGGGTTAGAGACGTGGATACCAATAATACAAAAGTTTTATTTAAATGCTCACAATAATTTCAAGATATAAAACTGGGTCATTCTCATTCACCATACAAAAGAGACCACACGATAAAGGAGACCGAGGCTTAACGGCAGATGCACGAACTCAGTAAGCACAAGGCTTCTATATCACTCTCAGCACCCCGTGTACAAGTATCAGCACACACACTGCAATAAAGTCAAGAAATAACCACACAGCACTCTGTGACGAGCACTCCACCACCGCGTAAGGGCCTACTAGTGGCCTACCATGAAGCCTCGGCTCCTGCAATGAGAGCAAAACATATTACAGGTCTCAAATAAATCACAATCACACTCACTCCAGACAAGCACAAATAATAAACATTTGAACTAGTAAACTAGAAAACAATATTACAAAAAAATGAAAGAAATGAAAGTCAAGAAGGTTCTAGTACTAGTGCTGGTATACCCTCACTGACCTTCTACCAGCACCTTTAAAAGTAAATCACAAAATACAACACTGTAAAACACTCAACGTAAACCAATCAGGACAGTCAGTAGCACACACAATGGTACATGAATATACTGGAAAAATAAATAAACACGAAACACAAACACTTGGGAAGTGGAAGACACCCGGCAATCACGGTGGCACGTACTGGAGAGCGAGCAAGCCTCACGCAAGACGCCTAGGCTGTGCACGCACACACACGTGTGTGGGGAAGAGAGTTTGTTATCGAGATAGTCTTTATGTAGACAAAGCAGCAGCATCAAATCAGCGTTGCCCACCAGGCGTCACATCTATTCCTCCTAAAAATACAAACATGAGCATACTTGCGATATATAAAAGAATGAGTGCTGTAAAAAATTGGAGGTTTCACGTACCTTTAATTCATAAACCCGTCGCCCATCCATGCCACGCATAAACATGACACGGGAGAGAGACATGTAACGTGAAAGCCGGAGCCGCGAACAGCCGCGAACTATCCCGATGCTATGAACAACACAATCGTTTACACAAAATCCCACATCTGTGTTCACTACCCAGCTCAAACAGACCTACCTCAAAGCGGAAGCACTACAGGGACAAAGGGCGATCCCACGGGCAATGACGCGACACTCAATCAGCAAGCACACGCATAATGTGACTACATGTTCTCTTTTTTTTATATCATCCCACCCTGTTTGTGATTGGACCCACACTACCCCAAGCACATTAACTTGATTGCCGGGCAACAATACGTCCCACTACAATCTGCCCCACGCTTTTGCATCGCCGACCCGACGATGGACCACTTATTACAAGTTCCCAGCCTTGACGGCTATAACACGATCACGGAGGAACTCAATACAAGGCCTCTGCCTTGACGGCTACATAACGAGAGATGCACACATTCTCTAACACGACTGCTCAAACACGAGTAAGGCACTGGGTACAGGTCCTCTGCCTTTACGGCTACTCAACGAGAGATACACGTTCTCGGGCATGACGGCTAAACCACGAGAAACAAGTGATACACGAGTTCTCGGGCATGACGGCTAAAACATGAGTAAGGCACTGGTTACAGGTCCTCTGCCTTTACGGCTACTCAACGAGTGATAAACACGTTCTCAGAGATGACGGCTAAACCACGAGAAACAAGTGATACACGAGTTCTCGGGCATGACGGCTAAAACACGAGTAAGGCACTGGTTACAGGTCCTCTGCCTTTACGGCTACTCAACGAGAGATACAAGTTCTCGGACATGACGGCTAAACCACGAGAAACAAGTGATACACGAGTTCTCGGGCATGACGGCTAAAACATGAGTAAGGCACTGGTTACAGGTCCTCTGCCTTTACGGCTACTCAACGAGAGATACACATTCTCGGACATGACGGCTAAACCACGAGAAACAAGTGATACACGAGTTCTCGGGCATGACGGCTAAAACACGAGTAAGGCACTGGTTACAGGTCCTCTGCCTTTACGGCTACTCAACGAGAGATACACGTTCTCGGACATGACGGCTAAACCACGAGAAACAAGTGATACACGAGTTCTCGGGCATGACGGCTAAAATATGAGTAAGGCACTGGTTACAGGTCCTCTGCCTTTACGGCTACTCAACGAGTGATACACGTTCTCGGACATGATGGCTAAACCACGAGAAACAAGTGATACACGAGTTCTCTTGCCCGGTTCTCCCCATTCTACCGTCTCCTATAAAAAAAAAAACTTCCTGCAGGGCAACACAAGACTGGGAGCAACCATACAGCTCTAACAAATTATGTAAATTTTCTCTGGGTCTCCACATTCAACCACAAGGCGGTACTAAAATGTTATCCTTTTATATGGACGACTTACCAGAGCAACCTCTGTAAGTGAATGACACAGATAAGGAAAACAGCTGTTGGAATGCTCCAAATCCCCTGAAATGACGCTGCTGCTTTGTCCCCAACACTAGGTTTGAAAAAGAAAAAAAAGAAAGAGACCAAAAAAATACACTAATACATTCATACAAAGTACACCTTCAACAGTTACCCAGATACAATAAGCATCCACGTCTCAGCCCAACAGAGAAACTCTACTATCCTGCCGACTACTCCAGAATGTAGCGGGGCTCTCTCTCTTCTAGAGAAGGAGCCAAGATAGGGCTACTACCTCTAGCTTAAACATGACTACGCCACCCTGTTTACAGGGAAACATTAATATTGTGAATCTAAGATTTCACACAGGACACACAGGAACGTGATTTGTCAAGAAGGGTTAGAGACGTGGATACCAATAATACAAAAGTTTTATTTAAATGCTCACAATAATTTCAAGATATAAAACTGGGTCATTCTCATTCACCATACAAAAGAGACCACACGATAAAGGAGACCGAGGCTTAACGGCAGATGCACGAACTCAGTAAGCACAAGGCTTCTATATCACTCTCAGCACCCCGTGTACAAGTATCAGCACACACACTGCAATAAAGTCAAGAAATAACCACACAGCACTCTGTGACGAGCCCTCCACCACCGCGTAAGGGCCTACTAGTGGCCTACCATGAAGCCTCGGCTCCTGCAATGAGAGCAAAACATATTACAGGTCTCAAAACAAACACAATCACACTCACTCCAGACAAGCACAAATAATAAACATTTGAACTAGTAAACTAGAAAACAATATTACAAAAAAATGAAAGAAATGAAAGTCAAGAAGGTTCTAGTACTAGTGCTGGTATACCCTCACTGACCTTCTACCAGCACCTTTAAAAGTAAATCACAAAATACAACACTGTAAAACACTCAACGTAAACCAATCAGGACAGTCAGTAGCACACACAATGGTACATGAATATACTGGAAAAATAAATAAACACGAAACACAAACACTTGGGAAGTGGAAGACACCCGGCAATCACGGTGGCACGTACTGGAGAGCGAGCAAGCCTCACGCAAGACGCCTAGGCTGTGCACGCACACACACGTGTGTGGGGAAGAGAGTTTGTTATCGAGATAGTCTTTATGTAGACAAAGCAGCAGCATCAAATCAGCGTTGCCCACCAGGCGTCACATCTATTCCTCCTAAAACTACAAACATGAGCATACTTGCGATATATAAAAGAATGAGCGCTGTAAAAAATTGGAGGTTTCACGTACCTTTAATTCATAAACCCGTCGCCCATCCATGCCACGCATAAACATGACACGGGAGAGAGACATGTAACGTGAAAGCCGGAGCCGCGAACTATCCCGATGCTATGAACAACACAATCGTTTACACAAAATCCCACATCTGTGTTCACTACCCAGCTCAAACAGACCTACCTCAAAGCGGAAGCACTACAGGGACAAAGGGCGATCCCACGGGCAATGACGCGACACTCAATCAGCAAGCACACGCATAATGTGACTACATGTTCTCTTTTTTTTATATCATCCCACCCTGTTTGTGATTGGACCCACACTACCCCAAGCACATTAACTTGATTGCCGGGCAACAATACGTCCCACTACACGAGGTTACGTTAGTAACCGAGTACGTTTTAGACGGCTAGATGTAGTCTCACGCTGAAGTCCCGTGGGAACTCAATTGTAGCCGGAAAACGGTAAATAGCAGTGTGCAGATGGGAGGAGCGTTATAATGACTAAAAGGCACATAGATTATGTCTTCTAAATATAACAATAAAATACGTGAGGAAGCTCCGTGTTGCAAGCACCAATCCGGCTCGTTTTTTTTTCTATAGACAGTACTCACAAAGGTATAACGATCAAGATTAACTTAAAAATTGCCCGGAGTTCTCCTTTAACTAAGAACGTTTCGGGAAACACGCATTTACGATAAGGTATAGCTTAAGGTATCACTTAAGAACGACGTAGCGTTAAGAAGGTTTCGGGAAATCCAGCCCAGGTCCGTATGTTAAAAGCAGATTTACTTTCACAGTGGCAGAGTTTTTCTATTTTTCAGATGCGTGCTGTTTGCCATGATGGTTTTGAATTGCTTGATATAATTGGAATCACTTCGAAAAGGAAAATACAGTTAAGTGTAACATGTGCAGCACAAATCTGTCAAATAGGCTTCATAACAAAATGAGAACATGACTGTAAAAGAATGTTGTGAATTCTTGTTCGCCAGTGTTTCAGCGTGACGAGCGCGTTGTGGCAGAAAGAGCGCATCTACTGAGTTCATGACAAGCACAGTCAAGTTTGCTTGAGCATTCTCAGAAATTTGTGCCATTGTAAGTTGTAATATTATGTTTATTTTGTGTATTTATTTATATATATACATATAATTAATCTCATATAGAATGCATTTGGTTGAGTTAATGAACGATGCAGTAAAGCGCTTTATTGTACCAGTGATCATCTTTAGCTTTCGCGTGCACAGCTCAAACAGCAATGAACATTAAAAACTATGATTGGGACTGTCAAGTCAAGTCACCTTTATTTATATAGCGCTTTTTACAATACAGACTGTATCAAAGCAGCTTCACAGTGATAACATGAGAATAATAAAAACAAGTTTGTTTCTTGAAGAAAATTGCGTCATCGTCCACCTGAATTAAGCCAGATCAATTATATTGTTGAATATTAAACAAATATAATTAACTGTCATATACATGACATTATAATGAAAACACTATTGTAATAAAACGTTGTGAATTCTCGAGGTTTAGTTGTCAATTCAGCGTGTTGTTGTGGGAATAGCGCGTCCAGAACAGGGGCTCATTCTAACATAAAAGTACGCATATGCGCACTCTTCAAAACCGGTGCTTTAAATCTCGACAAACTAAAAGACGAAAATGACATGTGTATGTATTCTAAATAAAATATCCAGATTGTACTGAATGTCAGCTTGCTTATTTTGCTCAAGATAAGGATTTATTGAGTCCACGTCATGCAAACAAGAAATGCTTCTAACATCAGCTGGTGATCTGTCGTTCCAACCACACAACTTTGCAATGCTGTTTGCCAATGTTCGACCATAGTTGGCTAGCAATGCTTTCAGGAAACGCACTCTAGAATATCAGTGTAGCGTAAACTACCATGGCAATGAAACCTGCTAAAAACCAATCCACCTTCTTGAGCCTGAAAAAACAGTGTTTGCTCAAACTAATCTCAAACTTACCTGGGTAGCAACTGAAACCGGCTTCATGCAACAGGCCACACGAAAAACAAGTGAGCACAATTACCGATACGAAGACTAAACAAGAACTAAACGAGTGGGTGTGGCAAGGGGAAACCAGGAGGCAGGACTAGGGGAGCACATGGCCGACACAAACAAAAGACTTGTTCGACTTGTTCGGCGGCTGACTTGAAGCAGTGTATGCTGGTTAGAAATGTTGTCCTACTTGAGACAGCGCCAACGCCACACCACTGTAACATATGGCATCAAAGTACCGCGAAAGTGATTCGAGAGCAGAGAGCTGACTCAGCTGGCACAGCTTCTCAAGAGCAACAACAACTCCGACTGCAAGCAACAACTCTTGCCGATCGGTTACATTCAGCCGCAGCCGAAGTTGAACACACCTAAAGACAAATAGTACTTTCCTGTAGCTCAAACAGTAGAGCATTGGCACTTGCAATGCCAAGGTAATGGGTTCAATACCCAGGGAAAGCAAGAACTGATAAGAATGTAAATGTGTACATTGAAATGCAATGTAAGTTGCTTTGCATAAATGTAAATGTAAATATACAGACATGGGGCCAGTGCCATGATGGTAGTTGAACAAACTCAGGATTACAGGATTAGCTTTGAGTTGACAAAACCAAACTGATAAGGCTTTGTTGGTACCATGATGCTGATCATCAAATTTCTCTGTCAACTCAGGCTTTGAGTTTAGTAGTTTAGGTGTGACATCAGTAGCAAACAGCCAGCATGTGGATGTAGCATGTAGTTATTTTTATAACATTATCTGTTGATTCTAAAGGTTATTTATATTACCTTTATATATTTAAATACACTTAAACTATATGTACAATAATAATTGATAAACTAAAATTGTACTTGTGTAATGGATTATGGGTATAATAATTACATAAATAATATCTAAATCATGCACAATTATTATTATAATTATTATAAATATAATAAGCATTGCTAAAAGCCAGATGATTTTGTCTTTTAAAAATCATTTGCTATGTAGTGACCAAGTCTCATTACACTGTATTCAGCACAAACTAGGCTACAATTATATGAGAGCAACATATAAGTACGTTTGTATTTTGGAGAAAGTAACGTTTATGCGTGGCTATTAAAAATACTAAAATTAAGTTACTGAAATAAGATCACAAAAAACATCAAATATGTTTCCACAAGACTCTTGAGAACTGGCTTTTGTATAGCCTAGAGTTTTTCCTTCAAAATTATGTAAAAATAATCCTACTCATTAACATAAAACAATATATTGATTTCAATTTTGTAAGACACTTTTTGTTTACAAATGCCATATGTGTGGAGGTGTGAATGATCATGAATAGGGAGAAGAACTGGGGGACTTCCGGCTTAACGATCTATGGAGTAGGACGCATCTTTCGGAGCTCCTGCAATTAGCTGCAAAATTAAGTTCACTGGCACATTTTCGTGATATTTTTCTTAGTGTTAGTTATATTTAACGCTAATTATTTGACTATTGCCGACCAAAATGCCTGCTAAACCCAAAACTGGCAGTGCTATATCCGCGGCTCCTCAGCAGCCTGCTGTGCACGTCACATCCTCGCCTGGTAGTGATTCCTCCTCCCCCTGCGACGGTGCTGCAATGCCTGCTATTCCACCCGATTTCAGGGAGGAACTGCTCTCTTCACTTCGCAAGGAGATGGCGGCTATTTTCAAAACCGAGCTCCAGGCTGCCCTAAGCGAAAACCTTACGTCTATCAAGACGGAGCTACAGGCAGTTAAATCCGAATTGACTTGTACTATTACAAACATCCAGGCTAAAGTGAACGCCATGGAGAGCACTGTAGTTGAAATGGAAACTTCGCTCTCCACCTGCAGTGATAACATTACTTCGCTACAGTCTAAAGTGGAACACCTATCTGCTGAGCTGCTAAGAGTGGTCAATAAATGTGAAGATCTCGAGGCCAGATCGCGTCGCAACAATATACGGATCATTGGCGTGCCTGAAGACTCAACCAACCCTTCCATTATGTCGGTTGTTTCTAATCTGCTCAAAGAGGCCTTTCAGCTGGATAAGGAGCCCATTTTGGACCGCGCTCACCGTACCCTGCAGGCCAAGCCCAAACCCGGGGAACGTCCTCGCCCCATAATCGCCCGACTGCATTATCATACAGACTGTGCAGACATTCTGCGGCGAGCTAGAGCCCAACAAAGAATAAAGGTCGGCGACATGACGATACATATCTTTCCTGACCATATCGCGAAGACTTCCCGTGCTCGTGCCGCCTTCAATGACATCCGCCGCCAGCTCCGTGAGATACCGGGGATACGGTATGGCCTTCTCTACCCGGCTCGCCTCCGTGTTACATATGATGGTACCGAGAGGGAGTTCGTATCACCGGATGACGCCAGTGCATACATTAAGACATTAATCAAGTAAGAAATCTGACAACTTTTCAGGCAGTATTACCACCGTGGAAGTAGAATGGACAATTATGATCTTTTTACTTAACGCACTAAGTTCTATGTTACAGCTGATATGTTCATGTGTGCCTTTTTCTCTATTGTTGTAAGTTGCAGGAGCCCGGCCCGCCTTAAGCTTAACCGTTATTATTAGGCTAAAGCCGGTAGCCTTGTCCTTAGGGATTTTACTCCTATTGGAGTTAGCGCTGGGTTCTCCATCGTTTGGGGATGGGGTCGTTGTAAGTGCTTGGGGGAGGGTGGGAGGGATGTGGTTAACGTTCGGCCTGTTTGGCCATCCAGTTTATGTGTGTGCGAGGGAGAAGAACTGGCCCCCCCGACTGAGCCTGGTTTCTCCCAAGGTTATTTTCTCCATTCTGTCACCTGATGGAGTTTTGTCGCCTCTGGCTTTCTTAGTATGGGACACTTAATATTCAACAATATTATTGATCTGAATGTACTGACGCTGTTGTATGAGAACTGAACTGATTTGTAAGATGGTATCATTATTTTTATTAGATTTTTTTGCAAAACTGCTTTATAGATTAAACGAACTAATTTTTTAATTAATGATCTTTACAACTGATCTGAATCAACACTGAACTGAGTTCAGATGAGCAACAGCTGAAATGCATAATTTTTCACTGTAACGCTGCTTTGAAACAATCCGTATTGTATGAAGCACTATATAAATAAAGGTGACTTGACTTGACTAGAAATGTAGGGTGAAGCCTTGTGATGTCCCTGTTTGGGAGAATATATAAAATATCTTTATTTGAAATATTAACAGAAAACGTATGGGTTTATAACAACATGGGGGTCAGTAAACGATGACAGAATTTTCATTTAAAATAAATGCATTGGTATTCCTGTTGTCACCTGGGATAAATTTGCCTTTCAAAACCCAACATCATACAGAAAAGCGTGAGGGACCCATGAAAAAATCTTGGATGGAGGAAAGTAAAAATATGATGTGATTTGTACTTGCTTGGCTGCTTTTTCCTCACCACATGGTTTTGCATAATTATGCTGCTGCTAATAATCAGAACATCACTCATTCAACTCTTCTGGCAGGGCCATTACACGTGGAAGGTAAAATTGATTCTGCGTAAATTAGTTCCGGCTGAATGAGTAGCCTTTCATGGATTCGGGGCACAAATTACCTGCAGTTAAGTTTCACTACCATGAAGGATGAAGGTTTGCTACATCTTGGAAATAGGTGCTCTCACTGAGGCCAAGGCTTTGACACCTACAAGTGTAACAGCAGCAAGTTAAGGTTGTGCTGTATGTTACTTAAAACTGTAAGATAAAGGTGCATTTACACTGTCCACCAGTTCTTCATTTTTGTGCAGGAGCATCCCATTTGACACTGATATCAGTGACAGGAAATAAAATAGACCATTTTTTTTCTCCCTTAGAATCTGCTTCCTACGACTGTGGCTGTCTTCATTTTAATGTGTCTGTTTCAGTTTGAAGTTAGAAAAGAGAGCTGTTAAAGGGATAGTTCACCCAAAAATTCTGTCAGTATTTACTCACCCTCATGTTGTTCCAACCCCGTAAGACCTTCGTTCATCTTCGGAACACGAATTAAGATATTTTTGATGAAATCTGAGAGCTGGATCACTCCTCCATACTAGTCCATAGGCTTCTTCAGGGATTGAACTTGCCAGCCTCGAAAAGTTATTAAAGACATCGTTAAAATAGTCCGAGTGACTACAGTGGCTCAATCTTAAGTTTATCAAGCGACGAGAATACTTTTTGTGCGCAAAAACAAACAAAAATAACGACTTTATTTCAACTATTCATTTCCTTCTCTTTGGGCCTCTAGTCAGTTAAACTAGTGTAATTGCGTAGAGCTACGTCACACATAGGCTCACTATTGGCCGACGCTGGTCATGTGCGTGATGCGTGTGACGTACAACAACAGAAGCTTACGCTATTACACTAGTGAACTGACTCGAGGCCCACAGAGAAGGAAATGAATAGTTGAAATAAAGTCGTTATTTTTGGGGGTTTTGCGCACAAAAAGTATTCTCGTCGCTTGATAAACTTAAGATTGAGCCACTGTAGTCACTTGGACTATTTTAACGATGTCTTTAATAACTTTTCGAGGCCGGCAAGTTTAATCCCTGAAGAAGCCTATGGACTAGTATGGAGGAGTGATCCAGCTCTCAGATTTCATCAAAAATATCTTAATTCGTGTTCCGAAGATGAACGGGGTTGGAACAACATGAGGGTGAGTAATTACTGACAGAATTTTCATTTTTGGGTGAACTAACCCTTTAACAAACATGCTTACTGGATCCTGTTGTTCAGCAGAGACAAGTAAGTGCTGCCGCATCATAATGGTGTTTCCTATAGCACACCAGATTTCACCCATAAGTAGTGAGAAGCACATTCACAGTCTATACGCAGATGTTGAAAGACGGGCCATTGTGAATAATATCTGTTCTCTCTTGGAACAAATCATTTTCATCTCATGCAGAAAATTAAACAAAGGCTGTTTTACTTTGGCACAATGGGTAGATTAGCTTAGAGGAACAACAAAAAGATTTTAGAGGGGTTGTTTCCTGCCATCCGTAAAATAAAAGTAAACAAGTCTCATTTCTAGTGCACATGCCTGTGAATCTCCATGATACCTGCTGCTGACAGCCAGGGAAGCATGAATGAACACATCAGGAGTGCCGGAGCCAGAAGCCACTATAGGGAAGAAGTGTGTAGAGTTAGATGTCAATGACTTGACACCATCACTGGAGCCATAATGTGTAGCGTGAAAAAAAGAAAGGAAGCAGGACTGCATCACTATACAGTTTCTTAGCAACAAATGCAGTGCTAGGCTGCACCAAACATAAAGTTACTCTACATTGTCACATCTTTTCCTAGGTTTATTTATCATTCAGTTCTTTCACTCCTGAATAAACTTGTTCAGCACTATTCTCTGATCTTAAGTTCAAGTTTATTGTCAATTGTACTATACGTACAGGACATACAGAGGATTGAAATTTCGTTTCCCTCAGACCCATGGTGTAAAACACCAACATAACACAGACAAGTATTAAAAATATATATAAAATACAATATAAACAATAAAAAAACATCAGGCACATGAGAATGTGTGTGTGTGTGTGTGTGTGTGTGTGTGTGTGTGTGTGTGTGTGTGTGTGTGTGTGTGTGTGTGTGATGGGGGTGAAGAGTCACAGTTCAGTGCATCTAAGGGCAGAGGGATAAGAGCTAAGAGCAAAGAGGGAGGAGAGTTCAACTTCCTGACAGCCTGGTGGATAAAACTGTTCTTTGGTAGTTCGGGCCTGCAGGCTCCGAAACCTCCTCCCAGATGGCAGAAGACTAAAGAAGGCGTGTGAGGGGTGGGTGGGATCACCCACTATGCTGATTGCTTTTCGGGTTAATCGGGTATTGAAACATCAATTTAATGTAGGGCAGGGGGTAATCATAACATCTGAAGAAGTTTGTAGAACCTTTAAAAGGGTTAATACAAGGAATGCAGTGGGTCCGAATAACAGGTAGGGTACTTAAGGAGTGAGGAATCATTTACAGTCATTTGTTTCAAGTGTGTGTGCGTATCTATAGGGCCTGGAAATTTTCATTTATAGTGCCTGTTCCAAAAATATCAAACCAGCAGTTTTAAATGATTATCCTCCAGTAGCTCTGACATCTATTGTTGTGAAGAGTTTTGATAAAGTAGTGTTAGATCGTTTTCTTTGTGAGGTGCAAAACAAACGTGATCCTTTAAAATTTGCATATAGGAGGGGGATGAGCATAGAAGATACCCTTTTGTATATAGACTCTATTGTCATCTTGATCAACCAAAGCAATATGCCCGTGTTATGTTCATAGATTTCTCATCTGCATTTAATACTATACGATTACTATACTAAATTCTGCTTTGTCTTCCACTATTGTTACCAACACAGGGGCCCCACAGGGAAGTACTATGTTTTATTTACCCTCTATACCAAGGATGGTCAACTGGCGGCCCGTAGTATTTTTTAATTCGGCCCGCTGGACCATATCAGATTAGGATGTTAATTCTCCAACCAGGGGAGGGCGCTAGTTCCTGCCGATCATCATGGTAATTAAAGCATAGAGGATTGTGCTGTTGTCCTAGCTCTTAGCCCTATGCCCTTAGATGCACTGAACTGTGACTATTCACCCCTATTACACACACACACACACACACACACACACACATTCTCATGTGCCTGATGTTTTTTTTATTGTTTATATTGTATTTTATATTGTACTGTGAACGTCCGCCAAAATGTCAATGAGCAAAAGAAAAGGAAAATTGACTATGGAAATCTAGGTTTCCAGACAAGATGGGAGATTTTACAGAGTTCAGGGGGGCACCAATGTGTTTGGTTTGTTTAGAAAAAAAAATCGGTAATGAAGGATTTTATTTAAATCGACATTACACCACTGCTCACAGTACGAAAGATACACTGGTGACACCCGAATTGCTCTCATCTCTGATTTAAAAGATAAAATACATTGTCAGCAAAACTTTTTGCCAAGTTTATGACGGTGCAAGAAATGATGTTTTATTAACAAAGTTCGGGAGGAGCACGTTCAAATAATTGATCCAATTATCACATCATTCCAACCAGCTGTCGACCATCAGTAATCAACATGTCTATCCAATCAGCTCGAGTTGGAGACCTATATATATACACACATTTGACTCACCAATGTTCTTCGACAGTTTTTCAGCATCTTGGCTTGCCGTTTTGCTACCATGTCACACCAAAGTTCTTCATCTGACGAGGAAACAAACATCCCCAGGGATCCGCCGTTGCTTTTTCGCCGGTGTTCTGGCGATTTGTGCTGCCTTGTCGGAAATGCTACCCAAGCGCGAATCGATCACAGAGAATGTCGGTTCATTCTCTATTGTTTCCATAATGGTGTAAATCTCACAATATTATGACATCGTTATTTCAATTAAAACAGGGTAAGTATACAGGGAGCATATTTGACATTTTAAATGAACTAGCAATTATCACATTTGATGACAAGTAAAAATGACATTATTGTATATTAAATGAAATACAATTATAGTAAAATTTATAAAGGTATGAGTACTGTATACTGTACTGTTTTTATTTTTAAACGGTATGAAAAATTATCATAAAATATTCATGTGTGACCTGTCAAAGTACACCTTTTCTACAAGTCTCCACAGCAAGGATGCATAGATTTATGGTCGTGGTAACGCAGAAGAAAACTGAGTCTGCACATGCGCATAACCAGTAAGTAGCACATCTTGATGGGTAGCATGAATCCGAATCATCAGAACACCGGCCCCAGGACTATTCCTCCAACGCCAGACATCGCACCTGAGCCCCAGGCTTCTTCACGCGGCCGCACACCTGCCAGAACAGCCCTGCGCGTGCCAAGATGTCAAGGCCAGTCTTCGCCCATCGAGCCGCAGCAACAGGCCTTCAGCGAGCCTGGGCCGCACCCCAGATTTTGCCGCGGCAGATCCACTCCCACCTTTTGACGAGGCCCAGCCCTTCACCGCGGCTTCTGCGGCCACAGCGCCGCTTGCAGCCGGACCCAGCGGCCTCCCCACAGCTCTCAGTTTTATACTCCCGCTGTTCATAACCCTTTTTCTTTTCAGTTGCTTCCAGCTCCCGTTGCAGACACTAGCGCGAGGCTATTGCCGCTAGCAGCACAGGCCCAACCATTTCAACAGTTTTATCCAACAGGTTATAACCCCGCCCACTTTACGTGGCCTGCAGCTCCAGTAGCTCAAATAAGCGCGAGCCCGCTTTGGCTTGCAGCACAAGCCCACACTTCATTCTATCATCCTTCCTTTCCTTTTCTATCCTCCAACGAATTTCCCTTTCCAATCCACACATGGTAATCTAAGTGTGAGGCCGCCGCCGACATTCACAGCCATGGCTTATACCCTTCCCAGCTCTCTCATTCAAACTAAACCACAACATTCTCTCTTCACAGCAACACCGATGCTCGTTCCGTCCAACGCCGTCGCCATGGAACCACCACCAGCGTCTCAAAGCATCCGCGCTCAGATCCTCTCAGAAATCCAGGACACTGGCTCCAGAGATGGACCAATTCCCAACTCCAATTCCCCGCTATTTAGAACTGATATTCCCATAACCCACCCGTTAAAACCCCTCCTCAACGCATCACTCAACACCATCCTCCAAGCAGTTTCTCCCAGGACCCTCCAATCCTACCTGACCGCTTGGAGATGTTTTAAAGCATTCCAAGGGCCCTATTTTAACGATCTGAAACGCAAGTGTCAAAGCGTAAAGCGCAAGTAACTTTGTGGGCGGATCCCGGGGCTGTTGCTATTTTCCCGGCGGGATAAATGCCTCTTGCGCCTGGCGCAAATCTAAAAGGGGTTGGCCTGAAGTAGCTTCATTATTCATAGTGTGGTTTGGGCGTAACGTGAAATAAACCAATCAGAGCGTCATCTCACATTCCCTTTAAGAGCAGGTGCGCTTGTTCTAAAGCGGATTCCTATTATAACGGCGGATTTGCCAGGCGCGCGCCAGGAGCGGTTCACAGCCGAGGACAGCAGCGTTCTCGTCAGAGAAGTGACATTGGGGATGGAGAAACCCACCCAAATTAACTTCTGTTAAACAGGCGTATGATAATTTGGGTAAATGTGTAAGCTACATGCTTTTATAATAAATTGTCTTTCTATCTATCTATCTATCTATCTATCTATCTATCGTAATAATGTATGATTTGCAAAAATGAAAACTGCTGCTTAGATGAGAGAATCAACGTGTATGCGCGTTGTGCACACGCTACATTGATTATGGCCAAGCATGCGCCCTTAAAATAGCATAATCAACAACGCGCAACGCGCCACTGACTTTAGACTAGTTTTTTTCTGGTCAGTGGCGCAATTGTTTTATAGAACAGCAAAATAGCATGAGGGAAAGTTCGCGCCGGAACACGCCTCCTCTTTGCGCTGAACCGCCCCGGGGAGTGCAAGTGTATTTCTTAGTTAACCGACGTGCGTCTGTGGAGGGAAAAACCCGCTTTGCGCGGGTGCAAAATAGGAATGATACATGCGTCAGTGTACAAAGTCATTTGCGCAGAGTGCAAGATAGGGCCCCATGTCTCTTATAACATGCCGTTCCCCGATTTTTCTCTTCTTTCAATCACCTCATTTATTTCCTAGCTTAATAGCGTTAAGGGCCTACAAGTCGGGTCCATCAAGGTTACTTGAGCGGCATTCAGTTTTTCCATAAATTGATGTACGGCGCTCCCTCCACTGAGATAAACAATTCACAAACCTCCCCCCTGATCAAAGGGATTCAAAGATCCCAGCCCACCCGTCCCAACGCCAGACAACCCATAACGCTAGACATTCTCACCAAATGTATTCATGTCCTCCGCACAGGCTACCAGCCCCTCAATACTGCCCGCACACTCTACGCTATGTTTATCCTAGCCTTTGGTTTTCTTAGATGCTCGGAACTCGTCATCACTTCCAAATTCGACCCAAAAATCCACCCCACCATCTCAGACTTGTCAGTACTAGATGGTGAAACAGTCTTATTTTTGATTAAGCAAAGTAAGACTGACCAAACCAAAAAGGTCATTTCATCTACATTTTTAACCTCTCATCACCAATCCAACCATACCAGTCCATTCTGGCATATCTGCAACGGAGAAGTTCTCTGGCTAAATCTCCTCTGGAACCCCTGTTCATAGACGAATCCAATAAACCCGTGACACGCTTTTGGTTCCAGAAACACCTAAAATCCGTTCTACATCAGTCAGGAATTCCAGCAAAGAATTTCTCAAGTCACTCCTTCCGTATCAGGGCAGCAACTTCAGCAGCTTCAGCGGACGTAGCGAGAACTTTTCCGGTAGAGCACTTACGTTTCTTTTCTGTCCAGCGAGCATGGATCTCCCAGCGGACGTACTGTGTACTTTTCTCTACTCTCTCCCGTCCAGTGAGCATTGGTCTCCCAGCTGACGTACTGTGTACTTATCTCTACTCTCTCCCGTCCAGTGAGCATGGACGCAACAGCGATGCCCATCCCTCCAAACGCTACAGCCTTGGAACCAACCCCAGTAGCCAACAACATCAGAACACAGATCCTCTCAGGTGCAGACATTGATTTATCTTCCCTGCTATCTTTACTTCCTCAATCCGCTTCAGATCGCCAAATAGAAATAGGCGATTTTTTCAGTTACTTTCCGCAACATCTCTTGTGCACTATACAGATCACTCGCTCACTCCACCGTAAACTGTCCTCCGGTTAACCCTTCATCTCCCCATTGCCCAGTTGCATCCCAGGGAAAATCTACCAGTTACATCCCACGACCAGTACTTTTCGACTCACCATCCAAAGATTTTAAATCCACCTCCAAATCTCGTGACCAAGTCTGCCATAATTTTAACTCCCGGGGATGCTCAAGACAACGTTATCATTACCTGCACATCTACAACTACTGCGGCAAGTTTGGTTCCAACACCGCAGCAGTATCATCTCTTCCTTTCCATCAGGAGCTCGTTCTCCAGCCAAAGGGCTCATTGGATAATTTGAAAGAAAGTCAGAACCAAGTCTTTCCACTCCGCTCCCGCAGGAGTTCCATTTCTCCATCCAAACTTGATCCTCCGCCGCAGCAGCATTATCTTTTCTGAATGAATGAATGAATGAATGAGGCATTTATATAGCACTTTCATATGTACTACTGTACACCCAAAGCGCTTTACAATCATATCAGGGGTTCTCTCCTCAACCAGCACCAGTGTGCAGCATCCACTTGGATGATGCGACGGCAGCCACAGTACAAAGGCGCCAGTGCGCTCACCACACACCAGCCATCTCCACTCCCGCAGGAGTTCTGTTTCTTACTCCAACTCGCTCCATTCCCGCGGAACCATTATCTCTTCTGCTCCAGCAGGTGCTCAATTATCCATTCACCTCACCATAGGATACTTGGAAGCATTCGGAAGCAAGTTTTCAACTGTCGTAACAGTGTCATCTACTCCGCTCCCGCAGGAGCTCCGTTACTCCGTCCAAACTTGCACCATTGCCACAGCAGCGTTATCTTTTCTGCTCCCGCAGGAGCCCAGTTCTTAGTCCAACTTACTTTGGACAGTTGAGTTCAGGAAACAAGTTTGGTCCCGCTCCCGCAGGAGCTCCGTTTCTCCGTCCAAACTTGCTCATTCTCTTCCGTTCCCGCAGGAGCTCAGATCTCTGTCCAAAGGATAGTCGGAAAGCAAATCGAAAGCAAGTTTGGTCCACTGCCGCAGCAGTGTCATCTACTCCGCTCCCGCAGGAGCTCCGTTTCTCCGTCCAAACTTGCTCCACTGCCGCAGCAGCATTCTCTTCTGCTCCCGCAAGAAGACCTCCCCATCCAGCGACAAAATTCCCTCCCTACGATTGGCACCATAAGCTTACACTCTGCCAGTTTTTGGGGGGTCATCAACATCATTTCTGGCGGCTGTCCCGCATTTATTGCAACTTTTGGGGGAGTACTTTGGGTTCGGGCCAAATATCCGAGCCCGGAGCCCTCTCCCCGGACAGCACGCCAAATATGCATACCATTTATTCTATCTAACTTATTTGTAAGTGTGAACTAGTGAAATGATGTTTTATTAACAAAGTTCGGGAGGAGCAAGTTCAAATAATTGATCCAATCATCACATCATTCCAACCAGCTGTCGACCATCAGTAATCAACATGTCTATCCAATCAGCTCGAGTTGGAGACCTATATATATATACACACATTTGACTCACCAATGTTCTTCGACAGTTTTTCAGCATCCCTCCACCACCCCGTCTCCTCACACTCACCTGGTTATTACTTAAACCAGCAATACGGGGGGAGTACTTTGGGTTCGGGCCAAATATCCGAGCCCGGAGCCCTCTCCCCGGACAGCACGCCAAATATGCATACCATTTATTCTATCTAACTTATTTTTAAGTGTGAACTAGTGAATCATCACTAAAGGTGTCTTATGCGTTTTCCCTTGTGCTCGCAAAAGCGAGAAAAAAAAACGTTATCAGAGGGCGAAATTGTAAAGCAGTGCGCGATTAAGATGGCTAAATCTTTTGGAGATGAGAAAATGTCTTTCAAAAAAGTTTTTTGAAAACTTTGAATCTATATCTGTATCACATCAAACAGTGACGCGTCGAATTTCTAATATTCAATATCAAGTCCAAGAAAAGCTGAAACATGAAATCAAGAATTGCACAGATGTGACCGATGTCAGTCAGCTTCTGATCTTCGCAGGAACGTTCACTGAGAACTTTGATGTTCAAGAGGAGCTGTTAAAGTTTGCTTCATTACATGGCACCACGAAGGGAGAGGATATTTCTAAAGCTGTTGAGAATGTGGTGAATGAGCACGGAGGCTTTGCTAAACTGTCTGCTGTTGTTACTGATGGAACACCAGCAATGCAAGGAAAAAAATCTGGATTCGCTGGGCTTCTTCAGAAGAGTGGTGTTAACTGTCCAGTACTGCGCTGCATAATACATCAGGTAAGGCCTACTTTTAATTTTTAATTGTAAGTTAAATAAAATTAAATTTTATGTGACATGATTAGTAACCAATTTTCTTTGTTACAACAAGAGGCCCTGTGTGCGAAGATTCTGGACTTCAGCCGTGTCATGAATGTAGTGACGAAAGTCACATATCTTATTCGAGGTGGAAATAGGGCACTTAATCACAGGAAGTTTACTGCTTTTTTGGATGAAATCAGTGCTGCTTATAGGTATTTAATGATGCACACTGACATCAGATGGATGAGCCGTGGGAAGTGCCTGGATAGATTCTTTGCACTCTGCAACGAAATCCCTGTGTTTCTGGAGGACAATCAAGTCGGACACGAGTGATTACTTCAGCAAACTACGGGATCCATTTCTTTGCGACATGGCCTTCCTCACAGATATGACAGCGCATCTGAATAATCTGAACACACAGTTACAAGGTCGGACTCAGACTGTTTCAGACCATTATGAGACTGGGACTAAGACTGACACTTAAAGGACAACTCCGGTGCAAAATGAACCTCGGGTGTAATAACACATTGGTACAGACTAAATCGTTCCCTGAGATTTGTTTTCATGATAATCGAATGTAAAGAGTTTTATCTCTAAAAACAGTTTAGCTTATAACGCTAGTATATTGGGCATCGAGTAAGCAAAAAGAGATCGCTAGTTAATACCATTAACAAGGCTCAAATTAGCCCCACACTAACACGGCAGCATAATGAGTGTCCTTACATGCAAATCGAAGCATTGAGAACTTTGTAAGTGTATAGACAGTTTAATAAGAAGATACTTTACACAGACAGTACAGCTAGCGCATACAGACAGGACCCATCTTGGAAAACAGCCTCAATCAGTCAAACCACGAACACGGTGATACGTGAGCTGAACTGTGACTTGGAATCTCATATGGTCCGTTGTTTCCGGAAGAAAGCACTGAGCGCATAAGAGAAGCACTGAACGCAACAGAGAAAATAAAAAAATAAATATAATTTATCTTATCTTCAATATCTACACGTACTGTTCGCTCACCTTCGTGGTTCGATTGATCGAGACTGTTTTCCAAGATGGCTGCTGTCTGTATACGCTAACTGTACTGTCTGTGTAAAGTATCTTCTTATTAAACTGTCTATACACTTACAAAGTTCTCAATGCTTCGGTTTGCATGTAAGGACACTCATTATGCTGCCGTGTTAGTGTGGGGCTAATTTGAGCCTTGTTAATGGTATTAACTAGCGATCTCTTTTTGCTTACTCGATGCCCAATATACTAGCGTTATAAGCTAAACTGTTTTTAGAGATAAAAGTCTTTATATTCGATTATCATGAAAACAAATCTCAGGGAACGATTTAGTCTGTACCAATGTGTTATTACACCCGAGGTTCATTTTGCGCCGGAGTTGTCCTTTAAGATTTAGTCCTACACTTCACTTAAATTACGAATGAGGTGCTTGATAACTAACTTTTAATTGCAGCTTTAAGGCCAAGAATATTTTTACTTACTGTAAAAAAAATGTTACTGCTATTTAATAAAAAAAAATATGGTAACAATATTACACATAATATTTTTGAGTAGTTAAGGCTTGATTTCTTTCATGGAATCTACCTGAATAAATCATGTAAAATCCCCTTAATTATTCAGTCTATAATACAATGAATTTAATATTTTTAGTGAAATATGCTTTTTTATTTTAAGTTGACGCTCAAAAGTGTGTGAATTAGAGTGAATGGAAATAATCTGATTATATTTGACTTTGAATTATATTGCATTAATAAAAGACTGTATGCTTCTAGCACATAACCGAACTTGTTAATGCACTAGCATTATAGCAAAGTTTTTGCTCAACGAACAAAACAACATGCGTCATAGTATGAATACATGCAGTTATTCACAACCTAGGTGGCAGTGGCTCAGTGGTTCATGTAGGTTGTCTGCGAACCGAAAGGTTGGTGGTTCAATCCCCGGTTCTACCTGACCAAGTGTCGAGGTGTCCATGAGCAAGACACCAAAACCCGGCTGCTCCCGACGAGCTGGATGGCGCCTTGCATGGCAGACACCGCCGTCGGTGTATGAATGAGTGAGTGAATGGGTGAATGTGAGGCAAATGTAAAGCGCTTTGGTGGCCATTGGGTCTGTGAAAGCGCTATATAAATGCAGTCCATTTACCATTTACCATATAAGCCCTACTCTTCTGCACAATGGTAACAATCAAAACTTCAACATAATAGAAACTCTTTCAAATGTCAAACATAACTGAACATTAAACATTAACAGATGTTTCCCTTTACTCAAAAACACATAAAATAACACTTGATTTCAATATTTCCTCTCCATTACCAGCCATATGCAAAGCATGCTGGGAACTAACAATGGTGTCTCTAAATAAAACCGCATAATTGAGCTAATTCTCTTAAAATAAATTGGTAGCCCTTTTTCCTTAATTTTATCAGCTTAATCAGTTCCTCAATTCAAGCCTCAAAATTGTGTATGTTTCCTTAAAAAACATTTGGAAAATGTATCTCTTGGTTTTATTAGTGAAATGTTCTCAATATTTTCTACACAACACTGAACCACAATTTTCTTAATAAAATATACACAATATTTTTAATCACCTTCATTTTTTTTAATGAAAATTACAAGACACAAGACCCTCATTTTTTAGTCAATTCTTGTGTTCTTGTGAGTAATTCTCAGAGGCTTGATAAATACGGGCCCTGTTCTATGTGTTTGGGGGGTGGTCTGGTATGAAAATGTATGCACTGAATTGTTTTTATATTCAGTATTTGTATTACTATTTTTAATAACTGTTTTTTTGAATAAGCACTTTAAACTGTAGGCTACTAATCAAAAATAGGGCCTTTGTACATTTGTTTATTACAAATTTATTTTCTTGTCAATTAACAATGAATTTTCCCATTTGAATTTGCAAGTTTTACAGTTAATAAACTCTATAAAAAACACATTGCATTAATTGTACATTGAGTTTCCTTAATAAAGAGGAAATAGAGTAAAATAATGTAAAATGTGTTGTGGTTTAGTAATCTGGCCCCTTGGTATAAAGGAGAAAAAATGCTGGCCCTCGTCATTTTCAAAGTTGCCCATCCCTGCTCTAAACAAATGATTGTAGAGGCTCCTCATCTGATGTTTTCAATGTAAAATATGCAGCTGATACGGCAATTATTGGTTTGATCACTGAATATGAAGTGGAGTATCGTAGATGTGTGGATGAGTTTGTTGACTGGTGTCAATCCAGTTTTCCCCATGTGTAAAATGTGTTCTGCTAATAAAGACAGATATTAGGAAAAACCTGGCAGATGACAGGAAATTAACATTTTCAATATAAGAACATTTTAAGTAAAGTTATTTAAGTTTTAGGTGCTTAAATCATATTAAAAAACATGCAGTTATTTGCATGTGGATGATACCACAAAAAAAAAACATTTTGCAAAAATAAACAAACAAACAAGCAGCAAACAAATAAATCTCATGAGGGAGCATGCCATGCGACCCCGCTTAATGGTTCACACTTCAACCCCTCAACCTTTCAAATAATATGATGTTGAAATCCTTGTGGGAATTTCAGTAGTTCAAACTATCATGTAATGGTGGAAGTAAAATAATGCCAAATGTTTTTGAAACAAAAAAAGCCTGTTGAATTGCACTACTTGAAAAAAATAGGCATTGCATTAACCATGCTTGCATTTTAATGCATTGTAGTTTTAGTTTTAGTTGTGGCAAGATAAATGGGATAGGGGAGATAAAGGGAGGGGTTTTTACATTATAAATCCTGAGGTTGGTCAGGGTCGTCTGGTTATAAGATGTCGAAGAGAAGAGGACATTTTTACAAGAATGAGAATAGGGCACACTGGACTAAACAAAACATTACAGCTAATAGGAAAACATAAGTCAGGAAATTGCGAAATTTGTAATGTGCCAGAAACAGTGGAACATGTCTTTATGATGTGTAAGAAATTTAATAGAGAAAGGGTTTTAATTAAAAGGAAAATAGAGGGCAGTGGGGAAAGGTTTATCTTTAGAGATATTTTGTCTAAGACTTCCGATCATAGAGTAATAAAATATATGTTTGAATTTTTAAAGAACACTGGAATCATTGATTTATCTGGAGGGTGGCGGTAGTGCGCTAAGTTCGTCCGCATCCGCCGTTAAGCAGCCAAAGAAGAAGAAGAAGAGTTAGCAATACCTGTTAGCTGAGAGCACATGCTCTTTCCATGCTTTCATTTGGAAAACCCTGTTGAGGAACATTTGTGTTCAACATCTCAATGTGAGTTGATTTATTTGTTTCTTTATCATTAACAAATGTTTATAGTGCGAAAGTGTTTTGCTTGCTGAACCTGTTGTCTTGTTTGTTTTATTTTGACCAGAGGGTTTTGGTATCTGCTTGATTTTGGGGGCTTCTCAACTGGTTCAAGTTCTGTGTGTTATTATCTTCAACGTGGAAGTATATCCGAACTCCTGAACGAAAAGACACTTTTTCCTTGGATTAACCCTTGTTGAACAAACATGGATGATGTTCTTCTAACATCTTAAATATCTACAATGGTGTGATGGACCAAGGACAATTGTGGTAACTCTGGACTTTGATATTGGGTGCACATTTATAAGGTTTTGCTTCCAAATGCTCTGCCTCATGTAATTTTGTCAAGACATTTTGTATGATCAAGAAGTGTATTCTTTACTTTAGGGAAATATAACCGTTGGCAAATGGTGATTGATCCCTCCTCATTTATTTATGTGACCCTTGACGTTAGTGTTACAACGCAAAGTGTTCCCTTAGCGTCAATCGACACAGCACGAATTCCCTTGAAAGGGAACAGGGGTAATGCATGCCAGAGGTTTTGCTAACCCCCTATCCTGTCCCTCAGACAGGGCTACAAAACCGCTTCAATATGGCTTCAGTAAAACCAGGGTCAAGATCGAGATGACCGTTGGCATCCTAAAGGCACGTTTCAACTGTCTTCGGCGCTTAAGAGTGTCATCACAGATAGTGGCTGCATGTGCCATTCTGCACAATATAGCCACTGTCAGAAAGGAGCGAGTACCACCACTAAACCAACTTCTCCCCGATGAAATTGACCCCATCTCACTTGACCACCCAACTGGCACAGCTGTCAGAGATGCAACCACAATACAATATTTCACAGGACTTTGAAACTGCAGATAGGTCTCAAACTGTTTTATTGGTTTTGTGGCTAAGGAGGGAGAAAGAGAGCAAGAGAAAGTTGCATTAATAAATATTCATAGTGTTCATACTAAAGTGTTACTTGGTTAAATAAGTTAAAGGTGACCTATAATTCAAAATTGAATTTACCTTGGTATAGTCAAATAACAAGAGTTCAGTGCATGGACATGACATAGAGTGAATCTCAAACTGGACTGTTTTCGCGTTCTCGTTTAATTCACGTTTATGAAAAACACCCCTGAAAAACGGTCGTTCTCCACACAATACCGACTGTGACGCAATAGTCGGGATCATTAATATGAACGCCTCCAAATATTTGCATAATGCCAGCCCTCAATGCCAGGCGGAACTGCGCAGCCGAAGCATGGCAGTTGCTCAGTGTGGATGTACACATGAACACAAAAGTATTTTTTAGTTCCTTCATCTGAGCCTCTGAAGAAACAATGGGTTAATTTTATTTTCTCTGGAAATTTTCAAACATTTCACCGACTGTTTCCTCAACTTGGGCCAATACAGAGCTGGCCTCGGATCGAGCTACCAAGCAACACTTTCTGATGTGTAATTGTTCAAGTTACAATCTTTCTCTCAAAATCGTTCAAAACTGTTTATGCATCAGTAAGTCAAGCCAGTGACTAAAATATCAGCTTCACATCGTTTCTTTTAGTAGGATGAAAATAATCGTATTTAAATTGTGAACAAATTATATACAGAAAGCGATCAAAGAACAATCTTTCCACACAGCGCGAGTTTATCTGGACACTTGCCATGCTCGTTATGAAATCAATGACGCACGTTACTGCACAACGAAGCTCTTACTGTATTTACATCATCGTGTTTGCATTGGTGAAAGCAGAGAGAGTGCAGAAACTGCTTTGCAATGATAAGATCTTCATTCTCGCGATCAACACACTGTCATCTGCTCAATTCTCATCACGGCAACATTTTATGTGATGGGAATAGATCTAAATACTTTAAAAACATCTCACGATTCGTTAATCTCGATAGCTGTTATAGTAAAAACGTATAATAGCAGTAGTAAAAGTATTCGGGAGAGAGTTTCACATGTAATGCGTAGCTATTTCATATGCAAGCATGTCAGCCAATCACAGCAGTGGCCGCGGTTACACTGAATCCCACAGCAGACACGCCCCTTCAAACAGAGTGTTCAAATCAGAGGCTAAAAGCAGGCTAGGAAAAATGCCTTTTATTTCTAAATTATGATTATTTTCTATCTAAAAAACATACTAACATTATAAGGGTAACCCAGGAAACATTATAAAATAATTAAAAAAAACATTCTAGGGCACCTTTAACATACTGAGACATACTGAAATACTGAGCTGTTTTTTCCAGTAGTTTGATCTCCAATAATTAAAAAAAAAAAAATGGAGCCTCCTCAGCTAACAGTCCAGCTCATTTAGTGTACAGTCTAGTTCTTGGCTCCTTTTGTGGTAAAGGGCCCTGACTGAGTCTGTTTCCACCTGAAACATAATTCCACCACGAAAAATAATCAACAATGCCTTGATTGCAGTTCTCTGTTCGTCTTTTAAAATGAATGCGCTGTCGATTTCTTTTACAACAGACGCGATAGCGGAATACATCTCAGTTCTCCAGCTGCAGTCATCTTTGAGGGAAACCAGTTCAACCCAAGCGCTCTTTGATAACGTGATGTCCATCATAGTATAAAGCCCGCCCTGGCAATTTGATTGGCCCGACTAATTCTGAACCGACCATAATTACTCATCAATGGATCGAGTCCAGACCAAACTTCCCGACCAAAAAATGTTGTGGGCGGGGTTCGGGCTGGCATCCAGGCTAAGTTTCTGGGGCATGTTGTGAAAAATCCTACAATAAAAGAGATGGGCCAGTAACTTTTTTATGCCTCACATTCAAATGTGTGCCATAAAAAGCCCCGCGTTTACCTCAGCAAAGGTCTCAGAACACACAGACAGAGTGTCTTCATCATTTGCTTATTTTTTTATATATTTACATATACACACACACATATACATATACACTCACCGGCCACTTTATTAGGTACACCTGTCCAACTGCTCGTTAACACTTAATTTCTAAGCAGCCAATCACATGGCGGCAACTACGTGCATTTAGGCATGTAGACATGGTCAAGACAATCTCCTGCAGTTCAAACCGAGCATCAGTATGGGGAAGAAAGGTGATTTGAGTGACTTTGAACGTGGCATGATTGTTGGTGCCAGAAGGGCTGGTCTGAGTATTTCAGAAACTGCTAATCTACTGGGATTTTCACGCACAACCATCTCTAGGGTTTACAGAGAATGGTCCGAAAAAGAAAAAACATCCAGTGAGCGGCAGTTCTGTGGGCGGAAATGCCTTGTTGATGCCAGAGGTCAGAGGAGAATGGCCAGACTGGTTCGAGCTGATAGAAGGGCAACAGTGACTGAAATAACCACTCGTTACAACCGAGGTATGCAGCAAAGCATTTGTGAAGCCACAACACGCACAACCTTGAGGCGGATGGGCTACAACAGCAGAAGACTCCACCGGGTACCACTCATCTCCACTACAAATAGGAAATAGAGGCTACAATTTGCAAGAGCTCACCAAAATTGAACAGTTGAAGACTGGAAAAATGTTGCCTGGTCTGATGAGTCTCGATTTCTGTTGAGACATTCAGATGTTAGAGTCAGAATTTGGCGTAAACAGAATGAGAACATGGAACCATCATGCCTTGTTACCACTGTGCAGGCTGGTGGTGGTGGTGTAATGGTGTGGGGGATGTTTTCCTGGCACACTTTAGGCCCCTTAGTGCCAATTGGGCATCGTTTAAATGCCACGGCCTACCTGAGCATTGTTTCTGACCATGTCCATCCCTTTATGGCCACCATGTACCCATCCTCTGATGGCTACTTCCACCATGTCACAAAGCTCTAATCATTTCAAATTGGTTTCTTGAACATGACAATGAGTTCACTGTACTAAAATGGCCTCCACAGTCACCAGATCTCAACCCAATAGAGCATCTTTGGGATGTGGTGGAACGGGAGATTCGCATCATGGATGTGCAGCCGACAAATCTGCGGCAACTGTGTGATGCCATCATGTCAATATGGACCAAACTCCCTGAGGAATGCTTCCAGCACCTTGTTGAATCTATGCCACGAAGAATTGAGGCAGTTCTGAAGGCAAAAGGGGGTCCAACCCGTTACTAGCATGGGGTACCTAATAAAGTGGCCGGTGAGTGTATATACATATATATATATATATATATATATATATATATAGTGGGCGAACTTACAAAATCAGCAGGGGATCAAATAATTATTTCCCCCCTGTATGTATATGTGTGTATATATATATATACACACATACACAGGGGGGGAAATCATTATTTGATCCAAAGAAATGAAGGGTCTATAATTTTTATGGTAGGTTTATTTTAATGGATGGAGACAGAATATCAAGCAAAAAATCCAGAAAAACACATTATATAAAGGTTGTAAATTGATTAGCATTTGATCGAGTGAAATAAGCATTTGATCCCCAACCAACCAGCAAGAATTCTGCCTCCCACAGATTGGTTATGTGCTCATGTGGAACACAGATTAGTCCTGTCACTTTAAGAAAGTACTCCTAATGTCAGCTCGTAATGTGTATAAAATAAACTTGTCCACAGAATCTGTATCTTCCATTCCATCCTCTCCACCACCATGGGCAAGACCAAAAAGCTGTCAAAGGACACCAGGGACCACATTGTAGACCTGCACAAGGCTGGAATGGGCTACAAGACCATCAGCAAGAAGTAGACAACTGTTGGTGCCATTATTCGGAAATGGAAGAAATACAAAATAACCATCAATCGCCCTCGGTCTGGAGCTCCATGCAAGATCTCGCCTCATGAGGTAAGGATGATCATGAGAAAGGTGAGGGATCAGCCCAGAACTACATGGGAGGATCTTGTTAATGATCTCAAGGCAGTTGGGACCACAGTCACCAAGCAGACAATTGGTAACACACTACGCCCAAATGGATTGAAATCCTGCAGCGCCCGCAAGGTCCCTCTGCTCAAGAAGGCACATGTACAGGCCCATGTGAAGTTTGCCAATGAACATCTAATGATTCAGAGAAGGCTTGGGAGAAAGTGCTGTGGTCAGATGAGACCAACATTTAGCTCTTTGACATCAAATCGCCGTGTTTGGAGGAAGAGAAACGCTGTTTAATTATTTCCCCCCACTGTATATATATATATATAATCTCATACACAATGTATTGTACATATATGCATAATTTTACATTAATATAGATTAAATTTGTTTAACTTACTCATTAACGCAATCAGCAATTTTTCTCCAATAGTCTTCTCTCGCTTTGGCAGCAGGGACAGTATTACTTCGAGCTTGAAATATATTTTTATATTCTTCGTACTTCTGAATAATTATCTCCTGCTCCTCCTTTGAAAAATATATTGCTCTCGCTCTATCCATATCGAATTCGACTGGTTGAGTGGTGCCAACGTCACTCTTTTATGTGCACGCATGTGTGGAGTAATCATAGCTTAAGGATCAAAGCCTGAGTTGACAGAAAGTTGATGAACTGCGTCATGGTACAAATAAAGCCTGATTGCATCGTTTTGGTTTTGTCAACTCAAAACTAATCCTGTAACCCTGAGTTTGTTCAGCTAACTTCATGGTACAGGCCCCTGGTCGGGGGTCAGGTTTTCTTCGGTAAACGTACTCGGTTACTAACTATAGCGCAGGTTGGGATGTGCCCATAACAGGACGTGTCTCACCAGTTTGTACAGAGGCCTCAATCTGAGTCCACCTTGGTGGTTTATATAGGACATCACTGCCATGTTGTTCGACGGGACCAAGACATGGTGCCCTTTCAGATCTGGCAGGAAGGTTCTGAGGGCCAGAAAGACTGCCAGCATTTCCAGGCTGTTGATATGATATGATTTTTTACGTGCTTGACCAGGAACCGGAAATCGTCCTGCCCTCGCACAGAGCTCCCCAAACCGCATCGGAAGCATTTGTCAAGACCACCTTCCTTCTGGAGACCATTCCCAGATCCACGCCCCATGAGAACAAACGAGGGTCCTTCCAAAGGGTCAGGGCCATGATGCAGCCATGATCCACCTTGATGCGGAGGCGTCAGAGATGCCATGCGTGGGCTGGAACTCTGGCTTTTAGCCAGTACTGTAGCATGTGAAGCAGGCCCAGCTGAAGTACTGGTGATGCGGAGGCCATGAGGCCCAGCATCCTCTAAAATTTCCTGAGAACCCAACCTTGATTGATACCGCAAGCTGTTGAATCATCAAGACTCGTTCTGGCATGAGCACGGCCCCCATTTGGGCTGAATCGAGAACTTCTCCCAGAAATGAGATTTGTTGGCTGGAATACAGTGAGCTCTTGGCTGTTTTGATCCTGAGTCCCAGGCTTTCCAAACGGCTGAGGAACACAGATGTGTGAACGTCTAGCTCGGCCTCCGACTGGGCTAGAATGAGCCAGTCATCGAGGTAATTCAGGATGCGTACTCTCTTCTGTATTAGAAGGGAGAGGGCTGCATCCATGGACTTCGTGAAAGTGCGTAGAGCTAGAGACAGTCCGAATGGAAGGACCGTATACTGATAAGCGACCTCTTCGAACACGAATCTCAATAACGTTCGGTGATGGGGGGGCTATCTGGATATGAAAGTATGCGTCTTTCAGATCCACTGAGAAAAATCAATCCCCTGGGCACTCTTGCGAGAGGATTTGTTTCAAAGTTAACATCTTGAATGGCCGTTTCATAAGGGCGCAGTTCAGATGTCTGGGGTCGAGGATGGGCCTGAGGCCTCATTTCTTCCTTGAATTAGGAAGTAGCGGCTATAAATCCTGACTCGCTGTGGGTCGGAGAAACTGTTTCTACAGCTCCTTTCGCTAGCAAATTCATCACTTCGGTGCGGAGGAAATTAGTCGGGTTCCTCCATACCGAGGTGGTGACCACACCTCTGAAGTGGGGAGGCCTGTGAGCGAATTGCAGCGAGTAACTTTGTTTTACTGTGTTCAACACACAACTTAATACTCCGGGGATGGCTTCCCAAGCCTAGGCCCGGGTGGCCAGGGGTTGAAGTCGTTCGAGCTACGGCCTGCTGTGCCAGGGGCTGGAGTTTGTGGTAACTAGAAGAGGAAAAAAGAGACCGGTGGGAGACACTGGGGAGTTGTCTGGGTCCTTGATCTCCATCAAGGCTGCTGCGCAGCTCCTTAAACGCCCCAGGGTCAGGGCCGGACTTGTCCATGGAATGGAGGAGCTTCGCCTGAAAGACTTGTAGGACCGCCATTGTGTGAATGTCCTCAGTCCTCTGACTATGCTGTTTCTTACTCCAAGGTTCCTGGGAGGAGGAGAACGACAGAGAGCAAGGGGCAGAAAAGAAAGAGTGGAGAGAGGCGAGACTCATGATCTCGCAATGAGAGCAGTTCGTCTCAGTGAGCACGGCTTTTGCGCAGGATTTCCCCAGACGGACTCACTTTGCTCGTCAGTGACGTAACAACGCCACTGGAGATTTGTTCTGAATTTGCTCTTTTAGACTCACCAAATAGCCACAGAGGAGGGGAGTTTCACAGTATTTCAGGTCAGTGGTGTAGAAATCGGTTTAACCCTCTGGGGTCGACAAACACGCCAGCATGTTTTGCTGGATTTTTTTCACATAGCAGCAAAATAGACTCAAAATACAGACTTAAGAAATATGAAAAAAATAAACTGTAAAATGTCTACTTTTTTATGTGTCCACTTACAATCGAAACAAAACATTGTTCTTTTGTAAAATAAAGAAAATAAACGGTATGCTGCGCCTGCATCACTTATCTTGGGTGTGGAGCTTAGAGTTTCCCCCCTTCTGAAGGCATCGGCTTTCAAATAAATAACTAAAGGATGAAAAAAAAGGTAAAAACCATAGACTGTAAACCATAGACGCCTCCTCGCATAAAGCTTTCTCAAACAAAACACGTCATACACATTCTAAAAGACTTTATTGACTTATCTGAATGAGTAGTCAGGATGATTCTCACATAGTTTTGGAGCAAATATTCTAGACTATGTGATACAATTTTCAAAAGTCTTGTGAATAAATAATCAATATGTGTTTTGTGGCCTTATTTCAGAAACTTTTATTTTTAAGTTTTTCAATAACCATGCATAAATAATATTCTCTCAAAAATACAAACATGTACATACATGTTGCTCACATATTATGGTAGCCCCGTTTGTGCTATATAGAGTGAATTTACACCTTTGCCATTAACATGTTAATAAATAACTGAAAAAAGCACAAATGTCAGTGCATGTCAAAACATCCCAAGGGCCCCAAAAACCCCTTGGTCCCCAGAGGGTTAACGACACAAATATGCGCTGTTGTTTACTACAGGCCGCGCTTACATTAGTAAACATGCTATTTTTTTTACATGAACATCTACTAGCTTTCCCCAAACTATATTGCTATACTGAGATGAGTAGAAATCGACTGAAATCCAGAAACCAGTTCGAACCAGCACAGCAGCACCAGCGCCAGCACGAAGGCGGCGAGACAGAGAGGACGACTTTTTGCACTTGATTAGAGAAGACATGGAACTGCAGAGGTGAGGAGAGCACAGGAGAGTAGAGAGAGGATGGACAGGCTGTTTTCTCTTCTTGAGAGAATGATTGGGGGAAAAAATTCTATATATTCTTGTTTAACTTTTTTTCACTTTTATTTTTTAAAATTACAATATTTATTTTTATGCAACTTTAAATGTGTAAATAAAAGATAATTAATTGTTCTTGACATTGTTTATTTTTGTAATGACAGTCATAATTTCTAAAAAATTTCAAATGAGCAAACAAAGTATATGCTTTTTTCAAATAGACAACAGAAAACAGGTGATGATTTATGTATTTGCACATTGGATGGTGCCTCTATTGACCGTGTTCATGTTTATAAATATTTGGGGATCTGGATTGATGACAGGCTTTCCTTTAAAATGCATGTGGATGAGTTGGTAAAGAAATTAAGAGTTAGAGTGGGTTTCTTTTATAGAAACAAATCTTGTTTTACTCTAAATAATAGAAAACAAATTGTTGAATCCACTTTTTTACCTCTCATTGACTATGGAGACACAATCTATATGCATGCCTCTGCCTCTGTTATAAAACCTCTCGATGCAGTATATCATAGTGCCTTTCATTTTATGACAGGGGACGGGTTTAGTACCCATCATTGCACACTTTACCAGAAAGTAAATTGGCTGCCCCTAAAAACTCGTAGAGAAATGCATTTTGCACTTTTTGTGTACAAAGCTCTTTTGCACAAACTACCACCTTTTATTAATTCACTTTTAACTGCTAGATGGTCTGGTTACCAGACCAGAGCTCAGGGATGGCTATTACTACAGATCCCTAAGATCTCCTCTGAATTGGGTAGATCGGCTTTTAGTTTTTTGCCCCTCACATTTGGAATGAATTACAACGTACTATTAAACTGGATGATCTGGTGCCTTTATGGCATTTTAGACGTTTACTTAAGGATCATTTTATTACTGACTGTGTTTGTTTTATGTGATTGTTTTGCCTTTTCTTTTTAATTGCTTTTAATTTATTTTTGCTTGTTTACTGTATTGTACACCTACACAGGTCGTTGCTGTAAATGAGAACTTGTTCTCAGTCAACTTACCTGTATAAATAAATAAATAAATAAATACAAAATAAAATTGGTGAATGAAAATCATTTGGCTACATAAAAGTACTTTTTCTAACTATTTACAACATCGGTTAAACATATCAAAATCAACATAAACATTTAAATTAACAGTACATAAAATAAGAAAAAATTATTTAGACTTTTATTCAGCTGAGCAGGGAGACCCTGGTGGTGCTGCTGGACCGGGATGGACTGCCACAATAGAGACCCTGGTAAGGCCTCTCTGCTGGTGGGATCTGGGATGGTCTCCAGAGTGTTTGAGTGCATATTTCCACTGTCCACTGCGTTGTCCACCTACAGGTTTGCTGGGCTGACTCAATCGACGGCTGCCATGTCACTGAGAATTTTTTCAGAAAGAGTAAAAGAAATTAACTCAAATCCTCAAACCATACCATAAAATATTTCAACCTGCAAAACCGTTCTATTGTCCATTCAATATTTGTCTTAGGCATTTGTAGCTTTACAATTCTCTTACTTGCCTGTTACAAATAGTCATGGTCAACAGGAACCTCCTCCAGGGTAGACACCTCTGCAGACAGATGGTCTCGCCAGAGAGCACCACTGACTGTCTCCAAACCATGGTCCCCCTCATCCTCTGCCACATCCTCCTCGTGCTCATCCTCCGGGGCCATGATGTCACCAACCCCAAGGCAGATGTTGTGAATGATGGCACAATCTGTTATGACCTGAAGTTATATGAATATATATATGAATATATATATATATATATATAACCAATATATATATATACTGTATATATATATATATATATATATATATATATATTCAAAAAAAAAATTTTACTTTATTCTTTTCAGTATTCTTAAAATGTCTTTTGAATTCACAAAGGTACAAAGGTGTGATGCACTTCCAGCACTTGCAGGAAGATGGCCCTGAACCTGGTCTTCATCATTCCAAAAGCACGCTCTATAATGGAGCGTGCCCTGGAATGATGAAGATTAAAGCACCGGGCTCCCACACCTTGTAATTGCCTCTTGTTGGGAGTGATGAGGGGAAGTGGGTGTCGGAGACATGGGTACCCTCCGTCTGCGAGGATAAAGTGCCCCGGAGGAGGGTAGTGTGACCTGTAGAGTGGGCTGTGGCGGAGCACTCTTGCATCATGGACTGACCCAGGCCAGCCCACGTAGGTGTCAAGGAAGCGGCCCTGATGGTCACAAAGAGCCTGCAGAATTAAGGAAGGGAACCGTTTCCTGTTCCTGTAGCATTGACCATCAGGGCCGCTCGGAGGCTTGATGCGGATATGGCAGCCCTTAATTGCTCCTGTAGCTTTCAAGAAAGCTCTGAGTCTTGCCGCCCTGCAAACCCAAGGCCTCCAGGTCTTCTGGGGTGTTTGGGATGTGAATTACTTGGTGGCGATGGCGAATGGCCATCACCTCATCAGGAACCCGGTGGAAAATGCAGTGGACAGTGGAACGAGGTATATCAAATGCTCTGGAGACCTCTCTTTAAGATGTACCACACGCCATCCAGGAAAGAAAGACCAGGGTCTTGATTGTGGCACCCCATCCATGTTGCCATTCACTTTTCAACAGATCCAGTAGCACTGTCAGGGCCTCCCTGCTCAGCCGAAAATCAGGATGTGTGTCTTCATCGTTAAAAAACCTTTCCAGCACTAGGATATTAAGGTTTATCCTGCAGTACAGGAGTCTGGTCTGATATCGGGGAAGAAGGGAAAGAGAAATTGTCTGGAGCTATGACAAAGTAATTGGTGGAATAAATATTGAGATACTTTATTACGCTAAAGTACTTTTAATAACTACTAATACCGCATTGGGGAAAAACTACTAATCATATATTTCAAACCTTAGTTAAGCTAAATTATCTTGCATACTCTAATGTACTTAAGGTATCAAGAGTAAAAGTAAAGGTATGTATTCTGCAGGAAAAAAAACGCTTTTTATGATGGTTTTGCATTTATATTACTATTGCATCACTGCATATGTTGCATTTTACTTCTGAATATTTCCAAGGTTCTTACATTTAAAGTATATACTTTTGTCTAGTTTAATGTAAAACAATGCATCATATTGTAAAAGAAAATAATTTTGTAGTGTTGCTGTCCTGTGAGGGAAAAAAGTACTTCAGTAGGCTACTTCACATTTGTACGTGAATACTTAACGAAGTATGTAGTTCCTTACATTGCACCACTGGTTTGAAAATTAAAGTAACAAAATGTTGGCCTATTGTCACAATATTAACAAATTGTTGCTAACTACAGCTGCGTCCCATATCAAAGTGCGCATCTGAAGCGCTCGGACCGGTCTAGCCTTGTTCGTGTCGCCTAGCAACTGTGACTGACAGCAGTGGCGGTCTTAACATAGAGGCATAGGTAGGCGGCTGCTTGGGGGGCCCCAACCAACCTAAAAAAACAACAAAAAAACTTATCATCATGAACGCTTCAAAAGCATAGTAAATGTTATTAAGATTCTTAAGAAATACGATGAAATGTTGAAGTAGTAGTTAAAATGTCCAGTTCATGGTTATCTGTCCCTACACATAACACCCCCTACTTTTCACAATAACCGTTACGGACTAGAAGTACACAACGAAGCAAGACGAGTCTAAACGCGAAAATGAAACGAAGTTACTCAAGCGGCTCAAATAAAAGAAAAAAAGACAAAAGCAGCCGATATGTATTTGGCAACGCTGCCAAAAATGACAAACTTTTTTACGCCTACTGTTGCCGCCACAGCAGCAGCTGTGAAGTGACGCTAGTTGAGGATAACGTGTATACATCCTGTTAAACAGAAAGGGCAAAAGTAAATATGACATTTATTATAAGTTTATCTGATGATTATTTTAAGTTCACGTAAATTAAAAGCTGTTATATATTTTTTGAAGCCTAATAAATGTAAATTTTTTGGCTTTCAATTACACTGTAATGTTGGATGGCTATAATTAATGTTTAAAATTATACAGCACATTTTTATCCAGACATCAATAGCTGTATTAGTATCAGTGATACCGACCTTCATTCATAAAAAGATGCCATTAAACAAGTATTTAAAATATACTGTATTTATGTTGTCTCTACATTCATTTGTAGATTAACACTGAAATTATTACATTATAAAAGTTTGTTTGTAAAATGTTTGAAATGTCAATCTCATGTGCAATGCCAATTGCAACCTCACTCACTCACTCATGCAAAGTCAATTATTCATCTTGGCAATATTTGCTAAGTATATGGCTGTTTGTGGGGGTTTACCCTAACTACTTGTCTTGCTGGTTAAATTGATATTGATTTGATCTTAAAAAAAAGAATAAACAGTGCTGGGTTTCCTGGCATTTTGGCAAAGACAGGTGTTATCTGAAACCTTATTCTCTGTTGGGGAAGGTTTTTTTTTTCTCCTCTCCAACCTTTACTTCCCCGTTGATTAGCTTTTCCTACCATTCAGTCGGTACATTTTTTTTTTCGTTCTCATAAAGATGGGATGGGGGGCCCCCATCGCTTTGGACCCCCAATTTGCTAAATCCGCCACTGACTGACAGCTGCCGATGACGAGCGGGAGTAACGTTTGCACTGGATTTTTTTTATTCAACTGGGTTTTATATTCAAACAGGGTTGAAAACCTGTATATATATTTTCACCATGGTCAATTTATGTACATAATAAAAAGAATACACTAGCCTTCAAAATCCCATCAAGGTAAGAACATTGAACATTTGAACAAACAGTGAACATTTGAACCTTATATATATATATATATATATGTATATGCCTATGTATGTTTTCTTTTCATTTCATATATCACTTACGTTTACGTAAGTTAACACCCAATACTTGAACCGTTTAAAGTGTAATCCGGCAATTCAGGACACAGCCTCTGAATTGGGATGCAGCAAACCAGCTTAATTTACCTTAGCCGAAAATACATGACCCAGCAGCGCCGGGGCTGAAACATCCTCACCAAGTCCTCCAGTAAAATGTAAAACATAAAAATGACAATAGCCAATTGTGGCTTCATAGCTGTTTACTCAATTATATCAAATAAATTATCAGGATGGCAGCTGTCCTCTCGCGCCGTTGCTTGGCGCCAGGAGCGGTAATCGGGAACACCTGGTTGCGCAATTAGGAAATCCTATGACGGCTACATGGTGCATCCTTCGAAGGACGCATAGGCTGCATACTTCGAAGTCCGCGGCCTTCGAAAGGATGCAGCCTTCACACTGGGACACAGCTCTAGAGTCAACCTACTCAGAGTTGATTGAACTAACTCAATTCAGCTGTTCTGAAACCGAAATCTCAGAGTTTCCCATCTCAGGGTAAGTCAACTCAGAGTTCAAGTTTTAACTCAGAGTTGGTTGAACCTCCTTATTGAAACAGGCCACTGAATGTTTGGAAACCAAAATATTGTCATGTAGGCTACCCTCTTCTGTTTTTATACAGCTCATCTGCTTGAGTTGTGTTAGCTATTCCTTGACCTTCTTTTTCGCATTAATGTTTGTTTTGAGTATATATGCAGACCATTTTAAAGCCAATTCACAAATCTTTCATAAGGCTTTAGGTTCTATGCTAGGCCAGCAAAAACAGCTGCAAGTACTCAGTGTTGATTGACAAGCTAACTTCGGTTATCACTGGTGTAAAATGGAATAGTGCCATGTAGGGTTTGCGAATTAACATACCACTTGATGCGTAAGCAATATCAATTCTGTGATTGCTAGTTCTCATTCTGAGAGAAAGCCTGCACTGTCTACACCTAGAAGATATGCATTCCCCGGAAAATAAATTCCATTACTGAATGCCACTCTGGTCTGAGTGTCCAATAGAGTAATGAAATAACGGCCAACACTGTCAAACTCCACTCAGCTTTCCTCTTTGAGGCACAACCATCTGTTGAAATGTCACCATCAACACAGAGCTATGGTACCTGTAAATATATTCCTCTGCCTGTGTGTCAAAAAAGTCACAACAGCACATATTAATAAATACCTTAAAGATATCGCACCATGAAGTAAAAAAAGGTGTGGGCTTTATGGAGTAGATCATATATGGAGTAAACTGCCTGTCGCGGTTCGGGGGTTTGTGTGTGTCTTTGTTGTGTTTCTGTTCTTGGTCAGATTGCCTGTCAGCATTGCCTAGTTACCAACTGCTCTGACGAGCTAATCAGACCAGCCGCACATGCAGCTCGTTATTATCGCCTGGCCTATATCTACTACGTTTGCTGTGTTTGTTTTCAGATTGTTCTGGGGTGTATGCCAGAAAGCAAGGTTAACTTACCGTCACATATATCCTGTACTGTCGGTTGATTAACCTAAACCTTGCGTACTTAAGGTATACAGGTTCCAAAATCGTGGTCTGGAGTAAGTTCTGGGAGTATGAAACTCATGCTGCATCCCAATTCGCAATTCACAAATGTACTCTTTTTGTGAAGAAAAAGTACATACTGTTGAGTGTGTAGCAAAAGAGTAGGCAAGCTTTGGGACATACTACTTCGTCATCTTTAACGGACAGCTCTGTCGCGTCCATCCTATCAGCGTAAACTGCCCTGTCAATTATCATGTCACAGTTAAAATCCTCCATTTAATCTAATTTAATTTCCTTTCATTTCGGAGAGAAATGTAGTAGCACGTTCATCTGTCAGTCGTGGATCTTTCATGCGGAGACTCTCCTCATGTGTTTGCAAGTTGAATGTAATGATGCATTTAAAAGTTAATGGCTAAACGTATCTTTACAAAAGTTCACAATCCTGCTGCAGATGCAATATAATGTAGACAACATTGAATAAATACATTTTCGTCAGGTTAGATACTGATAATTAATCACTCAAACCTCTATATCTAAACCTCTCTACATAAACGCCGGACTCGCGCGTCCTCCATGTCTGTAGTTTTTTCAACACTTTTCACTCGTGTTTGTAGTTCTAATCGAATCCTCGTCCAACGCGGGATGGGTTGTGGGCAATATTAGCCGTCAGAGTGTGCATCGATCTGCACTTCGGATTCCGACCGGAAATGGTAGACCATCCGGGTATCTTTGGAACACTCATTTCAACATACTACGATTTGGGACGTACTAATTCTATTTTCGAATACTATTTAGGACGGATAGTATGCGAATTGGGATGCAGCTTCAGAGTTAACGGTGACCACACAAAAAGTCGCCTTAAAAAGTCGTAAGTTTCTAATATGAAAACATACAAAAGAGTGCCAGGACAATGATAGACATTAGGTGTGCATTAATTTGTATTTATTAAACAGAAATAATAAAACTGAATAAACAAAAGTTTTAAAACTTAAAGAAGTTAATAGAAATGACACCAATAGATTTCTGCATTTTAAATAAAGCAACATATCAACAGTGTTTCTTGGTCTTCTCCTGGACTGAAGCACGGGCTCTACTCTTCAGCACAATGGTGACCCACAAACCTCAGACAACAGAAACCCTTTAAATCCCAACAGAACTTTAAACACTAATAGGCTATAATTATATGAATAATTATATATAAAATTAATTAAACTTCATATAATATAAATATTATAAATAATTAGCTGCAAAAGATGAGCAATTTTGTCTCTAAAGTTTTTTCCATATAAATGCTTTAATTTGGAGCGAGGGATACAGGGGGAGTGGCTTTATTGAATCGGATAAATGTCACTGCTCAGCTGATTGGACCAGTTTGGTTTTGCGATCTCTAACCCAGAATAAAACCTCATCTGGAACAGGTTAGCCGTGTGGCGATGAACACCTCTAAAAACCATCGTGAGCCCGAAAAAAACAGAGTTTGCTGAAACTAATCCCAAACTTACCTAGGTAGCAACTAAAAACCAGCTTTGTGCAACAGTCCACTGGTACTAGAGCACAAATGCAATGTTGAACGAACATGATCGCACACACACACACACAAAGGTGTGACTGCAATAGAGGGCTTTTTTTATAGAAATTGGCAAATAAAATCAATAATTACAGTATAAATCTGAAAATGTACACACATAATTGAAGGCCTGGTAATTTATGAGCATAAATGAAAGCATAAATGCAATGGGGAACGAACATGCATGGACAGTTGTGTTCACTCTTCACTCCTGTTCATTTCATAGACTGTATAAAATAGGTTCATATCTGCTTATTTTTTGTTGTTGGTTTTATTTACTTTTTTTTCATTAATTTCTTATTTTAAAGTTCATTATTTTTATACATTTGAATTATTGAAATAAATAATGATCATGCAAAAACAAGACACTTCAAAAAAACTCAAACAACAACAAATTATAAACTTTGACCAAAATACTGATTTAATGTATTTTATAATGTTTAAATGTATATATTCCTAATATATCTGACAACAGCTTTTATGGAGCAGTTCACCACATCCAGAAAAATGAATGGATCTATGGGCCTCTGTTGTATGGAATTCCTAAGCTGCCAAAAAAATAAATAAATATATAAATGCATTCATAAATATACCAAGAAATGTAAAATAAAACAGAAATAAATATACTAAATAAATAAGTATTTATACTTTTATTTCCTTGTATAATTGTATTTTTTCCACATTTATTTATTTTTTCATTTATTTATTTCCACTTTTATTTATTTCCACATATATTTATGTATATATAAATTTGTCTACATTTATTTATTTTCACTTTTATTTTTTTCTACATTTCTTCATCTGTATGTTAATGAGGGGGGGCGTGTTTAACCTCAGACAAAGCAATCGATCTCAGAGTGGCAGTGCTGAAGCTTTGAGGCCACAGTGACACCTTGTGGTGTGACCAAAAGATATGCAAGAGGTTTGTGGACGTGCCTTTACAAGTCACAAGGGATGAATGACTTAGAGATGGGCAATATGGCCAAAATCTTATATCACAGTTTAAGTAATTTAATGTCACCCTAACTGTATATAACTATAGGGTTACCATACTCTTTATTCCAGAAATGGCCGAAAAACATTGTCCCGTTGGGTTTTCTAAAAATGTCTTGGCACACATGAACAGAAGCCGCATCTTCACAGGCACTTTGACACGTAAGCATGTAGCCTACACATGAATTTATAGATTGTTAATCACATTTGATGTAAATGCACTGGATGGGGCTGATAAGAGCTTGCGTTTATTGTCGATGAGACTCACAAGCCAGCTCCTCAGAACTCGGAGAGAAACCAGCGCACAAGTATATTGATCAATGCGTTTGAAACACATTTGCGTTTCCTAATTTTGCATGCACAACTTTTAACAATTCAAGAGCTTAAAAATGTAATGCATATTTCAAAGATGCCGCTTTTAGATACTGATTAATCACGTCATCAATTGGAATTATTTGGAATTAAATCAAACAAAAGGTGCTTATGTAAACGCAGCTAGTGAAACACACATCTCGCACCATACATTGTAGATCTGTACACAGAAGCATCATGCCCATTCAAACAGCACCTGTCATGCCCCCTCATATTTTTGAGACAACTGCATTTTTAATGTATCTTCCAAAAAACAATGTTGACAGCAACAGAAACAGAATTTTTTCATTAAGGGGTAAAATATTTCCCCCTATTGATTTCAGGGACTTTTTTTTCAAACCACATTAAATATATTCATCATCATGTACGTCAAGTTCTTAATCGATAAATTTAGTCAAATTGATAAATCACTATAGGGCTGTTACCAGTAAAGTAAAATAAAATCAGTATTAATAAAAGCCATCTTTGCACTGGTGGACATACAGTAGCTGACTGATATTTAAACAGACTTTTCCGAGTAAACCTACCCAGGTAAATCACATAACCTGCTTTCTGGAATACAGAAATTACCGATTGATTATTTTGCACTCCTAACATAAATTAAGAAATTAATGTTACTGCAAACGAGTTTTATCATAAACAGTGGTCAAATATCGAAGCTGGAATATTTCTAATGATACACAGTTAGTCCAGATCAAGTATGAGTGTGATGTTTTAACGTGCAATGAATGTTAAACAACAATAATCTGGAGGCACTGGCGATTTTTGCGTGTTAGGAGGTTAATATGTTACATGGCCTTTCAAAGTTTCTCTAAAGGACACTGCGCTTCACAAACCTTTCTTTTGGTTTCCCTGCAGCTCCCCTTACATCTGATTACTAAAGATAGGAATACCCAGGGCCCATGCCTGCAGCATTAGCTCCAGAATCCTCCACAAGCCAACTACATTTACAAGACTGGGTCTTAGTGACCTAGATTTGTCAGGTTGGATTCATCAAGTCACTTGCATTACAGCTGACCTGTCAAAAAATGATACTTATAATCACAACATGACAACTCATTTAAAAGCAAGTTCGGCAGATTCAGTCTCGGATTGGACGAGGCATGGACATGTCATAGTTAAGAACGTGGACTCAGAACATTGCAAAGTGAGAGATATGTTATTTGTGGCCTGCGGCGTTTTTCACTCACTTTACTGTCATGGTAGTAGCACTCCACCCAGAATGTCTAGAAAGCTCAGTACTCGGTTACATCGGCTTTTATTGGCTACTCTTTTTGAAGACCAAGTGGTTCTCCTCTCTTTCTTTTGCTCTCTTCCAGTTAATTTCTTCTAGTACCTTGACACAGCATCTTATTGGTCCTTTGGGGCCTGGGGCATATTTCCACGGCAACACAGGCCAAAATAGCAGATGACAAATTGCTCCAAGGCGCTGTTTATTCACTCTCTTGCTTTTACAGCAATTCCAGCCAATTATTTTGAAGTCTGACACTTAAAGCGTAATCAGTGGTGGATCATTATCTGGGGGGAGTGATAGCCAGCAGCCTCTTTCCCTGGTTTGCCCAATTTGGCTGGGAGATTGCAATTAAGGGTGCACAACTCTTCTCTGTCTCAAACTTTCTTCACACTGTTATTGCTCTTAAAATGTTGAAATGTCCCTTACAACTACTCAGCATGAGAGATTGTGTGTGAAAGCAGATAAGGCAACCTGGAACGTATAAACAATTCATCCCGATGACATGCACAGTTGAGGCATCTGATATCTGGCAGAGTTTGATGTTCTTTCAGCGTGATTTATGAAGTAACGCTGAGGTTCAGAACAGTCACAGGTGAGAGGGGGAAAATGCAGACCAGGCAATTTGGTCTTTCCACAATGTCACTGAGCCCATTAGAGCTAGCATTCAGATATAGATGTTAAACCTTGGATTATTTGTGGAACGATAACCTCAGGTGTCCCGCTGCCAAGACAAGAGTCCCTCATGGAGCAAATTACAACAGCTGTGCAGTGTCCTTGAGATGAGGAAAGTCAGGAGATGACAACAAGGAGAGGGAGGAGCATATAGCTAAATGAAGAACCAATAACTATTCACTGTTGATGTATCCAGGTTGTATTCAGTTCAGTAAACACACACATTTGTCATCAAATTTTGTAATTAGACTTTTGAATTCTCCCAATGAGTGAACAACTTTTGTACTTCCAGGAATCAAATAAGAAAACCCATCTGAAAATTGTCTAGTCTTGTAACATTTTAATAATTAAGCCTTCTTCGCACCCACAGAAATGCTCAAAAATTCTCAAATTGCAGGAACCCTTCAAGCACAGAATTCCCATAAACCAGCTTACAGCACTCTAAACAGAAGAGAGTCACAACTGCCATGCTCATTGCTAATTTCGTATTGGATCATTAGCCTATTGTCAGAGCTAAATAAAGATTTTAGTATTACAGATTACATTAATAAGATAAGCTTAATAAGATTAATAAGAGAAGAAGGGAAGAGCACTTCTAATGATGGCGGTCTCTTTGGTGGAAGTGGAATTGTCTGTATTGTTGGAGTTACTCCAGCACAGCTCTCTTTCCTGCATCCTCTCTCAGGAATAGCATGCATGAGTACCTCTATTCTGCTCCATGACTGCTTTGCATGCATGACTAATGTTTAGCTGACTATCCTTGACTGATTCCTGCAACAACAACAAAAAACTCTTGCTGGCATGTTGGGGTTGCCCTCAGGTGTCCAACTTTACCGTAGGCCTCCCTCAGAGAGGGTAAATAAAGATGTTTTATACCATTAAACAAAACAACTCTGTAATAGCCTACTTTTGATTCTTGACAACCATGGTGTTGATTCACTTTTTGCTGTCACTGTAATAGGATGCATTTCAGAAGAAGCATCATATGAATCGTGTGAAAGCCTTTCACATGAGAACGAAAATATCAAGTATTTTGCCTTGTTCTGTTCAAGGTTAGACTGAAAATCCATTGCTTCTGACATAGACCTGCTGAATATAATGTGTCCCACCACCTCCTGCAGACCATATCTGGACCACAGAAGGTTAATAGGTAACACTTTACAATAAGGTTCATTAGTTAACATTAGTTAACTTCCCTAGTTAACATGAACTAAGAATAAACAACAGCATTTATTAATCTTAGTTAATATTAATTTCAACATTTACTAATACGTTATTAAAATCAACATTAGTTAATGCACTGTGTGAACTAATATGAACAAACATTGAACAGCTGTTTTTTTTATTAAAATATGTGTATTTTATTATAATATAACATTAACAAAGATTAATAAATACTGCAACAAATGTATTGCTCATTGTTAGTTCATGTTAGTTAATACATTAACTAATGTTAACCAATGAACCTTATTGTAAAGTGTTATCGGTTAATTGTAGGGTCTTTGGCAGACAGAGTGCATGAAATGAAATGACATTGTCTGCACTGCAAAAAACATTTGGCAGTGTTTTGGCATTCGTTGTTGGGGGATATTTCCTTGATATAAGCTGTTTGACAGCTGAGGCTACCCATCCTCATGCAATATTTCACAATTAGGGGACAGCAAAGGCAAAGGCTGCCAGCCTTATCAGCGCAGCTTTTGATCGGTTTGGGGCTTCCTCCAGAAGACTTGGAACGTTCCACCATCATGAAAAACATGATGGTGGATCATGAAAAACAACTTGAACAATTTGGGGTGGATGAATATCCTTGAGAAATATCAAGAGTTCATTCTTGAGTTATTCATGAAATCAGTCATTGAAGTGAATAAGTATCCAGTTATGACCCTCATGCTGACCTTGAGCAAATGTGGTCATAAGGATAAGAAAGGAATTAACATGAAGACACTGGATAATCCAGAAAGAGTAGCTACACTCCATTGAATCTGCTTCAGGATTGGTGAAAAGTTGTTTCATAACTTTCCAGCAACAATTCTTACCCACTAAAATCTCATGTAAGCTGCTCTCTAAGCTACCATCAAAGCTAATAAGACAAACATTCAGGAATGTCTTGGATGTGTAACAGGAAACTCGATGCACCAAAGTTGTTGTTTTGTTTTGTTTTTGAATCTAGGTAAAAGAGGGCCAAAAAGACGATACTTGAACAGAAGGCTACAAACACAACACAGAGCAACAGCAGCATCTTCTGGTAGGGTGTGCATACTAGCCACAAAACAGCAATGAGCAACAATGACAAAAAAAAGGGGCTACACCTTAAGGAAATAAATGATTGAATAAATATTGAAGCACTCAATCATTAATCAAATTGCACCAGATCTTTAGCTACATATTCATAATTACTATCCTAGAAAGAGAAAAAATTAGATGTATATAAAAAATTATTTCCGTATATTTATGATCAATATATTAAATGATGTAAACATACTGAAAAATATATGAAATAATATATTGTGTTATATTGAATAATACATAAGGAATTGCTGCTTTTCCTATATTGAAAAATGTGACAATATATTTACACTGCAAAATGTAAAGTTGAGTGTACTTCGAAAACATGAGGAAAATGAGTGACTTAAATTTCTCAAGGATTTTTTACTCAAAGTTGTAAGTTGCTAATACAAAGACATACAAAAGAGTGTATAGACTGTGCATTTATTTGCATTTAAGAAACTACAAATACTTTGTGGATGTCTGAAACTTAACTGAAACAAAACTTAACAAAGTAGTTGATAGAGATCACTGTTATTGTATTGCCTTTTAAATAAAGCAACATGCAATATATGATCAATGTTTCTTTGTCCTGGACTGAAGCACAGACTGTACTCTTCAGCACAATGGTAACCTCAGAAAACTCAGACAACAGAAACTCTTTAAATTCCAACAGAACATTAAACACTAACAGATCTCAGCAGAGGAGGGTTTAACAACAAAAACAGCATTACCAGCTTAATTACCAGCTTATTACTGTTTAAGTAATTAAGTTTGACTTTATTTCTGTCATATGTCTACAAAAGTTCTTATTGAGAATTAACAGATGTTTAGATGTTGATGATTTAATGAAAATAATAAAGTTTGTAGTCACCATTATGGAGATCGGTATTTGCAGTCATTGGGCTCTTGACTCTTGACTTTTTAGCTTTAATTTTCTCTGGTTGCTTTAACTTTGTGTGTTTATAAGACACAGTCGTTATGGCAACAATAAATTGGATATTTATTGATGATATCATAGTCATCTTTAATCATACTGAGTCAAAGATCTCATCCGATGGTTTATCACTGATCAAAAATGTGTTAGGTCACTAAATCCATTTGAAATATTGTATTATATTCACACTGATACTATAACAAGAGGTTCAGCACTGTTGAGATAGATACTTCAGATACTTTTGCCTTCTGGGGACCATGGATGTTTTATACTATTGTAACGTCTGAAAAACGACAGACAAGGGAGGCTCCGTTTGTGAACTTTTAATCGGAACGCAGAAACAACTGTACTCAAATGCACCAGCCTAACTCACTTGCTCGTTTCTCTCTACCCGGCCTTTTTCAAACTCACTAAACTCACGCATTAACCCTGTAACTGTCGGCGAAAAAAAATAAAACAGCAATTTCACAACAATTATAAAGAGTCTGTGCGCTACACTATGGGAGCCCCCAGAATGCATTGAAGCATATCACCGTTGCTTTAGATCAGGGATGGGCAACGTCGATCCTGGAGGGCCACTGTCCTACAGAGTTTAGCTCCAACCCTGAAAAAATCACCTGCCTGTAACTTTCTAGTAATCCTGAAGACCTTGATTAGCTTGTTTAGGTATGTTTGATTAGGGTTGAAGCTAAACTCTGTAGGACAATGGCCCTCCAGGACTGAAGTTGCCCATCCCTGATTTAGATGTTGAGATTCATATGCTGATTCTTGATGTCTGTGTGTCTCACGTAGTAGTAAAAAATGTTTTGTGCACAATGTGTATCTGATTACCACAACAGTGTTGAACCTCTTGTTATAGTATCACAGTGTTTTTAATACAATATTTAATGACCTAACACATTTTTGATCAGTGATAAACCATAGGATGAGATCTGTGACTCAGTATAATTAAAGATGATTATGACATCATCAATAAATACCCAACAGATCATCCCCAGGATTTCTCTTGGCTATTTTTTTGTTTTGTTTGTTGCCATAACGAATGTGTCTTATAAACACACAGTTACAGCAGCCAGAGAAAATTAAAGCTAAAAAGTCAAGGGTCAAGAGCCCAACTAATGCAAACACTGATCACCATAATGGTGACTACAAACTTTATTATTTTCAATAAATCATCAACATCTAAACCTCTGTTAATTCTCAATAAGAACTTCTGTAGACGTATGACAGAAATAAAGTCAAAATGGTCAGAAATAAGTGAAGCTGGTAATGCTGTTTTGTTGTTTAACCCTCCTCTGCAGAGATCTTGAGAGATCTGTTAGTGTTTAATGTTCTGTTAGGATTTAAAGCAGGGATGGGCAACTTCAGTCCTGGAAGGCCATTGTCCTACAGAGTTTAGCTTCAACCATAATCAAACACACCTGAACAAGCTAATCAAGGTCTTCAGGATTACTAGAAAATTACAGGCAGGTGATTTTTTTCAGGGTTGGAGCTAAACTCTGTAGGACAGTGGCCCTCCAGGACCGACGTTGCCCATCCCTGATTTAAAGGGTTTCTGTTGTCTGAGTTGTCTGAGGTTACCATTGTGCTGAAGAGTAGAGCCTGTTCAGTGTAGGAGAAGATCAAGAAACATTGATCATATACTGTATGTTCCTTTATTTAAAAGTCAATAACTGAATTACAGTAAAGCTGTAATTTCACTGCTTTGATGTTTTATTTTATTAATTCGGTTAAGTTTCAGACATACACAAAGTATTTGTAGTTTAATAAATACAAATAAATGCACATTCTATCACTGTCCTGAAACTCGTTTGTATGTATTTGTATTAGCAACTTACAACTTTGAGTAAAAATGTTCTTGAGAAATTTAAGGCAATCATTTTCCTCATGTTTTCTAAGTACACTAACTAATTACATTTTACAGCGTAAATATACTGTCACATATTTTAACATATGAAAAGCAGCAATTCCCTATGTATTATTACACATATTGTAATATATTAACAACATATTAATGCATAATCTATTATATTATTTCATATATTTTTCTGTATACACCGTATGAGGTTAACCTCATATCAAATATAGGGAATGAATCAGATTCAAGGTTGACAGCCATGCTTTCCCTGGCCTCCATCGGCCTCGAGTTGAACCCTCCACTGTGTCCCGAGCACTCGCGGTTGGATGATTAGTTCCTGGGTGCCTTTCTTCCTGGAGGTGCGTGAGAGGGTTTAGAAGTCATGGAAGGCACCTTTCACTGCCTGAAGCTGTACTTCTTCCTACTCCGCTTTCACTACCCTCAATGGTGGGGCCGCCAAAGGGTACTTGGACATTCTACAGGTGGAGCGTGCATTTACGATGAACTTATACGCGCAAAGTGCCGCCACCTGGCGGAATCGTCCACGCCCCTCCACAAGGCAAGTAAGATGTCAGCAGCCCTCTCTCTCTCTGGTGTATGTCCTTAGACCTTCAGTTCTGTTGAGGAAAGCCAGTCCAGCATCGTATGATCAAGGTCAATTAAACCACGTTCGCCGCTTGGTGGCCGATATGAGGGGCAGCTAGTTAAAATGTGTTCCACAGTCTGTAGTGGGTCTCCGCACTCGCATTGAGGTCTATCCGCGATGCCCCACTTAATCATTGCTCCCCCAAAGCGTCCCACACCTGTCCTCAGCCGGTTGAGGATTGTCCACTGCTTTCTGGGCAGGTGCTGGCCAGGAACGTCCGTGGGGTCTTCGAGGTAGAGCAAGAGGTGTAGCCGAGATGGTTCCACTGACTTCCACTGGTCCCTCTATTTCGCCTTGACCCAGGCAGCCTTGCAGATGTTGGCTGGTGTAGTGCGGAGCAGTTCTTGGGTGTGTGTGGCAAAAGATCGCCGGGACTTGAGTTAAGCCCCTGACGTGTTGTTGATGAAATAGACGAAAGTAAAATTATTTGACAAAAGGGAATTTACATATGTATCTACAGTATTATTTTGTAGATTTATATGACAACACAGGCAAGAAATATTAACCTCAGAGTAAATACTTTGTCATACTATTTATGCTCGTTACTTGGCGTTTGCTTTTGTTACTGTACTAGGATCTTGCGCTGGATCTAGATAAAACAGTGTAAATTATCGTTAATAAAATCACTAGTTACCGCTTGCGGGAATATAGTTGGAATTCCCCTCTTCTTCAGTATGAGACACTGAGAGAAGCCTGCTTGATATTGTCCCAGGTTAGAAAATAAGTCCGTGGTGAAATGGGCAGAGCAAACTAACAACTTCGAATTAAACTGTTGCGGAATCCGATCATAGATCAACATCAACCATGCCTGTTGACATTTCTTTTCTGTGGGAAGGGTATGCCTGAAGAAGGTCGCAAGACCAAAAGCTTGCTATTAAATTGATTTTGCACAGTGTTTTGAGTGTGCGGCTGCTGTATTTTTACAATTTTCTGTGGGAAGGGTATGAAAAGTCCTCACATCCCCTGCACAGCCTGGAACATAACATTTGTCTCCATGATCTGCCATTTTCCCTATGATCCTCGCTTGTTTCTTCACCTGCAGAACTTCTGATGATTCGGCTGCGCAGTTTCGCCTGGCATTGAACATGGGCTGGCATATGCACATTTTTGGAGTCGTACTGATCCCGACTGTTGCGTCACAGCCGGTGTTCTGTGGAGATTCGCCTATTTTTCAGGGGTGTTTTAAAAAAACGAGATTTAAATAAGAAGGAGAAAACAATGGTGTTTGAGACTCACTGTATGTCATGTCCATGTACTGAACTCTTGTTATTTAACTATGCCAAGATAAATTCAATTTCAAATTCTAGGGCACCTTTAATGTTGTTTGGAAGCCTGTGCAATGATGTAGTTTCCTGACATCCATCGACTGAACAGCGTTTTCTCGACATGTTACATAATGATGGCAATTTGAAGGTAATTTTGTTTACTTCAATCATCTTTGAAAATTCTGCATTGTGTTTGTGTCACGAATTGCGTGGAAGCAAAGGCGGTAGTCGGATCTAAATGCAGCAGTAGACTTTATTTAATACAGACTTGGGTATACTCGGAACAGGCAAGACACTCGTCGTACGTAAATGCATACAATAACTGACAAAGACAGGGCAGAAACACAGGCCTTAAATAATCAGAGACAAACGAGCAGACAGGATAACAAGGGGGCGTGGATAACAAGAAACACCTGGGATAACTAATGACAAGACACTAATGACACTAAACATGACAGGACACAAGACCCACATTATGACATAACCCCCCCCCCTTAAGGGCGGCTCCTGACGCCCAACAAAACAAAACAAAAAAAAACAAAAAAGTTCAGGAGGGCGGTGAAGCACAGGCGGTCTTGGGGGAGGGATGGAGGGCCAGGCCCGTGCAGGGGAACGGGACCAGGACCTAGGCAAGGCGGGCCTGGGCCGCAGAGCGTGGGCGGACCAGACTGGGCCGGTGACCAGGGCGGAGCAGGACGAGGCGAAGGCCAGGGCGGAGCAGGACGAGGCGAAGGCCAGGGCGGAGCAGGACGAGGCGAAGGCCAGGGCGGAGCACGCTTGGCAGGAGACGAGGGCATAGGAGGCTCAGGAGGAGATAGCAGGGCGAAGAGCAGAGACGGGACCGGCAGGGCGAGGCGCAGAGGCGGAGCCGGCAGGGCGAGGCGCAGAGGCGGGGCCGGCAGGGCGAGGCGCAGAGGCGGGGCCGGCACGGCGAGGCGCAGAGGCGGGGCCGGCAGGGCGAGGCGCACAGGCGGGGCCGGCAGGGCAAGGCGCACAGGCAGGGCCGGCAGGGCAAGGCGCACAGGCAGGGCCGGCAGGGCAAGGCGCACAGGCGGGGCCGGCAGGGCGAGGCATCTGGGAACGCCCACCGGAGCCTGGCGAACCAAACGAGTCCTCCTTCTCCTCCTGCGACGGCGAGTCACTGGGCTTGATACTCTAACTTGGCTAGATTCAGCACTTGACTCGGCTCTTGACTCACTTGACTTGGCACTTGACTCACTTGACTCGGCACTTGACTCACTTGACACGGTACTTGATTCACTTGACTTGGCACTTGACTTGGCACTTGACTTGGCACTTGACTCACTTGATTCACTTGACACGGCACTTGATTCACTTGACTTGGCGCTTGGTACGCTCGACTCGGGACTCGGTTCACTTGACTCGGGATTCGGTTCACTTGACTCGGGATTCGGTTCACTTGACTCGGGATTCGGTTCACTTGACTCGGGATTCGGTTCACTTGACTCGGGATTTGACTCGGGATTCGACTCGGGACTTGACTCGGGACTTGACTCGGGATTCGACTCGGGATTCGACTCGGGACTTGACTCGGGACTTGACTCGTGAACCGCGGGTTCGGCTGGGCAGACGTCAGTCGCGGGCTCGGAAGACAGAAACTCAGGCATGTCGGTCTCGGCGGGAAGAAGCTCAGGCATGTCGTGAAAAGCAGGCTCGACTTGGCTCACGTGAAGCGCGGGTTCGGCTGGACAGACGTGAGTTGCAGGCTTGTGGAGCGCGGTGTCGGCAGGGCTGAAGTGAAGCGCGGGTTCGGCTGGACAGACGTGAGTTGCAGGCTTGTGGAGCGCGGTGTCGGCAGTGCGGATGCGGCGAACGGGCTTTCTCAGACCTCGGTTGGAAACTCTCTTACGTGAACTGTGCTTGGAATTACCTGGAACGGTCTTGACGGAATGCCCTGGTTTGGGAACACAGCTGATCTCCTCAGCGAGTCCTACAGTGAGTGACGAACCGCACACCCACAACGCTCGGTCCAGGAACTGCACAAAAGAGAGGTGTTCCGCATCTAACAGAAGCATTGCGCCGAGCGTGTCGTCCATCCCACTCCAGAAATTATACTTGAGTGTTTCCTCACTCAAATTTGTCTCATGATAAAACTCTAGGTAAGCCCCCACGTACTCCTCAAGCGACCGTCCATTCTGGTAGAATCCGTCCTCCATCATCATACCTCTTGCTTTACGGTCGGTGGTTCCCGGGTACTAACTGCTAGATCCTGGTGGTCAGTTATTCTGTCACGAATTGCGTGGAAGCAAAGGCGGTAGTCGGATCTAAATGCAGCAGTAGACTTTATTTAATACAGACTTGGGTATACTCGGAACAGGCAAGACACTCGTCGTACGTAAATGCATATAATAACTGACAAAGACAGGGCAGAAACACAGGGCTTAAATAATCAGAGACAAACGAGCAGACAGGATAACAAGGGGGCGTGGATAACAAGAAACACCTGGGATAACTAATGACAAGACACTAATGACACTAAACATGACAGGACACAAGACCCACATTATGACAGTTTGCATGGAGCAAACATTTCCTTCTCTTTTTTTCTTTTTTTTTCTTTTTACTGAAGATGATATTTTGAAAAAAGTATATAAATAAATAAGTTCATACACTTTAAGTAGTTAATATGTAAAAAATAAATAAAAAATAATAATACTAATAATGCAAATTAAAAATGATATTTTGAAAAGTCTTATTTTCAACTCCAAAGGAAACATTGGAAACATTGCAAATAATTTTATACACTAAGTAGTTAACATGTAAATAAATAAACAAATAATAATAATAAAGCAAACCTGCTTTTTGAACTCCCTAAATCTCATTTAATCATTGAAGCTCTGAGCAATGTTAGCACCACTTTTGCAGGGTTAATCTCATCATTATGGTGCTAAAGTATGAGTTAGAATTTGGGGTTATAATATATATAATATAATAATAAACAGCCAATTGTTTAGCAACAAACTTCCAGTAATAAACTGAACAGCACTTGGCTCAATAAATATTTGTGTACATTGTACAATCACAAATATTACTTGCTGTATTTTTATTTTATTGTTTTCATTTTGGGGGAAAAATCTAAATGTCAAACAGCGATACAAGCCTATTATTTAAACAGGTCCTGTAAATGTACAATGTATCATGGTCTGCTGTAGATTTCCAGAATACAGTAATATGACCTACAAATTTGAGATTTTGCAGCAAATCTTGTCCACAAAATCTTCAGTCTCATTTCAAAGGTCATTACATTCCATGTTCCATAAAGGTCATAACTACAGTGTTATATAAGTCAATGGTGATTTGAATATCACCATGTGTCAAGCAGCAGTAAACTGTTGCACAAGTGATGGTGCAAATCGAGTACAAAGCTCTTAATGTCAACACATTAAGAGCTTTGTACTCGATTTGCACAATCACTAACGTGTTTATCTACACCGCCAGTTTGTGACAACAGCTGTAAATGAACCCTTACCAACGTAAGGGTTCATTGTACAGCTGTTGTCACGAACTGGCGGTGTAGATAAACACGAAGAAGGCTAATTTAGGTCAGACAGTCTCTTTACTTGATAATTCACTAGATACACAACAAAGAAGGTAACCACATCTATTCACAGACAAGACCAAACAATGAAACACAAACAGAACAGTATTTAAGTACACATGATAATGAGGGAGATAATGAGTGCACAGCTAAACACAATGAGTAACCAAGACAAGAAACAACTACCTCAGGCAGAAGGTGGAGAGACACAAATCTCCAAACTAGCAGAACCATGACAGCTGTGGCCAAAAGTCAAATTGTGCCGAAAAATGGTTCATTACTCGAAGCTTTTAACAGAATGCGCATTATAGTAACAACTGGTGGTCAGACATGTTTGCTCCACCATATCTAACAAATCACCTCAGAGCAGAAAAACCATATGACCAAACAAAGCTTCCGAAATCAGTGACATACAAGAGTGGAATCAATCTGGCATCAATACAGTTTTATCTAATCTCATCTAATCATAATTAGTGATCATAATTAGGATTGACGTGAGTAGAAATATTTTGGGTGTTCTGTTTTTGTTTTGTTTTTACAATTTATGTTATAGGGAAGTAGAGTGTTAAATAATTTATATAAGTAATGCCTCCTCGATAATCATTTCCCTTTTTATGCATTGCGAATAGACAATTTTTTTCAAACCAGCTGTTCCGACCTTCCAATACTGCATGGCGTTCGAAGCTTCAAACGTCATCAATCACGTGGTATTGTCATTTCGATACAAGCATCGGTACAGTGTGTGATACAATAGTGCTTTGAAAACTGCGTCGGAGCATCGGAGCCCCGGTATCAACTGTCCTATCTAAGTATTTGCAGATTATTTTTTCACATGTTTCTGTGGTAAAGTGGAAAACAATGATACGCATTTCACAAGTTTTAAAGGCTTTTACTGGCAAAAAAAACATTTAATTTGCAAAAAAAAAGTCAATATTTACAGCGTTGACCCTTCTTTTTCATAACCTCTGCAGTTCCCTATGGCATGCTGTCTATCAGCTTCTGGGCCAAATCCTGACTGATCGTGATCCATTCGTGTCTTTCTTAGTGCTCGGAGTTGATCACAATTTGTCGGCTTCTGTTTGTCCACTTGCCTTTTGAGGATTGACCACAGGTTCTCTATTGAATTAATATCTGGGCAGTTGCCCGGATATTCACGGATCCAAAATTTCAGTGTAATGATCTCTGAGCTACTTCATGATCACTCTTGCCTTGTGACATGGTCCTTCATCATGCTGGAAAATACATAGCTAAGCCTACTCCCTGAATGAACAGCAACCATACAAACGGTTTGTCTCAGGATGTTTCACTGGACTCCTGGTAGCATTCAACTTCTACAGGCAATAGATTTTCCAGATGTCCCAAACAGTCAGAAGGGGGCTTATCAGAGAAAATGACTTTGCACTAGTCTTCTGGTGTCCAATCCTTGCACTTCATGCAGAATGTCAGTATGTCCTTGATGTTTTTTTTCTTGGAGAGAAGTGGCTGCCCCCTTATGAAAAGAAAATATATTTCCCTATATATGAATGATCAATATATTAAATGATTTAACAGTATATTTGAAAATATACAGAATATATGTTATATTACAATATATTTAATAATACATAAGGAATTGCTGCTTTTCAAAAATATGTGACAATACTAATACGAAGTAATGTATGAATTCTATATTCAGTAATACACTTCATAATATACAGATGTATATGTGATCAGATAATACACTCACCGGCCACTTTATTAGGTACACCTGTCCAACTGCTCGTTAACACTTAATTTCTAAGCAGCCAATCACATGGCGGCAACTCAGTGCATTTAGGCATGTAGACATGGTCAAGACAATCTCCTGCAGTTCAAACCGAGCATCAGTATGGGGAAGAAAGGTGATTTGAGTGACTTTGAACGTGGCATGATTGTTGGTGCCAGAAGGGCTGGTCTGAGTATTTCAGAAACTGCTAATCTACTGGGATTTTCACGCACAACCATCTCTAGGGTTTACAGAGAATGGTCCGAAAAAGAAAAAACATCCAGTGAGCGGCAGTTCTGTGGGCGGAAATGCCTTGTTGATGCCAGAGGTCAGAGGAGAATGGCCAGACTGGTTCGAGCTGATAGAAGGGCAACAGTGACTGAAATAACCACTCGTTACAACCGAGGTATGCAGCAAAGCATTTGTGAAGCCACAACACGCACAACCTTGAGGCGGATGGGCTACAACAGCAGAAGACTCCACCGGGTACCACTCATCTCCACTACAAATAGGAAAAAGAGCCTACAATTTGCAAGAGCTCACCAAAATTGAACAGTTGAAGACTGGAAAAATGTTGCCTGGTCTGATGAGTCTCGATTTCTGTTGAGACATTCAGATGTTAGAGTCAGAATTTGGCGTAAACAGAATGAGAACATGGAACCATCATGCCTTGTTACCACTGTGCAGGCTGGTGGTGGTGGTGTAATGGTGTGGGGGATGTTTTCCTGGCACACTTTAGGCCCCTTAGTGCCAATTGGGCATCGTTTAAATGCCACGGCCTACCTGAGCATTGTTTCTGACCATGTCCATCCCTTTATGGCCACCATGTACCCATCCTCTGATGGCTACTTCCACCATGTCACAAAGCTCTAATCATTTCAAATTGGTTTCTTGAACATGACAATGAGTTCACTGTACTAAAATGGCCTCCACAGTCACCAGATCTCAACCCAATAGAGCATCTTTGGGATGTGGTGGAACGGGAGATTCGCATCATGGATGTGCAGCCGACAAATCTGCGGCAACTGTGTGATGCCATCATGTCAATATGGACCAAACTCCCTGAGGAATGCTTCCAGCACCTTGTTGAATCTATGCCACGAAGAATTGAGGCAGTTCTGAAGGCAAAAGGGGGTCCAACCCGTTACTAGCATGGGGTACCTAATAAAGTGGCCGGTGAGTGTATATTGCAGATATATTTACTTATGCAGCATAAACACACAAATATAGAGAAATATATTATGTAAAATATTTCGGTAACACTTTACTTGAAGGGGTGTGCATAAGACTAACATGACACCTTCATTATCATGACATGACACATGTTATGAATATGAAGGAAGTTTTATGCATGTTTGTGACAACTGTCATTAAGTGTCATTCGCTCAATTATGACATTTTTTAATGCAAATATGACATTGTTTGAGATGTCTTTGTTATGACACCTTGACTTAAACCAATACATCATAACCTGTCAGTGTCTTTGTCATGACAACTTGACATTACTAAGACAACACAACCTGTCATAAACTTGACATAGCAGATTAATTATCAAACTTAAGAAACCACTTAGCTTTATTGGTTAACATTACATTAAACTGTCAGGTGGTTGGTTTTGACATTGGCTGTCATGAAGCCATTATAACTGTTTAATGACAAATTCAATTTGTACCACTGTAGTTGAGGTCACGAAAAATATTCATGACACAGTTATAATGGCCTTATGACAGCCAATGTCAAAACCAACCACATGACAGTTTAACTTAATTTAATGTCAAGTTGTCATGACAAAGACACTGACAGGTTATGATGTTATGGTTTATGTCAAGGTGTCATAACAAAGACATCTTAAACAATGTCATATTTGCATTCAAAATGTCATTATTGAGTGAAAGACACTTAATGACAGTTGTCATAAACATGCATAAACCCTACTTCATATTCATGACATATGTCATGTCATGGTTATGAAGGTGTCATGTCAGTCTTATGTACACCCCTTCAAGTAAAGTGTTACCAATATTTCTTAAATTATTTATAATAAATGTTTCATATTTTCAAGCTATAGTTAACAAAAGCACAAGCACACCTGCATGTACTACATTATTTAGCCAAGAGACTATCACTGTGCTGAGGAGTGCACAGCCATTACTTTTAGTTCACCAAAAAAAATTAATTAGCCCATGATTTACTCACCCTGAAGCCATTCTAGGTATATATGACATTCTTCTTCCAGACGAATACAATTGGAGTTATATTAAAACATCTCCTGGCTCTTCCAAGCTTTATAATGGCAGTGAAAGGCTGTATGACTTTGGAAGTCCATTAAAGGTGCATTGCGCAACTTTTCATGTTAAAAATACCTGTTTTTCTATCCTATACATGCTTAAAGAACTGCCTGATGGGCTGAATGAGCCCTTCTCTGCGCACTGAGATTGCCTCTATAATCCTGTACAGTAAAATATATAAGAGGGATTCGGGCTCGAATTTGAGACTGGGCGTGACGTCATGCGCGTTCACGCTCACCAGGCTATGTCTCGCAGGTTTGTGTATTCGCCGGCGCCGCCATTCTCAGCATCAGCAAAGACAACTCGTGCGTCAAAGGTAGAAGATGGATTCAAAGAGACCGGCTTGTAGTCCATTCCAAACCCCAACGCAAACTCCACGTAAAGTAAAGAAAAGAAAATTTTTGTCTAGTGCCACCAAAAGGTCCAAATTGGAGTCAGACAGGCATCGGAGTAAGACTAGAGTCAACCTCGGGAAGGCATTCAACAAATGGAGAGATCTCCGGTCTGCTCTTGGTCTCAAACGGGATCCTCAGTTGGCTTTTTTCTTGATAAAACGGTAAGATATAGCCCAGTCTCTAATGTTTGATACGGCCAATCTATGTATGACAACAAATGACGATGCGTAAAATGTGTAATGCTTTAGGGTAAGCTACATACATGTACAATCAGAATTCAACATGACATCATGACTTTGCGTAAACATACACGCCACTTTCAATTCAAGTGGCGTGTTATCTATACGCATTTTGAAATATCCGCGTGTATGTCCACGCCGAAATCTTTTGCGTGTATGTCTACACCATTAAATGTCCGAGTGATTCCGCGTGTATGTGTACGCCGTTAAATGTCCGAGCGAAACGAAGCAAAATCTATATCTACATCTGTGGAGCGATATTTCTTTTCCTAGGATGGTAGGAGAAGACTCATAAATGGTATTAACCCCAGTGACGGGTAGGTTTAGGGACGGGGTTGGGGTAGGTCATATATTTATATATGCATAATACAGTAATATAACGTTAAGTCAAAGGCGTTGATAAACACGCTGAAAAGGGATTATGCGTGTTGATAGCACGCCAAAAATGGAAATACGAATTGGCGTGTCATACATACGCCATTTCATGAGATCAGTCTGCAGAATTGGTTTTACTACCATTGTTAGTGAACAGTTTCATTAACTAGGAATTGTGTTCGGAAGAATAGTACAACATGAAACATAAAACATATCCAATAAAAGATGCGTGTGGTCCATGAGCGTGCACAACTCTGGCTGCAGTTTCGCTTGTCGCCAGAGGGGGCGTAGTTCTGCAAAAACTCAGAGACTTGCGTTTTGCACCTTTAAAGCACATCTTTTCATCTTTTCATGATTAAAGTGCTCGACCAGGCCCTTCGGGGATTAATTAAGGTCAACTCAAGAGTCAAACTGCCCAACTAAAGCAAACACTGATCTCCATCATGGTGACTGAAAATGTATATTATTTTCAATAAATCATCAAACTCATCTAATCTCTGTTAATTTTCAAATAAGATCTTTTGTAGAGGTTAGACAGATATAAAGTCAAAATGTTAGTAATAAGTGAAGCTGGTAATGCTGTTTTGTTGTTTAACCCTCCTCTGCTGAGATCTTGAGAGAACTGTTAGTGTTTAATGTTCTGTTGGGATTTAAAGGGTTTCTGTTGTCTGAGTTTTGTGGGTCACCATTGTGCTGAAGAGTAGAGCCTGTGCTTCAGTCCAAGGAGAAGAGCAAGAAACATTGAGAATATGCTGCATGTTGCTTTATTTAAAAGGCAGTAATCTATTGCAGTGATTTTTGTATTATATTTTCTGTTAAATTTCAGACATGCACAAAGTATTTGCAGTGTAATAAATACAAATAAATGCAGAGTTTATCATTGTCCCAACACTCTTATGTCTTTGTTTAGCAGCTTACAATTTTGAGTAAAACCTCCTTTTTCCACATGTTTTTGAAGTACGCTCATCTAGTGACATTTCAGAGTGTAAATATACTGTAAATGTATTTTTCAATATAGAAAAAGTGGCAATTCCTTATGTATTATTCAATATAATGTAATACATAACACAATATATGAATGCAGTTTATTATTTCATATATCTTTCAGTATATTTACACCATATAATATACTGATCATAAATATATGGAAATATATTTTAGTTCCATAAGAATATATCCATTGCTGCCCTTCTTGACACCAGTCAGTTGTCCATAGGTCTTCACCTCACTGTGCGTGCAGATGCATCACACCTACCTGCGGCCAATATTGAGCAAGCTCTGCACGGGTGGTGACATGAAACTGTAGCTGACTCTTTAGGAGCAGAAAGTCCTGCTTGCTAGACACTGGGACATCCTGAAGCCTTCTTCACTGAAATTGAACCTCTCACTTTGAAGTTCTTGATGATCTTGATGATGCAAAGAATATTGCACCTGAAAGAACCATAATGGTTCTTTCAGGTGCAATATTCTTTGCAGCAATTTCCTTGAATGTGAGGCTATTTTGATGCAAAATGATGATGGCTGCACATCTATATTTGGAGGTAACTATTGCTAATACAAGAACACAATGATTGGAAGCTCTTCTTCCCTCTATAGTAATCAGTCTGCTTTTATAATCCAATCAGAATGATAGAGTGATTTTACCTGACTAGTATTTGTTCACATTTTCCCATGTGCTGATTATATGAACATTTGGGTTTTTTGTTCATTTTTTTACCAATAAATTTTTTTGAAATTATTTAAAATGCATCTGATCACTCTAGAAACAATGTGAATCAACACCACAACAACTGAAGCAGAAAGCTTTGCAAAACACAAAATTCTAGTCAAGTCACATTTATTTATATAGCGCTTTTACAGATTGTTTCGAAGCAGCTTTACAGAGATAACAGGAAAATAATTTTGTTTCCAGTAGAAAAGAGCATCACAGTCCAGCTTAAGTAAGTTCAGTGAGTGATGTTTCATTTTTGTTTTAAAAAAAAAAAAGCTATTCATTTAGTTCATTTATAGCCGCTCTGGAGTAAACCGTGATCTCATCGTCCAGCTCAGTTCAGTTCTTGTATAATAGTGTCAATGCAGGCAGATCATTGTTGAATATTAAATTACATGTTAAATTGAATGTCCCCAACTAAGCAAGTTAAGCCAATAGCAACAAAGGTGGAAAAAGACGAGTGGCAAGGAACCAAACCTCCATCAGGTGACAGAATGGAGAAAAGAACCTTGGGAGAAACCAGGCTCGGTCACTGACAATACTCTTGGCCATGGCTGTAGATGTGGACATGTCTACAGGGTTTGACTCAGAAACAGGCTGAACTGAGCTTCTCTTAGCACACTAGAGGCAAAGCAGTTGAGCTGAAAGTGCCATAACTGCCAAAGCCCCTGAGCAAGATGGCAAGACCTGCTGAAATATTTATCAGTGACAGCCACATTCACAGTTTAATGTGGCACATCAAATATAGCAAACAGAAGCTCAGTCGTGAATGCTTGTCTTGAGAGAACAATCTTCCAGAGGCTCAAACGTGCTTGCTTGAAGAACACACAAGCACACACATTTGAGCTTCCGTTTACCATATTTGATGTGCTCTACGTATGTGTTGAACAGTTATAAGTGTAAATAAAACCTAATCAATTTAATTAATCTGTTCTGTTCAAATAAAGTGATTGTCTTTTCAGAACTCTTGAATTCCAATGGATTACTTTGACATGTCTTGAAAATTTTGGTTGGATGTATTTTTAATCAGTAGACAAAAATGACTAGAGAATGTTAAAGAGAATATCGTCATTGTGTTCCATAGATTCAATTCCATTTCAATTCACAATTATTTGTATAGCACTTTGTTTCAAAGCAGCTTTACAGAAAAAATGCATACATACATTAGAGTAGGGATGCACCGATATCCACCGCTTTTGTACGTGGACCGCACACAGTTTCAGAAACTCAGAACAGCTCTTTGTCTGCTATGAAGGCCAGCAGAAGGGAAAGGCTGTCTCCAAACAAAGGTTGGCCCACTGGATAGTGTATGCCATCGTCCTGGCATACCAATCCCAAGATGAGCTGTCCCCCCTTGGAGTGTTGCTTCCTCTTGGGCTCTGGCACACAGTGCTCTCTGCCAGACATATGTAGAGCTGCGAGTCGGGCAACACCTAACATATCCACAAGATTCTATAATATCCGAGTGGAGCCGGTTTCTCGTGTGTTGGGTGCAAACAGGTAATGTGAGGGAAGGCTGGTTAGGTGTTTCGCTTACTGCGCCATTCCCCTTTGAGTATGGCATATGAGCGCCTATTCTGCTCCTCAGGTGAGTTCCCTGACTGGTGAACATCTGAGATCAGGGAACGAGACACTGCGTCGATGACGCTATGGGGAATGCCCTCCACGTGAACGTCTGAAAAGCTATCCAATCACGCCAATCGAAATTGTGTTTTCTGAGGGGGATCCCCTTTGTCATTTCAGTATTTTAGTTATTAAACTAGATCTGGTGACTATAATTATTATACATTTGTATGGGTACAATTCTAAAATTGAAAATTATGTTTTAATAAACAAATTAGAGAGTCGTATAACCAACGCTGTTTATCTAAATTCCCAAATTCACTTATTCTAATAGGAGGAGATTTTAATATCACTTTAGACAACTCCCTTGACCGATGGCCACCTCGCAGTGTAAATGATCATAACTCCACACTGAAGCCCTATATGCAGAAATTTGGAGTAATAGACATTTGGAGAGAGAAATTCTGTGGTGTTAGCTGTGGTGTTCCACATGGAATAATAAGGCACGTACCGTTATGACTCATATTGACTTCTGGTTAATTCTGTGTATTTTACATAGAGAAGATGTTTCTGTTAATATTCTTCCCACATCATTAACAGATCATAAGGCAGTGTCTATCAACATGTCTTTACATTCCTCTCTTTCCTCCAACTACCATAACTCTTATTGGAAGCTCAATAAGTCATTATTGGAACATGAATTTGTAAAGATGACCATTCACAGTTTGATTATTAATATTGGAATATAGCTCAGATTAATAACTATTGCACTAATTGGGAGTTATTTAAATCTGAAGCTTGTAAATTTGGCAGTTTATTGTCTAAAGCTAAAAAACTTGAAGAGGAGACGATCATTTCTAAAACCACGGCTTTTACTCATAAATCTCCTCCAAATTTGTCGGATAATGAATATCTTGAGTTATTCAAATTTCAAAGCCAATTAGATGATATTTATAAAAGGAGGGCAGAGAGATATTCATTAGATCTAGACAGAGATGGTTGGAAAAAGTAGAACAGAATTCGGCATATTTCTTTCAATTAGAAAAATTCCATGCAAAAACGAATACAATTTTGCATTTGAATATTAATGGTACGATAACACATGACTCAAAGGACATTGCAGATTACTCTTTGACCTTTTTAAGCACTCTTTACAATTCAGGGTTTAATGAAAATAATTCCTCTGTTTTTATAGATAGTCTCACTAATTCAAAAACTATAAATGAAGATCAAAAAGAACTTTGTGATAGTTCTATATGTATAAAGGAAGTCCTTCGAGCTATTACAGAGCTCAAGTTTAATAAATCCCCTGACGGGTAAAATTCTATAAAACCTTATCAGAAGACCTTGCTCCTTTTCTTTTAAATCTTTTCTTACAATGTATTGATTATGGCAAACTCTCACACAAGGTCTAATTATTTTAATTCCCAAACCAAAAAAAAAGACACTTTAATTTTAGACAATTGGCGACCAATTTCCCTACTTAATAATGATTTGAAAATTTTAGCCTCTATATTAGCTTCTAGAATTAAGAAAACTTTGGATTCTATTATCGATGACACACAGTCAGGTTTTATGCGACACATTTCAAATAATACTCGCTTGTTATTAGACCTAGTTGATTACCCACATCTATACCCAGATGAGAGTTATATTCTTTTCTTATACTTCCGTAAGGCTTTCAACACTGTTGAACATCATTTCATTTTTTCTTTTTTTCTTTTTTTTTTTTCTGCATTAAAACTTTATATTCTAATACAAATTCCTCAATCAAGCAGCGTAATGGCACCTCACCCAGATTCAATCTCAGTCGTGGTATCAGACAGGGATGCCCTATTTCCCCATATTTATTTTTACTTTGTTCACCACTTCTTGCAGATCATATTAAACAGAGCCCTTTAAGAGGTATCACTGCTGCTGGCTGTGAAATTATCATTAGACAATTGGCAGACGATCCCACTCTTCTTCTTTTTTTAAAGATGCAGGAGAAATACCTTTAGCTCTTAAGATTATTCATACATTCTCTAAAGCTTCAGGGCTTTATCTAATATAAATAAGTGTCAATTAATGTCTCTTAAAAACAGTAATCTTATGTCAATTTGTAATATTCCCATTAAAGATGAAATCACATATTTAGGTATTAAGATTGTAAAGAACGAAGAGGAACGATGTAAGCTTAATTTTTCACCCGTCATTGACAAAACAAAGAAAAAATGTAATCAGTGGTTACCCTATCCTTGAGGGGGAGAGTATTGATCACAAAGGCAGAGGGCATCTCGAAATTTATATATGCAGCGCTCTCCTTAGCAGTTAATGAGAATATTTGTACAATTATTGATAAAATGCTGTTTAATTTTTTTATGGAAAACTAAAACCCATTATATAAAGAAATCTGTGGTTATGAGCTCAACTGAAAATGGAGGCCTCTTAGATTTTACCATATCACACCTTCAAAGTTAACTGGCTTACGCAATTCCTTAAAAACCAACATCTATCTGGAATATTATACCTCACTTTATCTTTTCACAAGTTGCTGCTCTTCAATTCCTTTTGCTTTGTGACTACACTATTACCAAACTTCCTTTAAAATGATCTAATTTTCACAAACAGATGATTCTTTCTTGGAATTTAATTTATAAACACAATTTCTTTCTAAACAGGTGTTTTATCTGGAATAATAAGCACATTCTGTATAAATCTAAATCTTTATTTCTTATGAATTGGTTTTGTAATGATATAGTTTTTATTAGCCAACTGTATAACCATGAAGGACTTGTGTTGACCTATACTGAATTTCTTTCTAAATATAATATTCCAGTTACTCCTGAAGACATTGCTGTGGTTATGGATGCTGATCCCTCTGGACTAAAAATGCTTCTTAAAAATACCTGTCCTCTGCGATCTCCATACTCGTTGGATCCTGCTGAAACTGAAGTAGGCCGTGTCTGTTTCTCTCTTTCCTATATTAAAAATAATAACAGTTCTGTACGGGCTTTGTTTCAAAGGCATATTGTCTCCAGACCTTCTATTGTATCATTTTGGAATGGTTATGCTGATAGTCTGCTATGGAATAAAATCTGGAAACTTAATCATAAATATTTAATCACAAACAAAATCAAAGAAATTTCGCTTGAACTCATTGATAAATATTACCCATATAATTATTATCTTGTGAACAGATTGAATTGTGATATTGATACATTTTGTACATTTTGTGTTCTACATGATGAAACATTTTATCATTTATTTTGGAGTTGTCCTCATTCAGTTTGTTTTTGGTCAGATTTCTGTTCCTTTATTAGGGCTCATATCATGCCCAGCTTTCAACTGTGCTTTAAAAATGTGTTATTTGTTTTTTTTTCTCTTATGACAAATCTTATCATAAGGAATATTACTTAATTAATCTGCTTCTTCTGTTAGCTAAATTTAGTATTCATAAATGTAAATTTGGAGGAAACAAGCCTTTGTTTTTAATTTTAAGAGCAGAAATGAAACATTACCTAAACACAATATTGGGTTTGAAAAATAAGAAAGCTGCAAAGTGTGTCTCAATCTGTAAACTTTTTCACATTTTTGTTTAACTTTTAAGTTTGTCACTGTTTCTTTATATGTCTTTGTATGTTTGTTTATTTGGTTTACTCATTGTACCCCCCTGACTGAGTTGTAATTCTTAAAAAGCAATAAAAAAAATAATAAAAAATAAAAGACTAAATGTCTGGTGTGAGTGAGCGGAGGTGGGGCTAATTTGCATATTCATGGTTCTGCGTGTACTAATTGAAGCAAGGGTTATAGAGTTACACTCAAGCTATTTTAAGGCATGAAGATTTTTTTTTTAAATATGTCATTTTGGTGATCAAAGATGAGTTTTAAGGGATACAATTATTGACTACAGGGGGACTTTAAGCCCTTGGCTGTTTTCAACAAACTGTCATTTATTCAAAGAGCTGACGAGAAAGGAAACTGTTCAACAAAACTGAGAACTTATGCTTACTATCTGTACACAGTTTGCAATGTGACTTTGTAAATGTATAATTTTGAGTTTTTATTGATGGGAGGGTCAAATCCGAGACCAGAAGAAGGCTGAACATTTCAGACATTGTAAATATGCTTTCCTCTGGGGTGAACAAAGCCTGGTTTATGAGTTGAATCAGTTGTGTTAAATGAGGTAGACATCCAAAATGTGCATTGGTAGGGGGTCTCAAGGATCATGTTAAGAAGCTTACTGAGAAGACTTATTGGCTCAAGTCAAAAGAGCCCACCCCAATGCTGTGTCTGAAACCATTCACTATTCCCTATATAGTGCATTGTAGTTTTCCTTGCAACCAATTCCTTACAATCTAATGAGTTGAAAATAAAGCAGCCTCAGTGAATTAGTTGGTATAAAAAAACACTTGAAATTAAAGGCACAGTATGTAAGTTTCGCTTCTAGAGATCGCTTATTCTAACAATAACGAAGGCATAACTTGATGACGCTGTGAATGAGCATGGAATCATGGGATTCCATCACAGTGATGGAAAGCAATCTGACGGCACTTGGGCAGAAATCATGTTCATGGATGAACTAATGAATTAAAGTTTTATTAACGTTACTGTGAAGCTGGGCGGGGCCGAGAGGCTATTTTACGTTGCTGTTTTTATTATGCTTATAAGCTGCAGTCGGCCACTGTCCTTTCGTTTAGTTATTTATATTTTACGATTAAAGATAGGTTTAATGTCTGCCTCATTCTTCCCTGAACTTGAACTTTGTTACAGTAACATTTGATCACTTAAATTCACATAGTATTAGTTAATAAAACTAATGTCTAATTAAACAGCCACAAATGCTGAATTACTCATAGAGGTCACTTTATCTGAAAATTGAGAATGTGGGTTCTGCACTGTTTTACAATCATACTAAAAATACATTTCAGTGAGTTGAAAGTTATGTTGTTACGTTGCACATTGCAGTAAACTAGATTGATATTAGAATATCATATATTTGTAAATGAATTGCATGCCATTTAGCAACACAAGTCATCCAGTTTTTATTTATATTTTCTCTGAGAAAATGCTATATTACTGTTACTAAAAATAATCTGGTAGTCTGATTATGCTATGTTAGCCACTTGACAAAATGGTACAAACATGTTACCCGTGGTAAATCAAGAAAACAAGAGATTCGCAGACTAACCGTGTTGAGCTATATGACAATGTTTAGTTTTCTGTCGAAAAAGGTAACTACATTTGCTCAGATGTCTAATAAAACAAATAATATATTAAACATCTTTGGTGTTTCCATTGTTTCTACAGAAGTAAAACTGGAAATCAAGGGTAGCGCGGATATGACGTAATTGACAGGCGACGCAATGACACAGACGTTATTCTGGTTAAAATTGTGTATTTTTCTGGATTTAAACATTGTTGGACACGTTTGGGATAATGTAAGTACACAAGTCAACAAAATATATAACATTGGTTTAGTGTTTTTTGATATTTGAATCCTAAAATCTTACATTTTGTGCTTTTAATGATTTTTTCCAAACATGTAAACACTCCATCTGCCATTGGTCTGTCAACAAACGTATGCCATGTGCTGTGTTAGTCAAACAAACAAAACAATGTTTTCACAGTTACAGAGTTTGCACTTTACAGAAAGTCAACCTTCTTAGCTGTCTCTGCGTATTGAACGGGGAAAGGAAAATGTAACAACATCCTATAATTAACGTACATCAGCTTTAAAAAAGAGTGAGACAGATTTCATAATTCTAGATGGAACACAAGAGCCAAACCACCAGCCTATTTTGTGATGTGGTGACAGTATGAGCTCTGTCCTGCCTATTTTGGAGGTGTTAATTAAACACTGTTTGCCTCTGGGACGTCATTGTCCACTACCTCATTGGCCCCTCTGCCATAAATATATCAAAGGGCCCAAGGTCCCCTAGGCATCTCATCAAACAGAATGCCCTCCAAACACTTATAAATTCTACCCCCTTCACTTCACCCCCACACCCCACAGACACCATTTCAGATTTATAGAGGCTTCAGGTTTACAGGCAACTTGCCTTCACACTAAATAAATGGCAGTGTTCTGCCAGGAGTAATAACCACTATGCTGATGCACAAGGAGGGGGAAGTGTCTTCACTCTCTCCATCAGTCTCAGAGCGCAGCCTTAATATTACCTGCGTCACTGCGTGCTTCCAGTCCCAGGATGAGTGCTTTTACACACATACAAGTCATTCTAGTGGAGTGTAAGGCCTTGCCATAATACAAAATGGTGTGACTTTACGGTCCACTATACATAGCAATAAATATAGGGCATTTATTCTAAATGAGCATTTGCTCTTCCAGATGTTAGACGATATAGCGGCCTGGTTCAGTGCCTGAGATTTCATTTCTCAAGGACAAAAATGATGTAAAAGTATGGTGAAGGTGTCTGAGAATGGCACTGCAGAAGGGCTATTTCTATAAACCACTGTAACTGTAAGAGCAATATTAGATTGCTTCAGACTGGCATTAATGTTGCATCAAAACACAGCTCGCTTTCAAAGAATAAATAGTATTAAAAAGTCATAAGCTTATAGATCGAAGATGCATTATTCTCAACCCCTTTTTCCCCCTCAATTTTTTCACTTTGAATAAAGAAACTGCACTCACAACTGCTTGGTAAATGAGCAGGTATTCCATGTATTATTGAGTGACTTACTGCTTTTATACAACATAAATATTTAAGACCCAAAATTGTATCATCATTATTCCTCACTCAGGTAAAAATATATTTGTAGAATAATTCCGCTAGAAGATATCTATCTGATATATGAACTAAGGTTAACAGTTCTCTAGTTCAAATGTGTGCATATGTTTTCCTCATAGTAACTCAATAAAATGTATTTTACTGACCAGTCAACATCTAGAGTCGTAAGTATCCATTTTGCAATATGGTATGGAACATAACACTTTATGATTCTCTCTTAGCAAGAACAATTGATAGACTGGTGTTTATTATAACTGCACACCTCAATATTGTTAATAGCGTGCATGACAAATAAATTGTATGCATTGCTTTAACTCTGTCTGTCTGCTTGACCAGTTTCACAATCTAAAGAGATTAAAGACTGTTCAATAAAAACCGTCTGCAGTTCAACATGGACACAAGTGCCACCTAGTGACAAGAAATAAAACATGAATCCATTGGGTTTTCAGTTAGATTCATATTTTATCATACAAAGTGTTTGTTTGTTTTTCATAGTACGCTACTGATTTTATATTAAAACATTTAGGTAAGATTAGTCAGAAATCTGAGGGAAATATTATATGACAGATAAACTGCAGTTAAAAAGTCTTAACCAGTTTCAGGTCTTTCAAACTGTCAGCTTAAATGTTCATTTTAGTATTTCATCTGAAAAAGCTCTTTATCACACCTTTTCTATTCATAGTCTAAGTGCCAGACTGTTCAACCAGGGACATACTTGACATTCACAGAAACATTCAGTCTAGACTGAAAATCTGCATGTAAATGATGAAAAATTTTTATAGCTGTTAGCGAGTGTGTCCCGTGCAAAGTATTTCAGAGTCCATGATGTTATAGTTTTGATTTCCAAACACACATTCCAAACTGAATTTAGTTAAGAAAGAGAAAAGTGAGAAAAGAAACATTCAGTTAATATAGCAGATAAGCCACTCTATATTCAGTGCAGGTATTTACATTGTCATTTCAAAATGATTGACAGCTTAAGAAATAGCTTCAGTGAAAAAAGATCCATCACTATCACTCTTATAGAACAATTATGATAACCATCAAAATCAAACAACAAAAAGTTAACAGCCAATGACCTTTTTAAGAACGTGCATTTTGTCATAGTTTGTTCAGTGTATACATACATCAACAAAAGATACCAGCTTGTAAAACATATATGTGTCTGTGTGTGTCTGTACACATGACAATAAGCAGAAGCTGATGGATGAGTTAAAACATTACAAAAGAGTGTGAAGAGTTGCAGACAGCCCTAAGTTCAGCACATAATTCAAATATTTGGCTGGAAGCGCTGAGACAGTACTAGTTATGCACTGAGATCACAACATGTGGAAGTACAGGCATCCTGTCTTTGCTCTCCCAGTGATTTCTGATCCAAGAGGGGCAGTAGGGCAGAAAAGCCAACGCTTTCAGTGGAAAAACAAAGGAATGAAAAAAAGAATGAGGGCTTTTAAGGATTTTGCTAAAACTCTCATTGCTTCCTTATCATTCTCCTTATAATGCAGCCAGTTCTTGTGTCAGTTGCTCCTTCTCTTTCTGGAGTTTGATGATACTCTGTTTATTCTGTTCCAGTCGATCTTCCAGCCACTGCAGCAGCGGGCCGCTTATGGCCGACATCTGACTGCACAGGTTTTTAGTGAACACTGAGAAGCACACAAACATACAAATTACAAAAGCTACAACAGTAAAAAAAAAAAAATGGTTCTAAATTCCTCAAATTTATAACAATAAATAAGGTTACTCCCACACCATACCCAAAAATACTTTTATAATAATGATTTAAAATTAATAAATTGACTAATTATCTTTCATTGAAAAAATATTTTGCATGAACAGATTGATCTATACCAGTGGTTCCCAAACTCTTGACAGTGGCGTAGCCCTGAGGCATTTAACATCCTTCTGTGGACCCTTTCTCTTCCACTAATTCCGAGTTCACAATTAGCCATTTCAGGCCCGATCACCCCCAGACAGGTTTTGCGAAATCGCTGAGAAATGGCCGAAATCGGAGGCAAATCGGTGCTCGTTCATGCGAGTGACAAACGAAAATCAGTTTGCATTATCAAAGACGCGATCTGAGAGAATTGACAACGCGCAAATTGACTATGCCCATGAGATATATGGCATCCTAAATATCTGGACCTGTCTGGGATTCAAAATCCTGCTGTGTGAAATGTGTTCTGATTGAAAATTACATCGGTGATGACCTAGAGCTCTCGGCGACCGGTGAAAAATGCAGCGCGCCCAGAGCTTCAGCGTGAAAAAGATGCTCAGCGCCTCGTTACACTCATGGCGTTTTAAAAACGCGGCAGTCCTATTGAAAACAATTGGAAAAATTATTATATGTGTTTAGAATGATTAAATGGATGCCGCCTTATTGGGACTATAAATCCCTCCCTACACTTACCCCTAAACACTTTATTATTAAACACGTGTAAAACACTTTATTTCCACTTTTCAAATATTTTCTTAATTTTTATTGAAAATAAATGCCTTTCCGATCTGCTATGGGATGGGAAAAGGGAGTAGAGTAAAATCGGCAAAAGGTGGATTCGATTGAGTCAAAACTTTCTACCACGCGCATTACCACTGCACCATTGCTGCTGTTCACAATCTGTAAATTTAATCATTTCCTCCTCTGTGGGCCGTGATATTTCACGTAGTGAAACTACGCAAAGCTTCTAGGTTGCACGTCACACGCAGGCTCACTATTGGCCGACGCTGGTCATGTGTGTGATGCGTGATGTACAACCTAGAAGCTTTGCATAGTTTCACTACGTGAAATATCACGGCCATACAGAGAAGGAAATGAGTAGTTGAATAAAGTCGTTATTTTTTTTGTTTTTTTGCGCACAAAAAGTATTCTCGTCGCTTGATAAACTTAAGATTGACCCTAACCCTAGTCACTCGGACTATTTTAACGATGTCTTTCATAACTTTTGGGCGGTCAGTTTCGATCCCTTAAGGAGCCTATGGAGGAGTGATCCAGCTCTCAGATTTAATCAAAAATATCTTAATTTGTGTTCCGAAGATGAACGAAAGTCTTACGGGGTTGGAACAACATGAGGGTGAGTAATTACTGACAGAAGTTTCATTTTTGGGTGAACTAACCCTTTAAAAACAAGTTTTTTTTTAGTTTTTATGTTTTAGTATCGAAGTGAGTTTGAGTTTTAAATCGATCACAGTCTGTCTATATTTGTTCTTCATGCTAGTAAGAGCTAAAACACCACTTTTACAAAGATACATCAAAAATGGCAGTAACGTAGCGTGATTTGCTAAGGCAGCAGACTCTGCAGGCACCCTATCATACACATGCTGCAAGTCAAGTCACCTTCATTTATATAGCGCTTATTAAAATACAGATAGTTTCAAAGCCGCTTTACAGTGATAATAGGAAATTAATGCAACAAAGACGCATTCAGTTTTGACCGCAAAGGATGAGGTAATATGATTGGATGTCATGTATTTGACCTTTTACGGCACTACCATTTTCCTGTTTCTACACTAGAGGCGGCATTTTGCCTGTTAGAAATGCGTGCTCGGTTTTAAGGTGGGGTAGAATTAAATGGATAGCAAAACCTCACATACCCCAGTTTGGGAACCAGTTTGGGAATTATAAAAGATTATATAATTGCATTACCTGATCCATTATGTATCTTTGTGATTGGATCCAGATGAGTTAAACTGAAAAAAAGGAAATTGGGAGGAAAACATACATATTGCATGAGGTCATAAGCAACCGTTTACTATGTAAAATAATCTAAAATATAGCTACAACAAGGAAATATATCCATGAAAATTTTTATAAATGAATCAAAGTAATCTTAAACAAGGAAATGGATAACTCTGGTAATGGCCTATACCTGTGAATCCTTCTGTACGTATCCTGTTCTTCCTGACAGAGGATTCTGGGCAGTTCCACGGCAGACTCCAGACATACTTTTCCAATGGCTTCATGTGGGACTACATGGATTGGGATCTCAATCCGCTCATACCTTGTCGTAAGAGAGGAATGTAATTTATATATTTATGATCAAAAACACTGCACAAAATACTTTTTCTTGCACACTACAAAAGGCAATAGCCCTGACTTGGCTTTACCATGTTTGTGAACCTGTTAAACAATTGATCAAACATTTAGAGTTATATTAAAACAAGTAATATAACTCTAAATGTTATATTGCATGGTGTGGACTAGTTTTGGTTTATATAAACTTAAGCTAATAATTTAAAGGCTTATGTTTAAATGCCTTAAACTCGTTTAAAATATGCATGATGCATAGATTGAAGTTGCAAAATAAAACTGTAAAACATATTATTAATTCATGAATGCATTTTTTTAAATAAAAAGCAGTTTATTTACTCTGAGCCTTTCTGGGCCTGTACTGACTGGAAACAGGTGTACAGAACTCTACCGGTCTGCAAGAGAAACAGAAAGAGCAGCCAAGGTAAAAAAAAAAAAAAGAATTTTATTGTTTCCTGTTTAGATGGTTTGCTTAACATACCTTTGTGTTTTTATCTTCTATAAAGCATGAGAAGATGAGTCCAACAAAACCCTGATCCATCATCTGATACATTGCTTGAGTCCTAACATCTGTATAATGCAAAGATCAAGTAAAATTAAAAGAAATAAAGGGAATATAATAATGCATAATTACATGCATTAATAAAAAAAAACATTATAAATAAATAAAAAACACAAAAGATTTAAAATATATATAAAAGATGATACTAACCAACATGTGATGGCCACACAGTGATGTGTGGATGAGAGTGGTACCAGCCCACAACCCGCATGGGACGTCCTGTCATCTCAGCCAACCTGTGCTTCATTTTAAGGAAATATGCTTAAACAGTATCTGGTCAGGAGGATTACACTTTATTATAAATTTCATTGAGAAGTTATGTTTTAAACACTATACAGTATAGTGCTTAAAGGGATAGTGCACCCAAAAATGAAAATTCTGTCATCATTTAATGACCCTTAAATTGTTCTAAACCTATATGATTTTTTCTTCTGCTGAACACAAAAGAAGATATTTTGAAGAATGTTGGTAACCAAACAGTTGATGGGACCCATTGACTTCCACAGTATGGAATAAAATACTATGGAAGTCACTGGGGTACATCAACTGTTTGGTTACCAACATTCTTTAAAATATCTTCTTTTGTGTTCAGCAGAAGAAAGAAATGAATAATATTCATTTATTTCCAATATATCAATTTGAGTGAAAACTGTATTGAAAAATGTACATGAATTTCAGAAGATCTTGTAATGAATTTGGTATGTCCTGTCTCAGACATTTTAGACCCACGCTATGAAAATATATAACTATTGAATGTGAATTAACTAATAACTTGTTTAACTATCATATATTAGAGTAATGTTTGTCGGTAACTCATTAACGAAAGCTATAGTGGGGCAGGGATGACGTCTGAACCTGGAAGACTAATTCGCCACTGGTTCCTTCCAAATTTTCCTATAGGGTTTTATAATGGGGGTTTTCAATTTATATGTAAAACAAAGCTTGTGGTAAATATAACTTGACGATACTTTGACGTTTTGTTCTATAATCTAAATTGCACACCCCAAAAATTCTTATCTAAAAAATTATTAGAAACAAATGTTTTCAAAAATAAACACAACTGCTTCAAAATTTGTGTTTTCAGTATGGTTGTGTTATTTACATTGTAGAACAAACCATCAAAGTATCGACAAGTTATGTTTACCACAAGCTTTATTTTACTCATAAATTAAAAACCCCGGGTAAAGAGAATGGGAACGTGACGTCAGCAACCCAGTGCATTCTGATACTTTATGACACAGACACTACATTAGAGACTGTGTAGTAATGGAGGTAGATGTTAAAACTAATACTATACATTTAAAAACACTTTAGAATGGTGAACGCTTGCTGTGTTATGAACTATCACAGCCGCTATTTCCAGCGTGGAAAACGCTGATAATTTGTATTTATATATTTTTTATTTATAACAGATATATTACAGATTCATATTTCTGAACTGCTTTAATGTGCAAGTGCTCACACCATAAATAATGTATGAAAACACGTCTGGTTATTATGGTGGCTAGTTGCGATCACTCTCCGTGTTTGTACAGTAGTGCTCCTTTCCTTATTGTTCAGCTTCTCTCAGTAAAAGGAATCTTGTACTTGTTCCATTCAAGTCCAGTTAAAAAATGTAGTAGGCTAGCGCTTTCACAATAAATCATTTCAGAGCTGCATTAGCTACAGAGGGCAATACTGTTGTGTTATCCCTTAATGCTTTAACATTAAGAAATGATTATATGTTGATTGAATAAATGATCCACTGGCTGAGACCAAGCTATATTTTGTTTATTATTTTATCTAGCAGATAAATCAGTGCCACTTTTTAGTTATTAAAAAATAAACTGCAAAAGAGAAAACAATTTGGTCTTGGGTCTGGTCTGATAGAAGACGTCCGGGTGATTTCTATGAGAGTATGGAATGTGATGAAATATGTGCAGAGTCTTGGCCGCACAACTGAGCGCTCGAAGGTACTTTAAAATATTACCCCATTTATTCTAAGTTAGTGCAAGCAGATTTTTTGTTAGTGCAATGTTTGTATTTCAGAGTGCAAAAATGAAAGTATTAACGTAAATACACTCTTTTTTTTTCTCCCGTGATTTGTATTTGTTATTATTGTACGCCCCTGAGTGTATCCAAAAACATGGCGGCGACTACCTAGAATGCAATGTGCAATGGGGTAGTTAACCCTATAGGAAAATCTTGAAGGAACCGGCGGCGAATTAGTCTTCCGTGTTTTGACGTCATCCCTGCACCACTCTATTGCAACTGTCAAGGCCGATTCACACCAGGAGGAACGATAACTATAACGATAACTACATTAGCGTTTACACCAGCAGACAGGTAGTTCTGTCATCGGCCGCTTTAAATGCTTAAGCTCTTTACAGTTTGGAGGATTCTGATTGGATGTCATTGGTTTTATCATTCATCAGCTTGAAAAAATCATTCTGAAAGTGATTCCAACGATATCGTTTCTCTGTGCAGTTATCTTTATAGTTGTGGTGGTATTGATTTTTAGAACTATAGCTTTATTGTTTATATTTATAGTTATCGTAATTTGTGTGAATGGGCCTTTACCCAGTACAGTATACAGATATCTCCTTGGGAAAAAAATTATATATATATATAAAATCATTAATACATACATTACACACTGCCATTCATGGCAGTGTTTAATGTATGCCACAGTATTGAATGCATTTACATTGTTCTCCAGACTGAGAAATACCATTGTACTTGCCAAAACAACACGTTGCCACCACCATAGCACAAGAATATAGTGCAGATTTTTGGTTAGTGCAGATTGTATTGCAGAATACAAAAACAAAAAATCCCCTTACACAGATAAGATGAATATATGATAAGTATGTATCGTTTGTGAAAGGATATCTCCGCTTCAGTGGATGCTGCTGAAAGCTGCTCTGGGGAAATCTCCACTCTGTCTTTCCTCTTGTCTGATCGACGCAGAATGATGACAGAATGAATGTGCACAATGCGGTTTGTGTCCACCTGATGGAGATAAGTCGTTTAAACAGTTACCCTACAAAGTTTCATAAACACACCAGTTGCAGTTACAAAACAACACATGATAAACGCCAGATATTCAAACCTCGCCAATGCAGAGCCCCATTACTTCCTCCTTCTCCGTACTCAGAGCATGATTCATACATACTAGAAATGCGTCTGACTCTAAATGTACCGCGTTTACTGCCATGATAAGTATTACAATCTAATAGTTAATCTTTTGGTCTGATTTATTTGTTTGTTTATCACTGTCCAACACTTCCACATCAGTAAAGCGCATGCGCTGCATTCAGCATTCAACTCCTCCTCCTCCTTCTTCTTCTGCTTCTTCTTGGTTTTAATGGCGGCTGGTTACCAGCGTGATTTACCGCCACCTTCTGCTCCGGACTGTGGAACACAGTTCTAGATGTATCAGCCTTGTCTCCCTAATAAAATCAAAGAAAGCTTTACTATTTATTTAACTTGACCATTTTATTAAAACCTTAACATGTAATTCTTGAATTCCATTTTTTTTCATTTCTTCTATATTGTTCCTTTATTGTTCATATTTGGTACAGTCAAGAATCGCATGAGGTATATTGTTTCTTCAACATGACATTATTCGCACCCATTTGGGTGTTTCCCTATCATTCAGCTCCTTCTTTTTGTAAAATGCAATAAAATCAAGAATTTGTTCATTCTCTTTAACCTTTATTTAACTGACAAAAGTACAAAGAAAAGATTTTCAAAGTTTTCACTGAGAGTGTAATTTGTAAATATAAACAAATTTTGATTTTGATGGCTGCAACACACTCCAAAAAAGTTGTGGGACGGAGGCATGTTTACCACTGTGTCCCATCACCTTTCCTTTTAATTACACTTTTTAAATGTTTGGGAATTATATTAGAATTCTCTCCTGATATTAGACATGCTCAGCAGTGGTCGTCCTTGTCTGATTCTCCTTTTCATGATGGGCCATACATTTTCAATAGGAGACAAATCTGGACTGTAGACAGGCAGTCAAGCACATGGTGTAGAGTGTCTAGAAACCACTCTGTTTTAGCATGTGCAGAATGAGCCCTGGCATTGTCTTGCTTCCCAGGAAACATGTCATGTTGATGCCATTAAATGTCTCCATATACGCCTCCACTCCACGTCATACCTTCACAAATTTGCAAGTCACCCATGCCGTTTCCACTGATGCACCCCAATACCAGACAGATGTTTGCTTTTGCTGTCGCTGATGAAAGTCTGGATGGTCCTTGTCATCTTTGGGACTGAGGACTTGAGGTTAGTTTTTCCTAAAAAAAAGCAAGCTGAAACATGGACTCATCTGACCACAGCACACATTCCCACTGTCTTTTAGACCATCTGAGATGAGCTCAGGCCAGAGAACTCGCTGCATGGAATCTCCACAATTATCTCTCCCTGCCTAACAGAGATTTGAGTGGCATTTCTTGATGCAGCGTCAGACTGTGTTGAGTGAGAATGGTTTTACTCCTGAGCACATGTGGCTGTATTTAACAGAGTAGCATGACAGTGCCGTCTAGGGGTCAAAGGTCACGCACATTCAACAGAGGTCTCCTGCCTCTGTTTGTCTACAGACTAAGAAATCTCTGGATTCTTTTGACAATATATTATGGTAGAAGGTGAAAGACACAAAATATTTGCTATCTTTTTAGAAATTTCATTTTTTAATTGTTTGACAATTCATGACATTTGGCACAACGTGATGAGCCATGACCCATCCTTGCTTTTACACTCACAATCCCCTCGCCTATAAATCAATTCACATGCTTATTGTGGACTGTTTCAAAAGAGTTTAACTTGGATAGATCATCTTTTCACTTTTATTTGTCCTCTGTTCCAACTTTTTTGGAGTGTGTTGCAGCCATCAAAATCTAAATTTGTTTATATTTACAAAATACATCTAAGTTGGTCAGTGAAAACTTTGAAAAGCCTTGTACTTTTGTCAGTTAAATAAAGGTTAAAGAAAATTAACATATTACAGATTCATGATTTTATTGCATTTTACAAAATGTCCCAACTTTTCTGGATTTGGGGTTGTATGTTTTGTTAAATGGTGTTTAAAAATATCTATTATTATTTGTTTATATTAGAGGTTTGACTCATTGTCCTTAAACTTTTTATAATAAACACCATTGAAAGAACCATTTTGAGAATATTAATTGGGAATTGATTTGGATCTATAATAAAAAATACTGTGTCAACAACAACAACAAAGTTAGTGATTCTATAAAACTGATCTTTCTGAATCCTGTGCATTCTGTAACATTCGTGTGGAAAAGAGACTGTCATTCCACGTCACATTAAAATACCAAGCATTATTCTCCTGGTTAGACAAGTATGTCCAGTTTCTCCTTACCTATTCAACACTAAGCAACACAGATACTTAGCTCATGCATATCAATAGTAGTCCTTTAAAGGGTATCACAATTGACAACACTAAAATAAAAATGAGTCAATTAGCCGACAATACTGCTTTATTCTTAAATGATTCGTCACAAATTCCAGTGGCTTTTGGGAATTCTTCAGTCCTTTTCTGAAGCCTCTGACATTTTTAATAAATGTGAATTGCTACCAATTAAAAACTGCTCTCTTCTTACTTATATTGAGGATATGTTAAAAATCGGGTAACAATCCTCCTCAGTTTACTGCATCCTTTCCTAAACCTTGTGATACTCCTGTTGGTCAAATCTGTTTTTCTGAGTCGAAAGCTAAAAATTACTCAATAAGATCTTTATTTCTTAAGAATTTGATTTCTGTTCCTCCTGTAATTTCCTTTTGGAATAATTTGTTTGTTTTAAATCTTAATTGGAAAAAAATCAGGTCTTCACAGCAGAAATTCTTTCTCACAAATAAAGTGAAAGAAATTACCTTTAAGCTCACTATCCTTAAGACATTTATAAAGATTTAAAGCTGACATTGAGCTAACATGCTCTTTTTGTTTAAATTCTGATGAAACAGTGGTTCACTTATTTTGGTCATGTCACTACACTCAGAAGCTTTGGAATGATATTGGTGTATTTGTCAAGTGTGAGATTTTGGCAGACTTTTCGATACATATGAGAAACCAGATATTTTGGCATTCAGACCCCACAAACAAAAATATCTGTTTTGTTATTAATTAAAAAAAATTCCTAAGCAAATTTTCAAACTGTAAACCAGTCTTCTCTGTCTTTTTAAAAGAAATGGAAAATGATTTAAATGTGATTTCAGTATCTTCTAATAAGGACTGTTAGGATTTGCTCTGCCTTTGATCTCTTCGTGTCAATATTTATATGTGATATATTGGCACCCTCTCTCTTTTTAATTTATTTATTTGTATTTGTCTTTTCCTTTTTGCTGTTGTCTCCCTTATTATTGTTGTGGATGTATGCTTTTTTCTTTTATGTTCCCGATCTCTGCAATATTAAAAAAGCATATTCTCCTGACGTTTGAAGATGAGAACATGAACGTGAAGGAAATTTTACAGCTCATTCAGTCAAACTGACGGATAATGATTATTTGTAGTGCAACTTTATGATGTGAAATTAGTTTGAGCCTTTTTGAGTGGAACTTCCCCAAACCGGAAGTGCCACCCATAATCTAAAACCATAGACATAATAAATACATAGACGCCCTATTGGCCGCTTTGGAACGTTGCTGCGATACGTCAACGCGTCCGCCATTTTGCGGAGGGCAAGACTGCGCTGTGAACAAATGTAAGTAAACGGGGGAGCTGCGTTTTTTCTGGATAATAACAAACTGTTTTTACATTTATCAACCGATTTCAGTGGTTTGTATGTGGTGTACAAAAAGTTCCATCTCTAGTTATTTAAAATCTCGATAGTTAGACTTGTAAAATATTTTTTTTAATAAAGAATGGTCAATTAAGCTCAGGCTTGTCATGTATCTGGCTTTTTATTCTTCGATAAGAATGGTGAAGACCCCCATACTGAGATATAATTTAAGTTTTCTTATTGTGGAAAAAGCATTTTCTGTGATTGACCAGATTTTAGCAATAACAAAGATAACTGATGGATCCTTTATAATAATACGTTATGGTACAACTACAGTGCAATGCAAATAGTAAATATAACATAAAGTGAGAAGTAGCCTAATAGTAAATAGTTTAGTCAATAAAATAAACAAATAGTATACAGCAAATAAAATAGTAATGATTAGTATAATTATATAATATCATAAGTACAATAATACAATCATAAAAATATTGATAATAGTAGTTTATTAATAATACTATAATAATAGCAATAGAATAAGAAATATCAATTACAGAATATACACAATAAAAAATAAGTTAAATAGTGACTTTAATATTTAACTATTTTTGTTAAATTTCAGTTTTATTGATCAGTATAAAAGAAGTAGCTTCAGTCAAACATACAGGATACAACGTTAAAATAGCCTAAATATAAAGTTATGAAACTTCACTTTGCCCTCAGCCAAAACGATTTACCAGGGACCCATTTATAGATTAATGAGACCAAAGATCGCCCGTTAGATATACACAAGACGAATTATATCTCATGTTTAACCACTAGACTACAGACATCCGAGTCAGCGGCAAAACTTCAGAAGCACTGGCCGAGGTACGGCTGTTCCAGGCGGGGTAGACGAGCGCTGAGCGCATCTTACAACTCCGAAAACGTCAGATAAAATTTTTAAATAGGCGCTATCTTTATAAACAAACCACATATTTGAGCTTTAAACAACTACATTGTCGACTGAAAAACTATTTAAACTACATTTCGTGACACAATAACAGTAGTATTTTTAAATGTATCCTCTGAACGTACTAATTAAATCATGACCAAATACAACCAAAAACAAACGTTCAGTCTTGCTTGTGAAAGGTAATTCCTCGAAAGCTGTTTTCAATTGTGTGGCGATGTGTACAGCCCCAAACAGCGCAAAAAACAGGCATTTTTCTCAATTCCCGGTATGAAAGGTATAGGAAAGTTGCCATTCCCAACATGGCGGCGCCGTTGACGTACGCTCCAGCGGCCAATAGGGCGTCTATGTATTTATATTGTCTATGTCTAAAACGCAGTCGGCTCGTTAGAAAAAAAAAGAAGTTCGATTGACTCTTGTTTTCCAACCGGAAGAAATACAGTTGCAACAAGTCAGCAGCGGCCAGCAGCACGTCGGTGACGTCATTGTTAATGTGTTTACTAGTGTTTTGACGGATTTAACTGGAATTATTCCTCAAAACTGGAGCTTGGTTGTTCATATCCTAAAATAAGATGTCACAGAAAGATCCTTGTCAAAAACAGGCTTGTGCCATACAGAAATGTTTACAAGGTAGCAATGTTAAGTTGCTATGCATGAATATCGCCATGCTGTTGATTTGAAGCATTTAACCATTTTGTGACTTGTATTTTTAACAGCCAACAAATACATTGAAAGGCGTTGTGAGGATGTGATTCGAGACATGAGGAAGTGTTGCGAAGTCCATGAAAACTCTGTCTGCTGCTCTGGATTTGCCAAGGAACACAAATCAAAAGACACAAAGACGTTAATTCAATAGAAGGATATTAAGTGTGTGTATATTTGCTGCAAGAGATCAATGTAGACTTTTCAAGGAAATGTGAAATACATATTTATCAGACTATGTAATTGTGTGGATTTAACAGTCATTCTTCTCCTGTCTCTATATTACTAATTTAAACTTTCATTTAATCAGTGAGCTGCCTTTGGCTGTCACTATTTATTCAACCTAGTAGTACAGTTTAGTGAGAATATTGTTTATTAATTTAACATCTAGTGTCCATCAGAGTACATTTCTTTTTTTATATATGTATAGCTCATTTCATATTTTATTTAAGTGACACTGAACACCAGTTGGTCAAGTTAAGATTTCCTAAAGTTTGAAAATACAGCAGGGATTTCCATAATTAGTCACATGAAACTCAGATCACAAAATCAAAAAGAAACTGGAATATCATATCACGATGTGTTAAGCATTAGCTGTAATTTGGCAAAATAGAGATGGATTTCATAAACAGCAATAAAAGAAGAGAGAAAAAGGCAAACCAGCATTGTTTAAAACCTGATTGTCAATTTACATTTAACATTTCTGCCATTATAAGTTAAAATTGCTACTTTTATTGACCCTTGGTCTTTTAAATAATGTCCCGATTTATTACAAAAATAGCTCAAGTTTGTACAGTTAAATGCTCTTAACTCGGTAACCATATTTCTGCAAGTTTAGGTATGGGTCTTTAACTGGGGCAATTTCAAATGTTGCAACTATTTACATAAACTGACTTAAGTCATTTTTCAGAAATTGATTGTTCCAAAATAATACAGCAAAATGTTCAAATAAATAAATTTAACAGGTGTTAAGTACAAACTAAAAAAAACAGTGTACATTCAAAAACTGAAACCATACATTCTAGCAAGCTTAAATGTTTTCTTATGAACACATAACCTATTAAATAAAGAACTAATAAGTACTGAGTTAAATACAAGCTGTGAGTTAAATACAAGCTGCAATATCAGACAAAAGCTATAATCTGCTGTATACATAGTTAGAAGACATCCTCAGAGTATAAGATATCAGAGAGATATCTGAGAGAGCTCTTATGAAGCCAGGCCAATCAGAAATCCTCCAGCAAAGCCCCCTGTGAGAACAATGTTCTTCTTGACAAATACCTGCACCTATATGGAAAGAGAAAATTTGACGAAATTCAACTCAAAGCCTGTAAATCAATGACATTAAGCATTAACACATTACACTTTTCGTTCCACCGACTTCCATTGTTTTTATGCATGTGAATGTGGGACACAGAAAACACAAGCTAAAGTTTGGTAAACTCTGACCTGCGAATTCGTATCACATGAAGACGTGTGACTAAAAGGAGATCGATACATCATGGCGTGACTTCTTAGCTGAATAAAAAAAAAACAGCAAACCTTAAAGCTGCCGGTTTACTTTTCCAGTAAAATTGAATACAGTGGGCTACACAAATATTGCCATCCTTGGTAAAAATGAGCAAAACTAACTGAAAATTAGTTTTTGCCATTTAAACTTTCATTTAATCAGTGAGCTGCCTTTGGCTGTCACTATTTATTCAACCTAGTAGTAGAGTTTAATGAGAATATTGTTAATTAATTTAACATCTAGTGTCCATCAGAGTACATTTCTTTTTTATATATGTATAGCTCATTTCATATTTTATTTAAGTGACACTGAACACCAGTTGGTCAAGTTAAGATTTCCAAAAGTTTTCCTAAAGTTAGTCTTTCATTTAAAATATTCACAAAAATCTAACCTTTAATTGAATATATTAATATTGTGGAATAAAAAAAAAGTTTTTTTCTAAAATGTGTGCCAAAATTATTGGCATCCGTACAAATTCTAATGAGTAGAAATCTAACTGAAGTATATTCCTATTTATGTGGTATGTTTTTAAGTTCACCTCAGTGATCAGCAACACTTAAAGGTGGGGTATGTGATTTTCTTTTTTGACCATTTTTCAAAATCACTTGAAATCCTATTCCTAACCCACTTACACCCACTGAGTTAGAATAAATGAAAATTAAGCAATTTAATCATCTGTGGAACGGGCAGGACTCGAAAAACTCCAGCCAATCATTTCCAAGACCACCTAGAATCATTGGACAGAAAATGCGTCAATCAAACGTTCGTACCATACCCCCCTCCCCGCACCCCCCTCGCCTGCGTGCCCCCTTCGTGCACATACTCAAAGCTTGTGTCCTAGTTACAGTAAGTGCAAGTCGCCCCGGTACAGAGAGAGAGAGAGAGAGAGAGAGAGAGAGTAAGTGCAATCTCGCGCATCTGAGTTTTGCAGATGCATGATTGCGCGTCTATGTTCTTCGAATGGGTGGAGTCAGGGCAGCGTTTCCACTATCTGGGCAATAATGAAGTAGTTTAAATCAACTGGAGATGGTAGAACAATCTACCTGGAAGTAGGGCTGCGTGATATTAAAGAAAAATGCAATATGCCATAACTCGTTAAATAATGCAATATGTGATATGATAATTCTTTAATTGTGTAAAATAAATAAATAATATTTTAATATATTTAAAACCTGAAAATGATATAACCAACAGAGCCTACATGTTTCACATTCTTTTTGTGAGAAGAAAACATCCCTACAACATAAAGTGAACAGCAGTGTTTTACTGTAGCATTACATAAAAAGTAAGAGTGATTTTAACATCACTGTGAACCAGGGGGTTTAGGGTTTCAGGTAGGCCTACATTCGGTTTATTTAACAACAGAAATGTATTAAATGTAAAAATAAAACACTGCTTAGTCTTCACTGTATGATTTAAATAAATACAGATTCTTATTAAATCTACAAAAGTTATTCAGTCAAGAGCATTGAATGATTTTCTCTTTGTCTTTTGCTGTTTGATTAACATTAAAGGGTTGGTTCGCCCATTTAAGACATGAAGTTGTATGCAATCCTTACCAGCACTATAGTGCATACACACTGACCCACTCTGTTGTCACCTCCCTGGTCAGAGTTCTGGCCGCTGGAAGTTTTTCAATGAAGTACTCCCGGTTATTTTCCGGGGTCACAAAACTGTGCGTTTTTACGTGAAAAAATGATTTGCGTTTCAAAGCTTGATTAATTTACCACACAAAAAACACGCCGGTCAAAATTCATACCTCAGTTTTAATCGGCACTATTTTCTATCCATTTCTATCAATCCGCGCTGCTGTCAACGTCAACAGTGCGCACGTTCCGATCAGCTGTTAGTGTTTACACAATGGATTGACAACGACGTAAAAATTATTAAATTAACAATGGTGCGAACTTGTAAATTCCCAGGCTGTGACCACAACGATGTGCCGGGATCAAAGTTCAGATTCCATCGTTTTCCTGTTTCGAATATAGGCTAACTATGAGACAGCTTTGGCTGGTTGCCATCGGCTACTCTGCGGGAGCTAAAATATCCAGAATAAAGGATTTTCGTGTGTGTAGTGCTCACTTCAGCGAAGACGATTACATCCCCAACCAAGGAGGAAAAGGAAAATTAAAGAGTTTTGCTGTACCAGTACCACGGGTAAGCTCTATTTACTAACTTTATGATCCCATGTCTAAACGGTACGGTAAACAAGCTGATGTTTAGACTCCATTATAAAACACGTGAAAAGATGTCTAATATAAAAACAGTATAGCCTATAGGGATATTGGTACAATTTGCTGAGAAAACTATTTGATTGAACACACACACAACTGAGGTTTGGCGTTGCGATCAATAACATTGTTGTTGTGCTAAAATTACTTTCATCATCTGATCCGTCTGATATTGTGCTAAAATTGGTTTCATCATCAGAAGTTTCCAAGTCAGACATGTTGTCAGCATTCAGTTGAGGTATGAATTTTGACTGGCGTGTTTTTTGTGTGGTAAATTAATCAAGCTTTGAAACGCAAATAATTTTTTCACGTAAAAACGCACAGTTTTGTGACCCCGGAAAATAACCAGGAGTACTTCATTGAAAAACTTCCAGCGGCCAGAACTCTGACCAGGGAGGTGACAACAGAGTGGGTCAGTGTGTATGCACTATAGTGCTGGTAAGGATTGTATACAACTTCATTTCTTAAATGGGCGAACTAACCCTTTAAGCACACAGACGGAATTTAGGTTTACGAGGCTGCTGTCACTTTAAGAGCTGCACAGAACCAATATATTGTTACATGCGTGCTTTCCTTCTCAACTGTTTACTCTACTTAAGACATAACCAACCGTGTTACGTGAATACTCACCAAGATGGGCATTTTGACTTAATTGTGTGTATTTGGCCATATAACCTGCCGAAGAGAACTGAATTGTCCGAGAGGCGGCTTTCTGTGCACGAGTACTTCGCTTATTGCATTTAAAAACATTAAGCATGTCACATGTATGTAACAGTGTCGACCTAAAACTTGGGACTTTTTGTAATCTTTTGGAGTATTAAAATCATGCAGTTATTACAAGCCGCTGTGATCGCCGGCACGATCACTTGCATATTTTCCTGATAACAGCGGAAAAAACTTAAAGGCCCCCTGAAATCAAAATTTCTGTTTTTTAGCTCTTAGGATGAATATGTTAGCCTTAAAGTTATAAATAAGCTGGTGTGTTCCAAAACAATGACAAAATTCGCATTTAGGGGATATAAGCATTCAAAACTTACAGTCTCTCACTTCTGCTAAAATGGATCACGGATTTTTATGACGTCACCGTGGACTTCAGCTTCTCATCACATCTTCTGTCCAATCAAATGCTCTCTAGAATCTGAAGCGTCCCGCCCCCTATGCCACCTAATACCACCTGGCCAAAGCGAGGGAGGCTGTACCTGACTCTACGTTCGACAGTAAACGCATGCTCAGTGTCAGCTGCTCGTGCTCATCGGTTCCATCAGTTAACTGTCGGAGTTACTGGAGTAACATATAATCCGGCATACCGTAATTCCTCAAATAAAGACCGGTATTCAAATAAACGCCGGGCCTCTGATAGTGGCCGGGGGCGTGGTCAACGCGGACAAATAAAGGCCGGTCTCAAATTAAGGCCGGGGAAAAAATTGTGTGAATAGGTACACTTTAAATGAGTGTACACTCAAAGACGGACGCGCTCAGCGCTTGTCATATATCACAACTATTCAGTGTTTTTAACCACATGTTTATTTTAGGTTTCAGACATTTAAATAGATATGATTTATAGCAAAACAATAAATTTATAGTTTGTAAAATACACAATGGTGTCTATGGAAGCAGCAATAACAATCCATTCAAATATATTTGGCGACGTGTTTTATTCATATCAGATACACAGTGTGTAAGTAACTATAAAGTTTACTCTATTCTTCTCCCAGTTCACCGGCCACTTACTTTCATGTATTTCGGGAGAAACTGAAGAATTCACGCGCTGTAACTTAACAAATACAACAGGAATCTGCGAACTGCGGTGCCCATCTCACGTTACAGATCAAGATAATTTATAAAGGGTTTTAAACGACAAAACAAACTCACTTACACGGATTTGAGAGTCAGAATAGAAGATAGTTGATGACATGGTAAGCAAGTTTGTTAATATTTAGAAATAAAAGCGCTACATCTGTCATACAGCGCTATTTTGGCTGTGGTGAACACGTGCCAAGCATGACGCGTCACCATGGAAACTTGGCTGGCGGGCGGGCGGGGATCGCGAATTAGAAATAAAGGCCTGCCTCTAATAAAAGCCTGCTTCAAATAAAAGCCGGCTATCATCTGCAGTTCAGGTAAATAAAGGCCCCGGCCTTTATTTGAGGAATTACGGTATTGTTTATTTCTAAGTACTATTGTTTAGTACCTATTCAAAGAAAGTAAGAATTTGCTTAAAGAAAATGCTATTTTAATGACAATTTTGCTATTGATGTCATGCCAATTAAGCACATTACTGACAAATTCTCATTGCTGCAGTTGTAGCAACTGAGAGAAATAAAAGATTTTCTTTATCTTTAGGCTGATTATATTTCATCCCCCACCCTACATGGTACTAAAATGTAGTATTTTCTTACCTCATTAAATTTTGTTCTCATTTCTTTGGGGGGCTTGTCTGAATTTAGCTTCAGTTGCTTCTTGGCCATATTCACATCATGCTCAACTCTTTTCCAGTCTACTTTAATGTAGCCTGTGTGATGAGCAATCTGAAAGCACATTTGAAGATTATACAGTGCTTAAACAGTCAAAACAACAATTATGATAAGCACTTGTGGGTTTTTTTTTTACGATTTACCTGGAGCAAAAAGAAGCCACCACCTACAGCTGATGCTGCAAGCTTCCCAACTTTCTGAAACAAGTACCCTGCACACCTGAAAGACACAGGAGTCCGTGGTTTATACTGTACTCAGTGCTTTAATGCATATCAATGTTCATATAATGACTTACCAGCCAGTCACTCCTCCAATGGCCAACTGTGTTGCAACAGAGTACTTCTCAGCAGCCGGTCCAGATTGATTTTTGCCAAACATTTTGTTCCACCATCTTTGTTTCTTCACATGCTCTGCCAATTCCATGACATCAAAGGTTTCAGTGTCTGTCAGAAAACAGTAATGTGCATTCAGCATATTTAATCTGCTTGCAAACCACATGTTTCATATCCCAGAAAAAGCTCTTTCATCATAGTGGCCCCCACATTGAGACAACTGTTTAACAAATAGATATTTTTCTAATGTTTTAAACACACCACAATTCACTTTTGTTAAAATATGTTTTTCTAAGAAATAGCAGTAAAAGATTATATAAAACTACTTGAAAGGTTTTCCTTTCAAGATTATTAATTAATTTTATGAGACTTTTTCTTATAATTATGATCAGTTGGATCATTCTGACATTTTTTTTACTTTATGCCCCAATAAAAATATCAACATTTATTTTAAAATTGAAATGAAAAAATATCGCTGCTATGTACATCCTTGTTCCTAACATATTGTGTCATACACAGAAGAGCACAACAGAAAGCAACTTTTAATAAACATAAAAGGCTACTTTCATTTTCTATTCTGGGCAGAAACTGACTAATACAAAACAAGGTCGAGGAGAAAGGCAGTTAGAAAACCCTGAAAAACTCAACCATATTAAATGCACTGCTTTTGTTCTCCATCCAGGTGGGATAATCATAGACAGTAAAAGAAGGGGATAATAGACTTTGGATAAAGGAGCTACCAGAGGGAACTGTGGGAAGTCAGCGTCTTTACGTGACTGTAGCCTTGGCCAAAGAAGTGACCTTGCTGGACTTCGGACATAAGCCAGACACAAATAGCACACCACTGCAGATACACTGACAGACCACAGTATCACTTTCAGACAGATTTGAAGTAAAGAGACACGTTTAAATCGAATCTGCAATGCAATGAAGTTGAACTATAAAACCAACAAGTTTGACTTGTCATGACTTGGCACACTCACACTAATACTAATACAAAGCCTAAACTTTTCTTCTTTGACAGTATTAATCTTTAGAATCTGATTTATAATTTTTTGGAGCTTGTTTAATTCAATCTGTCAAGCAAATGTTTCTGGCCTTGACTTGACGATTTCAAACAGACTTTTGGGAGGTATACATGTTGCTGTTTTTGTAGACACATTCAGAGGTCTCTTAAAACCTCATGTAAAGGGTGTGTGGTTAATATGACTCATACCACAAACATTAATTGGTTTTGCATGTGACTTTCAGGCCTTGTCTAGTGTTAAGATAACGAGCGTCTTACCATGCTTTAAAGGTTATATAATTGTGATATAACTCTCTTCATCGTTTAAACTGTTTCTATACGCGTTTAAAACGTATCCAATGTAAGTTGCATATTATACTGAAGGACGTGTGTTCATATGAGCTACGTATGTTCTCGTAATGTAGCAGATCTGAAGATCGTTTCATGAGGACTATAGGTTTGCTATAATGTCAAACAGAAATATTAAGTAATGTACAGCCTTAAATTTGTATAAAGTGATAGGAAAAAAAGAAAGGCATAGTACATACCCTTTTCAGCCATCCTGCGTTTTCTTCTTCTTCTTCTTGTTTATTGGCGGATCGCTCTTTTGGAACATTACGGCCACCTACTGCACTGTAGTAGTAACGTCACTCCCATGAGCGTGGAGTGAGACAGGGCTGCTGCTTAAAGGGATAGTTCACCCATTACCTCAAAAATGACAATTTGCTATTACCGGTAACTCAACCTCAGGCCATCCAAGATGTAGGTGTCTTTTTACCTGTAGGTGGCTTTTGACATTATCCACAGCCTCGGCAAACGGTCCTGAGCGTGTACGGCAGTCTGTCACGTGAGCTTCCTGACTCATAATAATGATATAAAGCTGAGATCAAACCAACCCCCTGCAATAAAACAATAAAACTCACTAATCTCTAGAGAAGATCTCCAATGAGCCGGCGTTCTGGCGTAGAACCTGGAAGCGCTGCATTGGGTGAGAAATGAACTTTTCACTCACCGGCCAATTTGGCTACTAAATTTTTAAGTTACCGGCCATTCAGAACTTTTACTAGCCAAAAAGAATGAAAGAAAGATATAAACCAGATTACTACGTACAGCTACTGTCTGACCTGGGTACTCAATGCGGTACTCATGCTGTGATAGATTATTTCGCACACACCTATTTGTTACATTAATATAGCGCTTTTCTGGGTACTCAAAGCGCTTTACATATGGAAGGGGGAATCTCCTCAACCACCACCAATGTGCAGCATCCACTTGGATGATGCGACGGCAGCCATATTGCACCAGAACGCCCACCATCTTATTGGTGGAGAGGAGACCAATCAGATGAAGCCAATCAGTATATATGGGGATGATTTGGAGTAGAGTCCTGCGCGGGACTGTTTTCTTCATCCCGCTCCCGCCCGTGCCCGCCGAATTTCTGACCATTACCGCCCGCTCCCGCAATATGTATGTCCACTCCCGCCCGCACCCGCAAAACTCGGAGAATTTATTCCCGCACAATAATAGAGATGCATTGACTTTGTGTCTTCTCCCGTCCCGCAGGAAAAAAAAAGCGTATTTGTATTGCTATTATTAAAGAGATTCATGGGGTTGTTGGTTTCGTTTCCCTGGCCTGCATGTATTCTGACGCACTGATCAGGAAGATGAATAGTAAATGTCAGACTTGCCTTGCTCAGGTTTTGTGCTGTAAATACCTAGCCTAGAAATCTAGACGCACCCTAGCGGCAGCGAAAATTATTTCGCAGCCAGTGTGGTCTAGCAACTCTCCATAGGCTTTTGAGCTGGAAAAACCAAAAACTGGTCAGGCCAATCACATCGTGTATAGAGTCGGCGGGCGGGCTTAACACAATGACGGCACAGTTCATGCCGTTCCGCGTGATTTCCATAGGTGATTTCCCTGCTACTTGAAAACAATGAAGATGCAGCGGTCTTTCGAATCGGCTTTGGCCGCGACTCTGGAGGACTTGTGAGTTAAGAAAACGTCACTTAAGTCATTCTTAAAAAAGGAAGATGTGTTCGGAGTTTTGCCGACCTGATACGGCAAAAGTTTAATATATTAATTAGCTCCGCTGGTGGAAAAACGCATGGGACTCACTCATCCACAACCGTTCGTTGATCTGGTTGGTTGTAGCGTCATCCTATTGCGTGCAGAGGGATTTTGAAAGGTAACCGTTTATCCCGCCCCTCGGATTGAGGCATGTCAATGGAGAGTTCCCAGACCTAACATCTTGATGTAGGTCTGGCATGCCAGGCTAGTAAATAGCCCGTTTGAGGTTCTTTTCCACATCATTGACATCTCCATCATGTCGTTAGGCTACCTCCCGATCCCGCAGGGTTTTTTTTTGGCCGCCCATTCCCGCCCGCAGCAAAGTTCAAACCGCCCGCTCCCGCGAGATTTGCGTTGGGTCCCGCGGGACCCGGCGGGACTCAATCCCAATGCAGCCCTCTAATTTGGAGGTCATGATGATGGACTGAGGCCAATGGGCAAATTTAGTCAGGATGCCGGGGTTACACCCCTACTCTTTTTTCGAAAGGACATCCTGGGATTTTTAATGACCACAGAGAGTCAGGACCTCGGTTTAACTTCTCATCCGATAGACACCTGAAGCGCGCGCACAGAAAGTTCTCAAGAGAAATCACACGCTTAGACACCACACGAGTACAAAATTGAGTTATCTTTCGTGTCGTCTAGAGCAAATAATCACAAAATTGTGTCAAAATGCCATTTTAACAAGTATACACATAAACACAGTCTTAACTAAATTTAAACAGTTAAGAAAATATCTGATCTTTGTCAATATAAGGTGACATCATTAGATGTTAAAGTGACAGTAGCCTCATATACCTTCTGTTTTAATAATGTTAATCAAACAACAAAAGAAAGAGAGATAATCCCTCTGTCACACAAGGTTGAAGGAAAAACAACAAGATAAATATCAAGTTTCAAAAGTCTTTAATAATCCACTTCGAAGGCAATCCAAACATGCAGGCAAACGAAACAACCTCATGATGACGGTAATTGGAAGTAAGAGCTCACACAGACCTCACAACTGGGTTTTCACTGTTGCTCAGCCGTTTCCTGTCTGCCTGAGTGAATTGCATTTGCTGCTCCGCATAGCTTTGTTTTTTAATTCTATTTTCAATCTTTCCTGGCCTTTACATTGTTTACTATAATTTAATCATCAATATATACTGTATATGATATTATCTAATATTGTCTGTCACATTGATCTGACATCGCTAGCTTTAATCTAAATCGATTAGAACATCAAACAGGTTCTCCCCACTCAGTGATACACTCATTGAGATCCTGTTGAAAGTGCCCTAGTGATTGGCGATTCTATTACACGTAACATGAAAATAGAGACACCAGACACTGTAATTTGCTCTGGCCCCCTTCCTGTTCGCCGGAGTGATGCGACATCTGTTTTCACTGATGACAATCCTGGTTTCTTACTGCACAGGGCAGATGGCAGACAGCGTGTATGGCGTCGTGTGGGTGAGCGGCATGCTGATGTCAACGTTGTGGATCAAGTGGCCCATGGTGGCGGTGGGGCTATGGTATGGGCAGGCGTATGTTATGGACAACGAACTCAGGTGAATTTTATTGATGGCATTTTGAATGCACAGAGATACTGTGACGAGATCCTGAGGCCCATTGTTGTGCCATTCATCCACGACCATCACCCCATGTTGCAGCATGATAATGCACGGCCCCATGTTGCAAGGATCTGTACACAATTCCTGGAAGCTGAAAACATCCCAGTTTTTGCATGGCCAGCACACTCACCGGACATGTCACCCATTGAGCATGTTTGGGATGCTCTGGATCGGCGTATATGACAGCGTGTTCCAGTTCCTGCCAATATCCAGCAACTTCGCACAGCCATGGAAGAGGAGTGGACCAACATTCCACAGGCCACAATCAACAACCTGATCAACTCTATGCGAAGGAGATGTGTTGCTCTGTGTGAGGCAAATGGTGGTCACACCAGATACTGACTGGTTTTCGCAAAGCAAAGCAAAACTTGTGACATCTTTGGCATTGTGCTGTGTGATAAAACTGCACATTTTAGAGTGGTCTTTTATTGTGGCCAGCCTAAGGCACACCTGTGCAATAATCATGCTGTCTAATCAGCAACTTGATATGCCACACCTGTGAGGTGGATGGATTATCTCGGCAAAGGAGAAGTGCTCAATAACACAGATTTAGACAGATTTGTGAACAATATTTGAGAGAAATAGGCCTTTTGTGTACATAGAAAAAGTCTTAGATCTTTGAGTTCAGCTCATGACAAATGGGGGCAAAAACACAAGTGTTGCGTTTATAATTTTGTTCAGTGTAAATAAAGTTGATTTGACTTGACTTGACTTGATCTTATCTCCCCTGTGGGCAGGGAGTGGTTTCCGTAGCGTCCCTCTCCATTGGACTGGGCATGCTTCCCCAGCGTTAACAACACTGGTCATGGCTGAAAACAATGGGAATTGAGATCCAAAGCACTCTTCCCAGTGAAATGTATGTCACGTTTAAGGAACATTAGCTCCAACCATCCCCAGAGTAAGTCCCTTCCATCCCGTTTGCTATGGAGGACTACCCCTCTGGCTTACTTGAGGTGCTGGGTAGGTTACGACATTGTGAGAGCAGTTTCCAAAAGGGCACACCGTAGCTTGTCAGCATCTGCATCTCCAACACAGTTCAGTGGCTGTGGCTCTTTCCATAGGGTCCCTAATACGTCAGTATCAACGTAACGTTGAACGTGACTGACTGAATGGGAACATCTAGGTTACTAATGTAACCCCCGTTTCCTAAAGGAGGGAACGGAGACGTTACGTCCCCCCTGCCACAGCCCTGAACCACTGCTGAATGACCAGGATTCTGTCTTGGCTCCTCAGCAAAACATGAATAAAGTGAGTAACGCCGGTCATATTTATACCTGTATGTTAGGTGTGACTCACTGCAAATCTCACTGTTCATTGGCTCATTCTGTTACCACTTGGAGGTGATTGGGCTCCCAAACATAGACGTTTGTGGGGATTCCCTGTTCTAGATTGATTTCCATATTTCCCTACTTTTTGCCTACATTAACCGTTACTATAATAATCTAATATTGTTTGGATTAAAATAATTAATCAGCTGATACTAAAAGAAAAAATATAAGATTATGCAGGATAATCAATTTTCAGAGATGCTTATCAGTCCCCTGTAACTGCTAACTCATCAGGCTTGTCCATTTTTTCAGCAATGTCTTTAAACTTTAACAACTATTACTTTAACAAAACAGTCTAGAACCGTTTTAATGTGTTCTCAATTTAACAATTTCTTCATTGTTCATGATTGATTTAACTTGTTTACTTTTTTCTTCCAGGGATTAAATGTAGCTTTCAAAAGAAACATTTTTAGCGCAATTTTCACAAGCATGTGTTACATTTTCAAAACTCTTAGTACCAACATCACACCAGATTATCAAAAGTGCACTTTTTCAAACATATTAGCATGTTTTCAATTGTGTTAGTACAATACACAAAATCACAAAGTATCATTTTCACAACACAAAATTAGTGTTTCTTCTATATAAACATTTAATTCAGAGTAACTGCCTTTCATAAAGCACTTACTATCAAACATTTGATTTGCATCTCTTTTAGTTCAGTTTTATAAATTTTTCTATTATTTAATCCAACTGATCTTAATGGTTAAACAATGAATTGTTTACTACACCTATTGATTTCTATAGATAAAGATTCTCTAGATATATAAAAACAATTGCGGCTCTTTTACTGTAATTGGTTTTACAAAAATCACAATCATTTGTGCACCATTTTTCCAAACACAACAAACAAAACTCTGTTATTTGTTAAATTCTCAGTTGCACTTAGAATGTACGGAAGCGTATTGCATTCACTTGAAGAAAAAAATCTACTCTGTTTTTCTGAATTAACGAGTTAATTATCTCAGAATTACGAGATAATTTTTCATGGAAAAAAAGTTTTTGCTCTGTTTTTCTGAATTAACGAGTTAATTATCTCAGAATTACGAGATAATTTTTCATGGAAAAAAGTTTTTGCTCTGTTTTTCTGAATTAACGAGTTAATTATCTCAGAATTACAAGATAATTTTTCATAGAATTTATTTTTTTGCTCTGTTTTTCTGAATTAATGACTTGATTATCTCAAAAACTCAGAAATTCAGAAAAACAGAGCAAAAACTTTTTTTCCATGAAAAATTATCTCGTAATTCTGAGATAATCAACTCGTTAATTCAGAAAAACAGAGCAAAAAAAAAATTCCATGAAAAATTATCTTGTAATTCTGAGATAATTAACTCAATAATTCAGAAAAACAGAGCAAAAACTTTTTTCCCATGAAAAATTATCTCGTATTTCGGAGATAATTAACTCGTTAATTCAGAAAAACAGAGCAAAAAAAAAAAATCCATGAAAAATGATCTTGTAATTCTGAGATAATTAACTCATTAATTCAGAAAAACAGAGTACATTTTTTTTTCAAGTGAATGCAATACGCTTCCGTAAGAATGTTCTCAATTAGCCCCAAATAAATATCTGCCGAGTTAGTAATGCACACAACACAACACAGGAAATGCAAAATTTCTAATTGTTTACATAGCTATCTCAATGACAAAATCTATAAAAGGGGAAAAGGAAACCAAAACAAAAAAGAAGAAGAAGAAGAAGAATGGGAAAAGGAAGAGGTGTAAGAGTGAGATGTTTTGTAGATGATAGAGGACGGGTAATATTGAGAGGGAGAGGAACAGTGGAAGAGGTAGAAAGAGATGAGGGGAAAGGAGTAGATGGTATAGGAAGAGGAGATGAGCAAGAAGAGTTGAGGATGGAGGAAGAGGGAGAAGAGATGGTAGTGTGGAAGGCAATGGTATTAGTGGAAAGGGCGGCAAGAGAAGAAAATATAAGAAGACTTGGACAGAGGATAAGGGGATAAGAGGAGGGAGGTATAAGAGGAGGGAGGAGAGGTAGAAGGATAAAGTACAGACAGGTTTCAAATGAAATCAGAGCCACCCTAATTGACCGTGTCATAAATGATGGGCTTTACTTGAGGGAAGCTGGACAGAGAGTTCAGCCCAATATAAACATCATGCCACAGTCAATGTCCCTGGTCAGCAAGTGCTGCAGTCCACTGGTGTTGTGGCACACAACACTGTCTTTGGCCTGCACAATACAGACGGGCTTCTAAGGCTTTCTCAAGGCTTTTTAAACTCCCTCAATGAAATCCACTTTCCGCAGGGTGATCAGGAGCAAATTGAGGGAATTGTGTAGTTGTTTGGGACAATTTCCAATTTCACAATTCATTGCTGGAATTGTGAAATCACTGGTTTGAGCATCATCCACATTTCAGGATGGTGTTCCTTGCATATTCTCCTTCCAGTATATGATCGCAACCTTTACAACCAAGTAAGTCTTCTTCAAGCAATGGAAGAGGCCAGTGGAGAGGTTGCCACAAGGATGGATCCAGCATACACAGGTTTTGTTTTTTCTCCACGATGCATGACTCGTGAAAATACATGCTGTGATGTTGATTAAATTCTTTGACTAGATGTAAATGAGAGACAACATCTATACATGTTATTTTTTGGACGAAAACCCATTGTTATACAACTAAACTGATCATTAAAGAACTTTGAAGAACATGGTTAAAGAACACAAAAAACATGTATTTTCATTCATGTATTTAGCTGAATTTGTTATCAAATCAACAGAGAGCACACTTGTAGTTTTGATGTTACTTTTCATTTTTGATAAATGCATTATGCAGTGCTTCATTATGCAGTGAATACTGAAATGTTTAGCCACAACACAAAAGAGTGTGTTTAGTTTGCTGTGTTAATTGTTTTGAGAGCAACTACAACAGGAGAAATGTGTCAAATCAATTGAGAAAAGCTGTAAAAGTACTAAATTGAAAGAAGATCATATTGTTGTGTTTTGGTGATTAAACCAAATGTTCTCGTTCCATATTACAACAATCGTGTGTTTTGAAACAATCATGTGGACTGAAAATGTGTACACCTGTAATGAAAGCATGGGATCGGGTTTTGAAAGAATTCAAGCGTGATCAGTGTGATCAGTTTGGATTTTTGTACTAAGAGTTTTGAAAATGCACACCTTACTTGTAAAAATAGCCCCAAAGCGCGAAAAAAAGAAAAGAAAAAAAAAACCTGGACTAAAAAAAACATAAAAAGGTTTCTTGAATGTTTGTCTGTGGGACAGCGTTGTTCTTATAGGAATGACTATAAGACTCATTTTTGACAACATTTTATTTTGTTACATGAACTGGGTACTACATCATTGATTATAAAGCATATATTACAGAAGCAGTCCTGGTTGCCTCATTCATGTCAGTGCGAAAGAAAGAAAGAAAGAAAGAAAGAAAGAAAGAAAGAAAGAAAGAAAGAAAGAAAGAAAGAAAGAAAGAAAGAAAGAAAGAAAGAAAGAAAGAAAGAAAGAAAGAAAGAAAGAAAGAAAGAAAGAAAGAAAGAAAGAAAGAAAGAAAGAAAGAAAGAAAGAAAGAAAGAAAGAAAGAAAGAATCATATAGGTACAAAAATATGATTTCTAGTTTTCTTGGAGAACATTTGATTGAAGCCTGTAAAATCTTTACTGACCCAGTAATCAGATGTAGCTGCATTTTGATATCAAACAGACTCTACACTGAGTACTGAGTGAGCAAATGACATCAGTGTGATCCTCCAGTATACTCGTTTCCCCGTTAGATACATTCAGAACAGAGTGAACACAATAAAATTCAATTAAAAGATTAAATACATTACTCATAGAAGCATCTTCCATGTCCACGAAACATCCTATAATTACGTCATTATTGTTTTATAAAATAATTAACAGGTCCACTCATGACAGCTTGACAGCGATTGAAGTGTCACACTATTCTTCTGCGGTGTTCTTTGCTTTCTCTTTGACAGAGCTGTTCAGAAAAAGTGAAACTGATGGTGTCTGTAAGGGGGAATACCATGTCCTTATTATGCATGTATATTAGGTTATTTCCAAAAGCATCCACACTTACTGGATACAAACTGAATATAAATTATTAATATTTGTGACAGAGGAAACATTGCTTATATGTTGTGTTTATGGCATTCTTCTGGAAGACTTCTTTCTTTGTTTATAAACAAACAATTTCACTTTTTAAATATAGTTGTGTATGAAGTTAACAAAGAAATAGTTGCAGCTGCAGGTAGCTGCAATCAATACAGTTACAAAATGCACAATAGACAAACAACAATTTGATAACTAGCCCCTACATTTTAAGTTTTAAGTCTATTAAGTCTATCTAGAATTGACTTACTTCGTCTCAGTGAGCCATTCATTGTTGCTTCTTGTGTTGCTACATCTTGTTCCTGCAGCGCTGCACCTCTCTGAGCTCTTCAACACACATGTTCAAACACTAACAAAGACATTTGTTGGCTCAGAAACCTACCTGTTGTACAACCACACCAATTTCCACTGAACTCCTCATTTGACGTCTCAAGCAAACTGTCTATTGCTCCACATCCTTCCTCCTGCTGCATGCAGTCTAATCCGAATTCTAAGAATACGGAAAAAAGTGACTTCCTTGGTTGCAGAAGCGCTTCAGCATGTTGTGTCTGCACATGGTAGACCTTTGTGCTCGTCTGTACGTCTTTTTGAGAGTGTGTCGGGTGTGCGGGTGGCCAGAGTTTATCAGCCCTCTATAAATTTCCCCTGGGTCTCTCCCTTCACCTGGCTGGGAATTGTGTGTGTTAGTCACCTTACAAGGGGACAGTCCCTTTAGACAATTTCAATAGGCATCTTAGCTCACAGGCAATACCTTGGACAGGGACACTTGCACAATTCGAAAGTTGAATTTAGCTGAGGTATCTTTTGCAGGAGACTTTGGTTTGTTTCTAATTTATTACATTTGGTGTTTGTTGCATACTTTTTTGGGTGAATAAAAAAAAAATTAAAATGAAAGATATTCTCTTTTTAAATACAATAAATTATTTTTATAGGATAACATTTGATTGAAAAAGCTTTTTTTCATTCTCATTTAGTATGAAATTAATTCATATTTCATTGTCTCTCCAACTCATTTTTTTCTTGACTCTTTTTATTTGCTTGTAACTGATAAATGAGACAACAGAACAGTTTAGGGCCAAAGATACATACTTTAAGTTAAGAACAATTTCTTTAAAATAAAAAAAAACAGTTTTGTTGTCTATTGTGTGTGATGGAACAAAATGACGATGAAAAGCAGTTTCAACAATGAAGGGCAAGGAAAGCATGTGAAACAGTTATATCTAGTCAAGTCAAGTCAAGTCACATTTATTTATATAGCGCTTTTTACAATACAGATTGTTTCAAAGCAGCTTTACAGAGATAACAGGAAGATAATGCAATAAAGTTTGTTTTCAGAAGAAAATAGCGTCACAGCTATATACTGTATATATAGCCGCTCTGGAGAAAACCGGGATGTCATCAGTTAGTTCTCATGTAATGGTGTCAGCTTAGTTCAGTTCTCATATAATGGTGTCAGTGATGGCAGATCAATAATATTGTTGAATATTAAATTAAAATCTAGTGGCGCATGTGTGCCTTGAGAGCATTACATCATTCTGTTTCTCATTCTGTTCATGTACTTATTTGACCTTCTGTGGGCTCTGCACTGATGTCATCATTTTGCTGTCCCCTAGAAGGCTTCTATTTGCATAAACATTTTGGTGAATCATAAAGTACATTGCCATCTAAAAGAGGGAGTGTGGCATACAGGAAGTCAAAGCAAAGTTTGCGCGTATTGCGTACAGGAAGTCAGCGCAATGTTCATCACCCATCCTCCTAACTGGTAGATGGGGCTTTTTTTGTCTTTGATGTTGCCTGGTCAGGTCTAAAGTCAGGATTATTTGGATAATGCTTTTCACAACACACGCACTGCAGTTTTAATTCATTACCGGTATCTTGTCGTACAAGAATTTGATAGAATGATAGATTTTTGATTAGTTCAGTCCCCCAGTGAGGAAGCTAGGCGACGGTGGCAAGGAACAACAATAACAAAACAAAACAAATGGTGGAGAAAGATACAGGGGATAAAACCTTTGGATGAATCAAGCTACACTGAGGGCCAGTTTTATACGTATACGTTCTATACGTAATGTCAAAGTTAGCTTCAGTATCTTGATGTACGTACAGTATGTACAGTGGCTGAACACGTACAAGACTGAAAGGACATGCAGACAAATAATCCTTGAGATATGACGGTCACTTGGCACAGGATGCAATTGTAGTCGTGGGACAGAGACATATAGTAGGGGGAGTCCTCATTTTTTGTTATCATGGTTTCAGTTTTACACCTGTTCCTTGTTTCATTGATCATCATCCCTGTGTATATACGCACTTAGTTTTCTCAGTTTCTTTGCTCGGAGTTGTTAATGGTAGTTGTGTTGTGTGCTTTAAGTATCTTGGTGTTCATTATAGTCTCCTTGTTCCTTTCATTCTGCGTTTATTGTGGATCACACTACACAGCCCTTGACACATGGCTGACAATAATCCTGCTTGAGGGCATGTTAATATTTTAAAGTAATTCCCAAATGACATCAGAGGAACATCTGGGGAAAAAACTGAATAGAACTCACAAGACTCTTGACAAACTTTTCAGTTTTTTCTTTAGCTGTGTTGAATTGACTGTACTGTAAATGCATCAGCCACAGTGGTAATCATGACAGCTTAGGCTAAAACGAACTATCTGCCCCTAAAATTTCCCAGCTCAAAAGTAGGGGGCAGAATTGTGGTTTCCATGAATGTACATTGAAAAGCAAAGAGAAAAAAACAGTATTCTCCCCACCCTGGAGGAGCCAGTAAACTCAATGAAGGTCATCTTTACTGTTGAAATAACTGACATCCCACCATTTACAAAGAAATGTACTGTTTGCCTTTGCAAAAGGAGCATCTGCAATCGAATTCACTTGTAAATTTCTTCAAGAAACCGACACTCTCTCTATCCCAAATGTACTCTACACACAACTTGACATGTATCTGCTACATGCTAGAAATATTATTTTAGTGGAAAGATCTGCACTTACCACTTAACGAATAAAGAATAGCATCTTTAACAATAAAATTAAAACACCAGTGTGTAACACATATTAGGAATTTACATCAGACCAAAGTGCATTCTAGTGAAAGAGGTGAAAAGAATGTAAAAGGAATGCTGTATATGCTCTCAAAAATAAAGCAAACTGTCCCTCATGCCTTTCCAAACCCGTAAGACTTTTGTTTATCTTAGATCTTTTTAATAAGTTCTGTCCCTCCATTGACAGCCTTATAATTACTTCCACAGAAAGGTATTAAAGACATCATTTGAGTAATCGGTCACACATTACAATAAGGTTTCATTTGTTAACATTAGTTAATGTGTTAACTAACATTATTAACTAATCATGAGCAATGGATTTGTTACTGTATTTGTTAATCTTTGTTAACATTAGTTAATAAAAATACAGCTGTTCATTGTTTGTTCATGTCAGTTCACACAGTCCATTGGGTTAGTTCACCCAAAAATGAAAATTCTGTCAGTAATTACTCACCCTCATGTTGTTCCAACCCCGTAAGACTTTAGTTTATCTTCGGAACACAAATTAAAATATTTTTGATTAAATCTGAGAGCTGGATCACTCCTCCATATAAGGGATCGAAACTGGCCGGCCCAAAAGTTATAAAAGACATCTTTAAAATAGTCCGAGTGACTACAGTGGCTCAATCTTAAGTTTATCAAGCGACGAGAATACTTTTTGTGCGCTAAAAAAATAAGATTAAATCATCTTAATCTTAAACCAGTTTTTAGCTGGTCACAGCCTGGTCAAACTGGTGTAGCTGGTCAGCCAGGGTGATCACAAAACCCCTCACTAACAGCCACTACCAGCCAGTAACAGAAATGATTATAGCTACTCATGAATAAGGTATCTCATAACATAGTACTTTTTCGTGATAATTTTCCTACAGGAAGCTGAAGTCACACAGGACTCTTACAATCTCCCACTTACAAGTATCCTACAATAATCTTATATGTGTAACAGTGATGTTAGACTTCTTAGAACTGAGAGGAGGCAAGGTGCTGGCCACTATGCCAAAATAAATAAACATATAAGAAATAACCTTATCGGGAATTATATGTATTTAATTATTTATGAAAGTTTCACGAAAAGGCGTAGAAAAACAAAACAGAAAACAAAATAAATAATAAAGAAAAAAAAACATTTGAAAACACTGTGTGTTACAGTAGTGCAAGCAAGATAATTGAACTAATAAAGCAAATAATTGTTATATGTTCTCTGTGACATGTTTATTTTCTGTTTCGTGTACCATGTTTGTAGTTCTTTTTTATATCAGCTATGCATTCCGATAATTTTGTGAATTGGTAAGTTTCGTCAGGGTGTGAAGAAATATAGAGCTCCGTATCATCAGCATAATCACAACATTAATGTGTCTGAGATGTGAGTAATTGTCTTTTTTTTACTCTCAACATGGTCATAAAAGGCATTACTAATTACTCAACTTTTTTTTTCACTTTAAAATAATGTTCCAGATCACTAGTGTCACGGATACACCAGCGTCAGTGCCAGACCTCTACACTCCGCCCACTCGTTCCGCATCCCCTGAGTTCTGATCACCTGCACCTGTCATCATCACACTATTCACTATTCAAAAATGCCACCTGTTCCCTCAGTCTCGTTGATACAACGTCAGCTTACTGACTCTCTCTTCAAAACATTACGATCGTCTGCATTACCTGGTTCCCGTACTTACCGTCATCCTTGGATTACTCGTCCTGTCTCCCGGATCTCCAGTCTTCAACCTACCTGCTGTCTTCATCCTGTCCGTCTTCCTCAGCCCGGTTATCATCCATCAACCTGAAACAGATAAGAGACTTTATCAGAAACCATTCATCCGCTGATTCAACCTATCATTCCAATGACTCTTCAACTTTCCTGCTGTGACTGTTCCTGAGTGCTTGAATAAACCCTACTGCAAACTTTACCTGTTTGTGTTGTTCTGATTCATGACAGAAGATCTGACCAACATGCACGAACCAACAGATCACAGCGAAGAGGAAGCTTCAGCCCCGGTTGCAAACGCCGAAGTCTTGCGTGACAATCCGCACCCTATTCCACCACCCGCCATCAATCCTTCTTCATCTGCCTATGTCAGTCCCATGGCCCGACCAGCGCCCTACTCCGGCGAGGAGGAGGAGTGCAGTGGTTTTCTCCTGCAGTGCGAGCTGTATATGGAAATGAACGCTTCACAGTTTGCCTCAGAGAGAGCGAAAGTCGCTTTTTTCATCTCTCTCCTCACCGGACGAGCCCTGCTCTGGGCTAGAGCGCTTTGGGATGCAAAAGGTACTGTTACACAAACTCTCTCCAATTTCTTTGGTCACTTCCGTGAAGACTTTGTACCAGTATCCAACTCTCTGTCCATTCATGATCAATTATTTCGTTTACGACAAGCCAAGACATCAGTTTCTTCGTATGCATTAATCTTTCGCACCCTAGCAGCTGCCAGTGGATGGAATGAGACGGCTCTAATTACAGCTTATCGTCAAGGTTTAGATCCTGAGATTCGTTTACAACTAGCCATCCACGATGACATCATTGGTCTGGAAAGTCTCATTCAACGTTCCATCCGTGTGGACCAACGCCGCACTGCTTGTCATCTCGATAGTCCTGCACTGCCTCCTCCTCGTCCTACTACATTCGTCAACCCTCCAGTACCAGAACCCATGGATATCAGCTCAACACATTTATCTTCTGTCGAACGTCAACGTCGCATTCACAATAACCTATGCCTCTACTGCGGGTCTGCTGACCATCTGCTCGTCTCCTGTCCAGTTCGTCCTCCACGACCGGCGGTGAGTACAGTACGGCTACACTCACCTATTTCGCAAATGAAAAATACCCCGGTTCAGATCACTTACCTCAAACAATCTCTTTCAGCGCAAGCGCTAATCGACTCTGGTTCAGCTGGTAATTTCATTTCACTCTCCACTTTACAAAGACTTCAAACCCGCAGAAGAGTTATTCCCCAGGCTCTCCATGTGCAGTCCATCCTGGGCAAACCGCTCGGTCGTGGTCGGATCTGTCACAGTAGTCCCGTTATCAGCATGAAGATCGGCTGTCTTCATCAAGAGGAGTTGTCGTTTCTGGTGCTGGAGGGTTCTACGGCGGATATCATCCTGGGACGCCCTTGGCTCGAACTTCACTCTCCTCATCTGCTGGTCCACGGGTGAGGTTTGTCAGTGAGGAAAGGATTGCTTCACACACTGCCTGTTGCCGGTCAAGAAGATTCTTCATTCTTCACCATCTCCTGTCCGTGACGTGTCTATATGTTCCACCTCCGTCGAAAGTCCACCCACCAGCGATCATCATGAGGTTCCTGTCGTCTAGCGGGCATTCCAGGATGTTTTCAACAAACAGCTGGCTACCAAACTTCATCCACATCGGCCATGGGACTGCGCGATCGACCTGCTGCCTGGGGCGGTTCTACCGTGTGGGAAGATCTACCCACTGTCCATCCCGGAACAGAAGGCCATGGAGGAGTACATTGAGGAGGCTCTCAGTCAAGACTACATTCGTCCATCTACGTCCCCTGCCGCTTCAAGTTTCTTCTTCGTAGGCAAAAAGGACGGAGGCTTGCACCCCTGTATTGACTACCGGACTCTTAATAACTCCACTGTCAAGTATCGATATCCCCTTCCTCTGGTCCCAGCCGCTCTGGAACAACTCTGTGGTGCTCGGATCTTCACTAAACTGGACTTACGCAGTGCTTACAATTTGGTAAGGATCAGGAAAGGAGACGAGTGGAAGACTGGGTTCATCACACCTGCCGGCCACTACGAATATCGGGTCATGCCCTTCGGCCTGTCCAACGCTCCGGCAGAGATGGGGACTCGAGTTTGAGACTCGGACTCGAGTGCGACTTAAGTCGCACACACAGTGACTTCAGACTCGACTTGAGACTCGTCCTCGAAAGACTTCAGACTCGACTCGGACTCGAGCTGCGGGACTTGTGAACAATGTTTATTTTTAGGAAACGTCTGATGAGCTCTCTAATATTCCCCTTTCTCCGACCCATTACCTAAAACCTGCCTACATAACACGTACTATGTGCGCGTGGCCACACATGAGAGGACAACAAACAAACATGTCGACTGCACCGGCCGCTGCTGTGCCATTCATCATAAGCTTTGGGTTTAAAAACTTCAAACAAGACGGGCCAAATAAAAGAAGCGCTCAATGCAAAATATGCGGTATCTGCGCGCGTGCACCTCATGGTGTTCCATGAGGGAGAGAGAGCGCGAGAGGTATGGGTGAACGAGAGAGAGAGAGGGACGTGCGAGAGGTAGTGCGGCGCGAATGCGCTACGGCGCTCTGCAATCAAATACGATTTTAAATAGGCTTAGTAAAAATAAAATAAAAAATCGAAAATCAATGTGTGGCGGTCAGCCAGTGTTGATATTGTGGCGGGCCGCCACAAATATATGAACGTATGGGGAACCATGTATTTCACATCATTTGGTTCCAATAGTGTTTTGCATTTAGCTACACTGTGATGTTTTGCACTCTGTCAATTTTAGTGCTGTGAGGTAGGCTATAACATTTTCTATATTTGGTCTTATGGCTCCACAGAGCCAGCACAATAGGAGCCAAGGCCTTTCATTATAATTCAGCAACAGACATGAGTCCTTTTTCTTCAAAACCTCAATTTTTACAGATACAGATATTAACTTAAAAGTAAAGCATTCTTGGTGTTTTTGTCATGTTGAAATAGCCTGTTTACACTGATTATATACCTAAATCAAAGCTGATACCGTATGATAAAAGATAAAGGAGTCATAATAACATTACATGCTTTGAATTCCTTATATATGAAGTGTTCTAAGCAGCCTGGATGGGTCGCTGTACGTGATGCAACGCTTATTATAACCACAAGAGACTTCAGACTTGACTTGGACTCTAGTTCAGAGACTTGAGACTTGACTTGGACTCTAGTTCAGAGACTTGAGACTTGACTTGGACTCTAGTTCAGAGACTTGAGACTTGACTTGGACTTTAGTTCAGAGACTTGAGACTTGACTTGGACTCTAGTTCAGAGACTTGTGAGCATCTCTGCGCTCCGGCAGTGTTTCAAGGGTTCATGAACGAGATCTTCAGGGACTATCTACACCAGTTTGTCATCTATATTGACGATATACTCATATACTCAACCAACTTGTCCGAGCACCACAATCATGTCCAGTCTGTTCTTCAATGTCTACGCGATCATCAGCTATATCTGAAGTTGGAAAAATGTGAGTTCAATCAAGAAACCATTCACTTCCTGGGTTATGTGATCTCTCCTCATGGGATCACCATGGACCAGAGGAAGGTGGAAGCCATCTCCAATTGGCCATTACCCTCCAATATCATAGAATTTCAATGCTTTCTTGCCAAGAGACTCAATACCCGACTTACGTTCCCACTCGTCTACGTCTGTCCCTCATGGACTCAGTCCATACATCTCCGGGCTCTGGACACCCAGGCAGCCAACAGACCCTCTCGCTCTTGCAACAACGGTACTGGTTGTCTGAATATGACCCAGGTTGTCTGAATATGACCCACTGCAAGTCTGAATATGACCCAGGATGTCTCCCGATACGTGAAGAGCTGCTCAGTCTGTGCCATGGCCAAAGTTCCACGACGCCTCCCACAAGGAAAACTGGTGCCACTCCCAGTACCCACAAGACCCTGGTCTCACCTTGGGGTTGATTTTATCACGGACCTTCCTTCCTCTGACTCCCACACGTGTGTTCTGGTCGTCGTGGACCGCTTTTCGAAAGCTTGTAAGCTCATTCCTCTGCCAGGTTTACCCACAGCCTTCGAGACTGCTGAAGCGCTGTTCAACCAGATATTTCGACATTTCGGAATACCAGAAGATATTGTATCTGACCGTGGTCCACAGTTCATATCCAGGGTATGGAAAGCATTCTTCAACCTTTTGGGAGTTTCAGTTAGCCTAACCTTGGGGTATCACCCCCAGTCCAATGGACAGACTGAGCCGAAAATACAAGAGATCGGGAGATACCTGCGGTCATATTGCCACGATCATCAAGACTGCTGGAGCAGATATCTACCCTGGGCCGAGTATGCACAAAACTCCCTTCAACAGTCCACCACTGGTCTCACGCCCTTTCAGTGCATACTCGGTTTTCAGCCGCCCCTGTTTCCCTGGTCAGGAGAACCATCCGATGTTCCAGCAGTCCATCATTGGTTCCAAGAGAGCGAGAGGGTCTGGGACTCAGCACACGTCCATCTGCAAAGGGCTGTTCGGAGACACAAGAGCCAGGCTGATGCTAGAAGATCGGCAACCCTGTTATACCAACCTGGGCAGAAGGTCTGGCTCTCTACTCGGGACATCCATCTCCGACAGCCCTGCCGCAAGCTGAGTCCCAGATACATCGGTCCGTTCGCGATGCATAGGCAGATCAACAAAGTCACCTACCGGTTATAACTCCCTTCACATTACCGCATATCACCGTCATTCCATGTCTCCCTGCTCAAACCTTATGTTGATCCTCTCTCTCCTTCTTCCCCAGGGTCTGGCGCTGATGACGTGCCTCCGCCTCCTGTGGACCCTACAGACGAGAATATCTATCGTGTCCTGGACGTTCTCGACTCCCGACGACGGGGCGGCCAACTAGAATATCTCTTGGACTGGGAAGGTTTTGGCCCTGAGCAAAGATGCTGGGTTCACCGGGATGACATACTTGACCCTACACTCTTACAGGACTTTCACTCAGCTCATCCCAGTCGTCCAGCGCCGAGAGGTCGTGGTCGCCCCCGTCGTCGGTCTTTTCCGCCCTCAGGAGCTGGCCGTGGAGGGTGGAGGGGGGGGGTGGTACTGTCACGGATACACCAGTGTCAGCGCCAGACCTCTACACTCCGCCCACTCGTTCCGCATCCCCTGAGTTCTGATCACCTGCACCTGTCATCACCTGTTACACATCTCCGGTCACTCAACTCACTATTCAAAAACACCACCAGTTCCCTCACTCAGTTGTCAGGTCTCGTTGATACAACGTCAGCTTACTGACTCTCTCTTCAAAACATTACGATCGTCTGCATTACCTGGTTCCCGTACTTACCGTCATCCTTGGATTACTCGTCCTGTCTCCCGGATCTCCAGTCTTCAACCTACCTGCTGTCTTCATCCTGTGCGTCTTCCTCAGCCCGGTTATCATCCATCAACCTGAAACAGATAAGAGACTTTATCAGAAACCATTCATCCACTGATTCAACCTATCATTCCAATGACTCTTCAACTTACCTGCTGTGACTGTTCCTGAGTGCTTGAATAAACCCTACTGCAAACTTTACCTGTTTGTGGTGTTCTGATTCATGACAACTAGTAGTTCCTGCATAATGACTAGGTAACATTTGAGTAATTAGTGATGCATTTTATGACCACGTTGAGAGTTAAAAAAAAGACAAATTATTCACATCTCAGACATCTGTTGTGATCCTTATTAATTCTTTATAATTAGTAATAGTTAGCTATTAGTTCTTAATGAGGCCAATCTCATTCAATAATTATTGATTAAATAAGGATCTATCTCAGTCCTAAATTTGATATTACTTTCTGATTACTGTTTCCATATTAGTTAATAGTAGTAGCTGAAGTGTTAATGTAGTACTGCTCATTAGTCCTGCATTACTTCCTGCATAGTTACCATGACCATTGTTCTAAAGTGTTACCCTTGTCCTTATCTCGATGTTGTGTGCTGTCGAGTTCAGTACCTGTTTATCTCTGTTCTTTGCGGTTTCCTTAGTTTATCTTGTTTGTAATTATTTTTTACGTAAGTTTTGTTAATAAATGTACATCTATGTACATCATAGGTCCTGCTCTCTCTGGTTTTCTATGCTCATGGCGCATTACAATAATATAGATAAGGGGTCAAATTCAGTACCTGGAGGGCCACTGTCATTCAGATTTTAGCTCCAACCAGCCACAAAACACCTTCTTGAAGTTTCTAGGTTACAGGTTTGAATAGCACTGTTTTAGTGCATTGGTTCTCAACTCCAGTCCTAGGTACTCAGTGCACTGCACATTTTGTATGTCTCTCTGATCTGAAACACTGAGGGGCCATTTACACGTTACACTAAAAATGGGTTTTAAAGTGGAGGTTTTTGAAAACAATACACTTTTTTTTACCGTTTTCAGTACATTGTGGTTGTGTAAACCTCAGTTCAGGTCATGGATCTTTCCTTATGAGCTGATGATCTGAATCAGGTGTGTTAAATAAAGACATTCAAAATGTGCTAAGCAGTGGGTCCCCTGGACAGGAGTTGAGAAGCAGAACCACAGGTTTAGTTTGATGGTGAATTTGTCTGTCCTCACTTGTTCACATCACATGTTTCAGTGTGTGTACCCTATAGTTTATACCTCTTCTGTTCCAATAATACTTATTGTAAATCTTAAATGAAATCAAAGTAATACTGAAATATCTTGTGTTAACCTTTCCTGCTTCCGTCTCCTAACCGTGGTTGGGAGACACAGGGGAGATTCGTCTTCTCCAGGGCCGGTAGTTTTCCTCCCGGGGTTAACTCCCTAAACCTCACGCTGTTTAGTGTGATGGTAGCATATAAATGACAAAGAGGCCGTCTTGCCGAAGAGTTTAGGTGCTTTATTTTGCTGGCTGCACTAAAATACACTGTAATCGCTAACTACCTGCACCGGTCGCTGTATCACTATCACAACACTCTCATCCGCTCCTCACGGGGAATCAACAGGGGCGGCGCGCGCGCCTCGGACACGCGCACTCACTCTCGTTCACACCCACACTGAGCTGTCCTGAACTAAACACATTGGAGACACATCCCACAACACTACCCCCACCATGGACTGGCAATTAACACTAATTCCATTCCATTTAAACATACTTAGCACACACTCTCTATATCTGTAGGCCTAAAATGTGAAGAGACAGCTGTGTTCCAAATAGTATGTAAATCCAAACAGATAGGATATATCAATTTAACAAGTGTCTAAACAATGTTAAAAGTTCTAAAGCTCATTCAACAGTGAACACAAGAGTGAAAAGAAAAATAATAGAAATGCAATAGTCTCTAATAAAACATAAGAGTACATCACCTTTTAAATCCTATTCTTCGGTGAGGTAATACTGTCGGACTAATCTGGTAATAATCAAATCATACATTGAATGCAATAAAGTGCAAGCATGTAAAAGCATTGAAAAGCTCTTCAGCTTTTTTTTTTTTAAACGTGCAAAAGTGCTTTTTGTAGAAAAAGTATAGAACAAACTAGACTAGAGTCCAAAAACGTAAACTGTAAAGTCTCTAGTGCAAATATGAACTGTCATAGGTGACTCACTCAGTGACCCAGTCCCCATACCGGAGCGGTCCTCGGCGCTGACGTTGGGGCCGAGGTTCACGCGGAGACTGGTGGTGTGGATCTCCCACCGCACCCCCACCATGGCCAAGTATCACATGGGAAGGAGTGGATGGAAGAGACCCGATAATGTGAGAATTAGTAGCAGGTGGAGTGGACGGCCAGGAGTCGCTGGGGCCATCACTCGAGGCAGTAGAGTAGAGGCTGTGCAGGCCGAGATCCTCACGGTCTGCTGGGTGCCCGTCCACATCCGGTGGCAGGATCTCAGAAGGCGTCCAGTTCTGGGATTGGTCCAGGACCCAGGTGTTGTCCAGGGGCTCACGGCTGCGGTAGCATTTGAGTTGATCATGGTGGACGACTTTGACCTTAGCTCTGGGACCCTTTTGGATCCGGTAGACTAAGTCGTCTAAATGTCCCATAACAAAGTAGGGTCCTTCGTAGGAGGGGAGGAACTTTTTAACTTTGTTTCGGACATGACGTGTTCCTTTGATAAGATACCACACCGCATCGCCGACTTTGTACTGTGTGTGGCAAGCGTTTTTGTCGTATTGTCTTTTTGCACGTGTGACTGACTCACCGAGGGCTTCTCGGGTGATGTTATGAGCCAGTTCCAACCGCTCACGCATTTGTTGCACATACTCAGAGGCTGAAGTTGCATGTTCAGAGTCAGGGGGCAAACCAGCCACAAGGTCCACTGGCTCACTTATTTCACGGCCGAACATCATGAAGTTGGGGGTGAAACCAGTAGCGCTGTGCTTGGTCGCTCTGTAGGCCATAACTGCATATGGGATCATCAGGTCCCAATCCCAGTGACAGTGCTCTGCAGTAGAGGCCAGGATCTTTTGTAGTGTGGCGTTGAAACGTTCAACTTGGCCGTCGGACTGCGGTCTGAATGGTGTAGTGTGGGTTTTGTCGATGCCAAACAAACGGCACATTTCTTGGAATACCCCTGATTCAAAATTGTGTCCTTGATCGCTGTGCAGAGAGTGAGGCATTCCAAAGCGACACACCCATTCAGTTGCCACAACGTTTGCCACTGTCACAGCCTTTTCGTCAGGGATTGCGAATGCTTCAGTCCATTTTGTGAAATACTCCTGTATTACGAGTATATAACTGTTCTTACGCTCTGTCTCATTGAGTGGGCCCATAATGTCCAGTGCAATGCGCTCCATGGGGGCTCCAACTCTGACAGTTCCCATAGGCGCTTGTGGAGTCTTGTGGGGTCTGGCTCTGCATGCGCAATTTGTACAAGTCCGGCACCAGAGGGCCACATCTTCTCTCATGTGGTACCAGTAGTATCTGGTTTGAAGTCTGGCCACCGTCCTTTCAATACCAAAATGTCCACCTACTGGCCCTTCATGCATTTGGCGCATAACATCGGGTTGCATCTTGCGCGGGAGAACAATTTGAGGATAGAACTGTGTATCGTCTAAACAGTAAAAGCGGCGGACCAGTACTCCATCTCTGAAGTACAGTCTTCTCCATTGACTCCAGTACGTTTTGGTGGCTGGGCTGCATGGGGAGACTGTGACCCACGGGGGCCGCTCACTGCTGACCCCTAACCAAGCTCTGATTGGTGCAATGTCTGTATCAGCAGCTTGAGCCTGGCGCAACTCCTCCAAAGTCCAGCCAGGAAACAGTCTGATCTCGTTTGTGTTTGTCACATAAATAATCTCTGTTTGTTTTAAAGTGTCTGTGTTGGTAACATTACCAGCGCTTACCCCCACCGGACTCAGCAACAGGGAGCTGATGTCAGAGTCCAAATCACACTGAATTGCCTGGTGACTCATGGTTCTCTGCTGCAAGGAAGGATCCTGCAGATTACAAGGACAGGACTGGCGGCAGGGCCTGCGGGAGAGACTGTCAGCATTCGTGTGTAAGCGACCTGGGCGATGGATGATTTCGAACTCATACTCCGCTAGCTTCTCAAGCCACCGGGCTAACTGACCTTCCGGCTCTTTCATGCGCGTGAGCCAGCGCAGGCTGCTGTGGTCGGTTCGTACCTTGAAAGGCCTCCCAAGTAGGTACTGCCGAAAATGCGATGTGAAATCGACAATGGCTAGCAACTCCCGTCTCGTAGTGCAATAGTTCTGTTCAGCTTTGGCTAGTTTGCGGCTGCCGTATGCCAACACGCGTTCTGTGCCACCCTGCATTTGCGACAGGACCGCGCCGATACCGGTGTCGCTGGCATCGGTGTCCAGGATCATTTCACCATGGTCCAGTGGATAGCCTAAGACAGGGGCTGTGGTAAGGCGGTGCTTGAGCGTGTCAAAGGCGGCTTGGTGTTCAGCGTGCCACTGGAAGTGTGCATTCTTCTTAGTCAGGTTATGTAACGGTTCGGCAATGGAGGCAAAGTCTTTCACAAACCTGCGATAGTAGGAGGCGAGGCCAATGAAACGTCTGACCTCTTGAACTGATGTGGGAGTGGGCCAGGCTTTGACTTTGCTGACTTTATTGGGGTCAGTGGCCACACCGTGCTCAGACACAATATGACCTAGATAGGCAACTTGGCGGCGGAACAGGCAGCATTTGGCTGGTTTCAGTTTGAGATTTGCCTGTTTAAGTCTCTGGAACACTTGGCTCAGTCGCTGCAGCATCTCGGGCACATTCTTGGCCAGCACGATGATGTCGTCCAGGTAGACGAGACAGGTCTCCCACTGCATGCCGGCAAGGACGCGGTCCATAAGGCGTTGGAACGTCGCCGGCGCGTTACATAACCCGAATGGCATAACGTTCCATTCAAATAGTCCATTACGGGTGCAAAAGGCGGCTGCGCGGCGGGCTCTTGGTGTTAGCTCAACTTGCCAGTAACCTGCAGCAAGATCCAAAGTGCTGAACCATTTGGCTGTGGCGAGAGTGTCCAGCGTGTCTTGGATGCGGGGTAGCGGGTACGCGTCAGTGATGGTGTGGCTGTTGAGTGCCCTGTAGTCTATACAAAGGCGATAAGTCCCATCCTTTTTACGCACCATAACGATCGGCGAGGCCCAACTGCTGTGGCTGCGTGTGGCGATGCCGCTCTGGAGGCCCTCACTGATCTGCTGTTCTGCGCTTCGCTGCTTTTCCCCAGCCATACGACGAGGAGGCTGCTTCACTGGAGGTCCCGGCCGGGTTATGATGTCATGCTGCACAAGACTGGTCCGGCCCAGATCACCAGGTCCCCTGGAAAAGACACTTTCATAGACACACAACAGGTTAGATAATTCAAGTTTTTCATTGTCATTAAAGTCAGTGGAACTCTGGGCATAGAGCTCCTGGAGGTGCTCTGGAACTGCAGGGAGGCTGGCTGGAAAGTCTGCCGCTGTGGGAACACTGGACGAGGACAGAGCTTCAGCTGGCTGGAGGAGACCTGCAATGGCACCTTCTTTAATAGTCACAGCCTTGTTGCCAGGGTTAAAGAGGCGTAATGGAACGATGTTGGTGGGCTGTGCATTGACTAGGGCTCTGGCAATGAGTACTTTGTGCTTTTCAACAAAGCCTTTTGTGGGGCTAAGCATCATGTCTCCCTGGGCTTCTCTGCAAAAGTGCACATTGCCCTTGACTAGGTACTCTTGTCCCGCTTCAACCACAACAGTTCTGGCAACTCTTACAGCGTGTGACTTTGGAACAGTCTCTGGGTGAAAGTAGGGCACTTCTTCTCCAAACAGAATTATGCGGTGCTTACCGAAATCAAGGCGGGCCTCAGCTTGGGTGAGGAAAGGATGGCCAAGCAGCACCTCATTGCCCTCTATGTCCGCTACAAGGAAGTCCACCTCAACTTGACGGTTGTTGATACTGACCGGTACCTTGGCCTCACCAAGCACTGGCACGTCCCCTGGTCCCACCCCGAGCAAAGTCTCAACGATGGATGACTGAAGCGGTGGTCTTACATCTTGGTGAATGGCGTTGTATTGGTGAAGGGGCAGCACGCTCCTCCGCGCTCCACTGTCCAGGACTGCACATACCTCCAGCTCAGATATGCGCATGTGAATGTTCATTTCACGACTCTGGCTTTTAAGGTGGAACACAGTGGTCAGCGGGCTTCCTTTGGCGGCCTTTGAACGGAAAGTCTCTGTATTCTGTAGCGGGGATGAGCACTGACTCTGCTTGTGACCCCAACCATTACAGTTATAGCAGCGAATGTCACCCCTTTTAAAGTTCTTGTGCGGCTTCGGTGTTTTTGCAGATGTGCGCGCGTCAAAGTGAGTGGGTGATGGGCTAACTGCAGAGGTAGTGGTAGTCACAGTCTCAGTTTTGTCTCTTTCTCTGACAACAGCGGCCCGGGGCCTGCGTTCAATGAGGCTGCGGGCCCCTGGCTGCATGATGTTGGTGACATAGGAAGCAGCTCTCTTGGTAGTGTCATGACGGTGGGCTATCTCATAAGCTTTAGCTAGGGTAGCTGGACGGTTTTCTAACAGTCTCTGAACTAGCTCTGCATCACCCAGGCCGTTTGTGAAAACTTCAACCGCTATAGCGTCTTGCTCAGCCTCTGACCAGTCACCATAAGCTATAGATACTTTTCCATAAATGTCATCCCTGAACACATGAAGCGCCTCACCTGGTTTACGCACTCTTTGCCTCAGCTCTATGGCTACAGCCGCTGCATGATCTGAAGAAGGGCCATAAGCAGTTTCGAGTTCCTCCAGCAGGCGGCGGTAGTCCCATTTGGATGAACGGGGGTTTCTGTGGACGATGGCGCCTGCAGCTCCGGTGAGGCAGAATTTCAGCTGAATAGCCATTGTTTTGACTGACCAGTGATTTGCCTCCGCGCAACTCTCAAACCTGTGCAGAAACTCTCTCCACGGTGTGCTGCCGTCGTACTGGCCGGGACGTAGAGTGGGGACTCTCTCTTTGGGGTTATAGTCCTCATCACTGTCCGACAGAGGAGGCTGACGGGGCGCAGAGCGGCTCTTACGTGTTGGAGATGAGGGACCGGCCTGGCGCAATGGAAAATGTCCATGTTTTACAGTCATGTCTGGATTAATAGAAGAATATGGCATGGGAAACGTACTGGCTTCGGGTTTGGATATAGCTGGTGTGCTATGTACAAAACTTCCCATGTGAACATTGGCAAAGGGATTTGTGACTTCATAGTGCCCCTTAAATGGCATGTCTGGAGTGGGATATGTGAAAAGGTGCATGTCTGGCCTTCTCACGGAGCCGTGGCTTTGACTGTTGCCTCTACTAAAAGGATTTGTGGGTGAAAAATGGGCGGGGCTGTCGAACGGCGCGAACAGATCTTCTCCATTAGAAAGTGCGGCAGTGCAACTTTCATCACACAGGAATGGGTTATAATGTTCGCGTTTTCTCTCAGCCTTGCGCTCGTAAGCTTTCACAGTAACTTGATTGTTGTCCTCCACATTGGTTAGCGACATGAACGGGTTTGAGTAGTTGGTTTCTCGTCCGTAAACATCGGAGGGATAGCGAGCGGCCGCCATTTTGTATTAGCTTAGTCACGCCGCTATTTAGGTTGTATTACAGTCACTCGGCTTTACTTTTTATTGTCCTTCTATTTTCAATGCTCACCAGTCTTTTAACAACGTGACCGTCCCTTCGTGGTCGCCAGTGTTAACCTTTCCTGCTTCCGTCTCCTAACCGTGGTTGGGAGACACAGGGGAGATTCGTCTTCTCCAGGGCCGGTAGTTTTCCTCCCGGGGTTAACTCCCTAAACCTCACGCTGTTTAGTGTGATGGTAGCATATAAATGACAAAGAGGCCGTCTTGCCGAAGAGTTTAGGTGCTTTATTTTGCTGGCTGCACTAAAATACACTGTAATCGCTAACTACCTGCACCGGTCGCTGTATCACTATCACAACACTCTCATCCGCTCCTCACGGGGAATCAACAGGGGCGGCGCGCGCGCCTCGGACACGCGCACTCACTCTCGTTCACACCCACACTGAGCTGTCCTGAACTAAACACATTGGAGACACATCCCACAACACTTGTATGCAAAATGTTGCAAATGTAAATCAGCAAAATGTGAGATGAATGTGTTCGCCATTCAGTTTTTTCCATAATGAAGCCCTTAGAAAATGTCATGCATGTTCAATTAATTATCCTTGTTTGTGTTTGTTGTATAAGTTTATCCCTCACATTCATTCTCTGTTCAGTCTATGTTGCATTTAGAGTGTGTTGCCCTTCATGTCTGATTATTATTTTGTATTATCCTCATTAAACTTCGTATTGTAACTTTATTCTTCATCTTCGTCTGCCTTCCTGCAACCACCCGTGACACCAAACCACTATCATGGTGCCTAAAACCCAGGGTTGGCACAAACTAAACTGAAACATACCTGGCTATCATGGCTTCACAGTTTCGGCCCCAGGTTTTTCTGTGTGGCCAGCATTCTCCTCCCAAAAACATCTGGGTTACACATGTAACCCCTGTTCCCTGAGTAAGGAACAAGATGCTCAAGTCAACATTTATTTATATAGTGCTTTATACAATGCAGATTGTTTCAAAGCAGCTTTACAGTGATAACAGGAAAATGTGACACAAATCACTCGTTTTTCTAAAGTAACACTGTCCAACAGCGACACCTGCAGGTTAAGTCATGTGAGAGGAGACAATGCCTCCATCGGTCTCTGATTGGATATGATTGTTTTGAGCGATTAATCCCACCACTTGTTTTCCCACTTAGATATCAACGCTTTATAAAGTGAAAGTCACAATCAAACTTGAAATGGCCTCAAAATATGATGACTGTGGGGGTTTAGTGAGCAATCACAAACTATATAAAACACACTTTTTTAGGGGTCGCGAAGTAGCCTAATTACTTCAAAATTACTCAAAATAAGTAGCTACCTACTCAAAAGAGTATGCGATTTCGAACGCAGCCAGTGTCTTTATGAATGAGTCATTGAGTTATTAGCTAATCATTTATCTAGTCTTTTTCAAGCACAAGTGGAGGCCCCTTGTGTTTCAGGTGAAACAGATGAAACAAAGGCCGCTACTGTTAGGCCTACATCTCTGTGTCTGTGAGGGTTTTCTGAGCTTGATGACTGATGATCTGAAAATAAGTTGACTATTAAAAAAACCGGCTGCTAAATTGTTACTGCCTTTAGTTGTTTTTTGGAATAAATATAAAAATGATTAAAAACACTTGATGAGATACTTGGTTTTAATAAACAGAACATTAATTACATTGCTGTCATGTTCTTTACTGTAAAGTGATGTTTATTTAACCAGGAGAATGTGACAATATTAAGTGTAACTAGGGCATGAATTACATCTTATTAAAAAAAGGGAGCGAACATTTCAGTGCCCTGGAAGGATTCTGCAACTGATACAGCCCTTAAAATGGCAGACTCCCTGATCAGTGCTCTGACTAGAATTAGGGAGCTGATTGAGACGCACCCTTTGTAACCTGTTGCCTTCCTGGTTTCCCCTGTGTGGATTATGTTCCTGTCTCTGTTTTGGATTATCTTGGTTTGCGTTTTTTGAATAAACTGTTGCTGCACTTGCTCACCTCTCCTCATCCCTGCTTAAAGCATAACAATATGAAACCTAAATAGGAACAATTTTATATATTGACATATAAATCAAGCCAATATAAATATTATGTTAATGTAGGCTATATATAATATATATTTTGAAGTATACACATATCTTTGTAATAAATGTGTAATGTACAAATTACACACATGCATATTTGTTTACATAGCCTACATGTGACATATAGTCCTATTATATATATATATATATATATATATATATATATATATATATATATATAATATGACTATATGTCAGATGTAGGCTATGTAAACAAATATGCATGTATGATATGTCTTTAAATGTGTAATGTATAAATTACACAAATGCATATTGTTTACATACATGTGACATATAAGTCATATATATATATATATATATATATATATATAGGCTATATATAAAATAAAATAAAATAAAAATTATACAACTGACATGCCTCTGAATAAATGTGTAACACAATACAAATACTTTTTATGCCTCTCCTGTCAATTAGTGTGCCTTCCACATTTTTTATTTGTGGGGACACTGTATCATTTTAGAAAATGTGACCCTAAAAAGTACAGCTACACCAGCAGTGAGAGAGTTAACAACTTGTGAAAAGAAGGAGGGGCCACCGCACTCGACAGTCCCATTCCAGGAAATGTGCGGCAGCACTCGGCCACATCAATATGCTGATGGTTTTCGGGGAAAACAGCGCGCAGGCGTGTTGCAGTGTGGGTGCTGGGTGGATGTGGGGGCCCGCGTGAACAGGGCGGCGTTTCTATGGTTTCTCTTTTATTCGCCACATGGAGCTGGGTATATCGCATCTTCTGCATCTGCTTTTAACGCATTTTATCGGATGATAGGTTGCAGCAGCAGCGAGCTTCACCGAACCCTGTCACATCGGTCGTGGTCGTGTTTTACAGTGTTGTTGATATATTTAAGGCCTCTCGCGCGAAACAAGAGCCTCTTTGAAGCTTTTATGTAATGGTCCGCTCTGGCCAGGAATATTCTGGACTCTCCTCTTAGCGAAGAAAACGTTTACCAGTCAAGACGTTACGTTTGGAAAGGCGTCTTCCTCCTTGCATACCAACTCCAGCCCAGCCCTGACGAGCATCTGTGAACACACCGCATCAGAGTGTGTAACGTTAGGTCTCTTCCACAGGTGTCTTTCACATAAAGGATGCCGATCTGTTGAAACAGCTGAGTCCGCCCTCCTCCTTGAGCATTTTATTATTCTTGCTCCGAAGACAGATTTGAAGTTAATGTTTCGCCAGGAGGTTGGTGTCCTGTCCTTTATACCGTCTTGTTCGTACCTTTTTCAATACGAGCAGAGGAACATGTCTCGGTATAATATCTACAGTCTGCTGGACTGGATCTATGGAGGTGTGGACCCCATGTTTGAGGGTAATGGAGGGCCAGAGTGCGCAGCCTTCCTCTCTCCAAAACAGAGAATATTGGAGACTCTGGTCATTGTGTTGTTCTCTATTCTGGAAGTGGTGGTGGCCATGAAGAAGCTCAATGTCCCTAAAGAGGTCCGAGATGTTGGGAGAGATGGCAGGAGGAGTAAGGAAGACAGCTGGGGCAAGAACCTGTTGCTTGTGGCTCTGTGCATGACTTTTGGTGTTGAGGTTGGGTTTAAGTTTGCCACAAAGACTGTGATCTACCTCCTCAATCCATGTCATGTGGTCACAATGGTGCAAGTAAGTATATTTATGATACAATCATAAACTATTATAATTTTTGGAGATGTGGTTCTGCTTATATTGCAGATGATTTGGGCTGGTAACTGAAAGATTGCAGGTTAAAAATCCCAAAGGGTTGCTTCATCCATCAACACTGTGGCCTTGAACAAAACACTCAACTTCAGGTTACTTGAATGATCTGAACCTGTATTTACTGTATCATAAGTTGTTTTGTATAAACTAGCTAATGATTTTGAAGTAGTGAAGGCTTGCGGCAATTTTTTTTCTTTAGTTTCTAAGCTTTGAGTGTCATTGGATGCACTGGTAATTTAAGTTTTTTTTAAAATTGCATACCACATACCTAGAGGCGAATCGTAACTTGTTATACCTCTCCATGGCTCTCAAAAACACATGAAGGAAATGATAGATCGGTTGTAAAAAGGAGGAAGTATAATTTACATTTTTCCACCGCTTATTTGCAGCGGTTTAAACTGGTGTACAATTTCTCCTCCTCCTTATTTCTTTCATACTTGAAATAGAAATTGTGATGCAGAATACCCTGAAGTAACACACCCATGTAACTGGCTCAAATTTGTATATACAGTAGTCAACATTTGAAGTGGTTCAAAACCTTTCATCAAAGTTATACATTAATTTTGAACAACACCCGTTCTTGTCTTAGGACAACTTTGATGAACTTTTTTGATCCACTTCAAATGTTGGTCTACTACTGTAGTATTGTAATTGGTCCAAATTAAAATATGAATTGTGATGGCCCAAACAGATGGACATGACAGTCGAAATAAACATTTGTGATGGCTAAAGCCTTCCTGCAAAGCTCAGCTTTTTCTCTAATCTAAAAACAGCCTGAATCGGCTATTAAGATTCCCAGAAACTGTTGATAATATCAGACAAGTGTGTTAGAGAAGTGTTGGAACTGCACTCAGGAAGGTCGCTCTCCGCGTACAGGATTGGGCACTCCTGATTTAAATGATCTTGCTGTGTGACTAATGCAGTTTAAAAAGTACAAATATTCTTTGAAGTAACGCAATTAATTTTATAGAGTGCCTGTTTACAGAATGTCCAAATAGCCCATCTTGTTGGCAAAAGCTGTTTACACCATCTCCGTCTTGGTTGAGCCAGACAAAATTGCAAAATGAACTAAACCGGTAACTGGACAGCGATTGGAACATTAGCTTTTGATGCAACGGCACGAGTTCAACTCTTTTCCTGATCCCATTCTTTTCCCTTTTCCCAATGCATATCATCTCAGAGAAGTGTTTATTTTACATAAAAATTAAGAAAATATTTGAAAAGTGGAAGTGAAATGCATAACGGCTCTTTACTAAGCGTATAAAAGAAATTGGAAGTGGTGTCCTAGCGTTGATCGGACATCGGCACATCGACCACAATTTTTACATATTTACTGAATAATCACACTATATATATTTCATACTATTTTATAAAGTACTACAATACACTGAGGTGCAAAAAGTATTTGCCACTATTTGCAATAAGTATAAATACTGCCTAATACTATTTATACAGTACAAAGAAAAGACTCCAATTTTCACTTAGTGATAATAGGATCTTTCACCTCTGCCTCTATTTTAAGGTTGTGAAAACTGCATGTAGGCTACTGTGTTATAATTCTAAAATTAGAAAACAGTATTTTAGATAAAGTATAGGGCAGGGACATCTACATCTGTCATCTACGCATTACTGATGTATTATATACGGATGTTTAACTATAATATGCGTTTTAAAATGTACTCTTTAAATCGACGGAACCCTATTAGTGTGATGATACCAGAAACATAGTTTCTATAAACAGTTTTTTTTCATTTTTTTTTTTTTTTGGCAACTGAAAAGGGCTTGTACTGCAGTAATTCCTCTTTAACCTCTCAAATATAATTTGTACTCAACTGGTTCTGTTTTTGGTTAAAGTGGCTAAAAACAGAAGTGGTTACAGTGGCTATTTGTAAAAGGAGTTGTTTGTTGCTTCAACAGAAATTCTTTGAGGAGGTGTTTTTTTGTGTGTGTGTGAAGGTTTGTTTTATGGACTTTTTTTGTACAAATAGCTAATCTCTTCTCCTTTGCAGTAACTGATTAAAGTGGTCTGTGATTCAGTTGAAATAACAATGAATTAATGAATAATATTATATTTAACATTAATCTAGATTAATCTGTCCCAAACAGGGGTTTTTGAGGGAACTGCAGGGGCTTCGTTCATCATTATGCTAATTATTACTTAACATGTAACATTAAAATAAACAAATGCAAAATTAATCAATAAAAACTGAAATGGTAATATTTATTTGCATGTTATGTGACCTTTAAGCAACATTAGAGAATCGTGAGGATGCAAATGTGTTAAATATATTAAAGTATTAACTTAAAATCTCAGTACTTTAAGTAAATATTTAACGGTTTTGGGGTGCAGCTGACAAAAAAGTTTGGCAACTCCTGACCTGGTTCAAACCTTATGCGCTGTTTGTTTAGGGTGTACACTCAGGGTGTTTAGGGTCTTTGTAACAACATAATGTCATTTTTTATAACATAATGCATAAAGTAACATAAAGTTGACATAATGTCAACTGTTGTACAGTTTTGGGAGGTTTATGGTATTTTTCGCCTCAATTGGTATCAATGGTATAATTTATTTGCCTTAATTTGTAATTATTAAAATATGTTCACTTATATAAAACTGCAACATTTTATGTAAAATTCACTTTAAGGAAGATCTACATTTTTCAATTTCATTCATGTGATAACATGAAAAATGTGCCATAGTTGATAATAGTTCACATAGTAAAAAAATAATTGCTGCCATCTACTGGAAAACGAACACTTTTAAAATGAAAATAACATGAACATTTAAAGTGCAGCCAGACTGCAGTGTCTCATATGCCATTTCCGAGTTTTGATTTAGATTTGATTAGACATTATAAAATCATTATTATAACAATAAAAAATGGCTAAATAGTTAGTAAAACTTAACACATGCCACATGGAAACTTATGCAAGTAACTAACTTACTTATCAATGATGGTACAAACAAATAGTTATGCTAAAATATGTATCATTGCTAAAACATTTTAATATATGAAAAATGCCACATGCAAACTTTTGGAACATCTCTCTGTCTTGATGTTCTCATACTTGTTGCAAAAGACACACAGATCGCAAAGTTATAGTCTAATGACAAATTTTTTTTTAGGAAATTTAATGGACAAGAAGCACCATCAAATGAATACTATCAGCTATATTAGGTGTAAATATTTGATATATTACCCAGTCCTACTCAGACATACGCATTTTTTATTGTAAATGACTGGTTAATGAGAATCATCTACTGGTTCCTGTCATCTATGTGAGGTTTTTTTTTTTTATATTGAGCAACTAGGTCAGGAAATCCTTGTTCCGTTAGCGCAGCCCAGTCCCCGGATGCCCGTCTTTCACTGCACGCTATGATGCCACTTTACTAGGCCTCAAATATGTGTTCTCGCCTCGGCACGTGTTCTCAAACGCAACATCTCATAGTAACTTCATAGTTCCACTTATGTCAATAAACTTATTTGTACAAGTCTTACAATATTTGAACAAGGTCACAGTCTTATCATCTGGTAAATAATAAAGCCAGAACAGTGGAGAATTGTAAACAGATTCAATGAAGTGCAAAACCAATAATATACACAAGGAGTTAAGGGGAAAGTAACTTGCTTTATAAATCTTTCTGTGCATACAGAATGTAACTCAAACATTATACTGTAGCAATAACAAACTTTTTTTTTTTAAAGTACCTCCTTCCTCCACCTTAGGCCACCCTTAAAAATGTTTTGGTTTGCAGTAACAGCAAAAAAAAAAAAAAAAAGGGTCGGTAGGTAGGTCTGTTTTTTTTTTTTTCAAGATTCAATGTAAAAAAAAAAGGATAATTTTGGTCACGGTGATTACGTCGGTATGAATTTAAACAAATTTACATATCGTGACGTCACTGACTGGGTCTTCAACCCATGCCTTCGGGTGTACCATTGCGAACCTCATTCTGATCCAGGTTATAGACCACAAACAATTTGAAATCTTTGTCAAAAAAACATATTTATTGCATTAATTCCATCTGCATTCATTTGGAAAAAAATAGGCAGAATCAATAAAAAATTTTTTAAAAACCCACTAGATTTCAATGAAAGTGGATTTTCAGAGGGAAACAAATAAATTAAAATGACTAATCTCACCAGCGCCGCGCCGACCAATAAAACGTTTGGCACCATTTGTTTACATTTGACCCAGACTGTTACAAGCCCCCTTTCTGGTCTAGGGGCAGGAAAGGAGGGTAACAAAAAGTTGCAGGGAGAGAGTGAGAGATTTGACCCATAAACATCTGCTATTATTAACGGAAATCAGTGAGGTCAAATGGCTAGGCGCATTGTAGAAACCATAGGCCTATTAAGTATAGTCCTGACATATTATGGAATGGTCGATTTTCTTTTGTGCTATTTAGTACATTTTGGTATGGGATGTGCTGTTTTATTGGTCAATGCGGCGCTGGTGAGATTAGTTCGCGCCGCGCTGACCATTGGCTGGCGCAAGCAAACACTTCTCCCTGCGCTGTCGAGTCTGTCGCGAGTCGCAACTCGCGCGGCTCGGTCCATTGAGCCACGCAGATTACAAGTCAGCGCAGCGCGAACTCTGTAACACACCGCGCCGTTTGTCCCACTTTCGTTGTGTTTGGCTTCCCACACTTATGTGTGTTTGTTTGTCAGAGCCTGCAGTTGCTGTGTGACGCGTGTTCGCGGTGGGCATGTCATGACGAGCTGGACGCGCTCCGAGAAAAGGCCGTTAACATCGATTCCCTATTCTCCTATTTGACCATTAAGAATTTCGAATAATGAGCGACTAAATGTAGGCTCATACAGACGTATTTCACAAGCAGCCGCGCCGCAGCCATCATCACCGAGCGCGAACCATTGACAGTGAATGAAACAAAGCGAAGGCACAGGCCATAGTGTGACATGAGCAAACCAATGGTGTAAACATAATCATAATAGATGACGCCACGGGTTTTTATTTAAAAGAAAGAACGTAGCCTACGCAATTTATATTCACAATACTTACTATAATGTAATTTATATTATTTTATTGCATTTGTATTAGTTGTTTGAAGAGTAAAAAAAAAATCGGTCGGTCTTAATGCAAGTTTACAACCGGCAAGTCGGTCGGACTAAAAGGAAAAAATAAATAAAAATTGGGTCGGTCGGGTTACGGCAAACAAGAATATTTTTAAGGATGGCCTTATTCTCATGATATTTTCTCTTCTGTCTCATGAAAAACAAAGCAATCTAATTGCTAATTTGACAGTGTAATTGCACCAGATAGGGCATGTATAGCAGAATTATGTCAGCCTCAATAAATGCCGAAAAATGTAGCAGGAAGGTATAGCAGTTAAGAAGACACTGATGTACAGTAGATGCCTACAAGGACTAGATACAATAATTGCTTTGTGTTGTTGTTGGATGAGATCAGTATGGTGTACAGCGTTAGCCAGCCAGCAGAGTCTGTCAATCTCTTCAGTAAAACAAAATAAAAAGAATATAAAACTGGTTTGTTGCCCATATATATCCTGAAATTTGTGTGATTTGAATGTCAATGTCATGATCAGTTATGAGACATGAGATGACACACCAATGATGTTTGTGCCTATTTGAATATGTGCAAACATGGTTGATATTTCAGAGCTTTGATGAAGGAGAAGATTAGAATTGAATAGTGACAAAGAAGTTATCAATAGCCCTGGTCTACATTCACTTTCATTCACTTTTTTTGTGTTCCGGGTAAGAAAGATAAACAACAACAACAAAACATGGTTTGAAACGACATATGGGTGAGGAAGTCATAATGCTTCTGATGTGAATGAGGCTTGTTGATGGCTGCTTCATGTATGAGAGACGTATGATTGCTTGTACAGATCTTTTTTTAAAGGGTATAGGCTGGATGAAATGCTTTCTAACCCTAATCTAGGTGTAACTCAGTTCAGTGTTTCTACACTCTCTATTTTTACATCCAGAGGAATAACATAATACTTCCCTTTTTAAATTATTAACTAATAGCTAGATGTCTTCAGAGTTATACTATGTTGTTGCATTTGTGGTCAAAAGAACAAATTGGACATTGCACCAATCACTGTTACATGGTGAGATGTAGTTAACAGAGGTTATTTACACATAATCAGGATAAGTTCAAATAACTGTTAATTATAAAGTTTTCCTTTGAAGCTGTTCACTGGGGATTTAAGACATTCATGAAACTGAGGCATACATAGAAACCACTCCAAAACACCCTTGCATCGTGTCAGCAAATTTTGCGTGGGCAAACACCATTATATATTCTTCAGAAAATGTCCAAATAGAGTTTAGACTATCATTGAATTTAATAAGCGCTTGAAAATTTTCAAAAGGAATGGAAAAAACATTGTTTTATGATCTTAATTGCTCATAAATTATGTTACGTTATGTTCCATGTAAGACATCTCAAACCGTACTTGGACCAATCAGCTGTGAGCAAAGTGACATGTCTGATGCGATAAAGTCACTCCACCTGTTTCCACTCCAAATTAAAGATCACTACACAGCAAATGATTTTTAAAGAAAAAATTGTCCTGCTTTTAGTAATGCTTATTTGGAATAATAATTTTGTTTGATTTAGATATTATTTATGTAATTATTGTACCCTTAATCGATCACACATGTACAATTTTAGTTTATCAATTATTATTACGCACAGTTTAATTCAATAAATATAAAGTCATATAAATACGCTTTAGAATCAATAGATAAAGCTATAAAATGACTACATGTGAGCTTAAATGTTACATTTTCTCTACCTTTATCAAATGTCTAAACTAACTTCACAACTTTTACTTGCACTGATATAGCAAGACTCTATTTTAGTTGTCCTCTTTCATAGACAGATATTTTCTTCTTGCTGTGTAAATTTGTTTACATTTTTTCAATCTCGTAATATTCTGTAGTGAATTGCGCTGCTTCTCTCGTGAGAAATGAATCTCAGTTTCACTCTTTCTCAGCATGTGATTGGCTGTTCGCTACTGATGTCACACCTAAACTCAGGATCAAAGCCTGAGTTGATAGAGAAAGTTGATGATCAGCATCATGGTACCAACAAAGCCTGGTTGGATTGGTTTGGTTTAATCAACTCAAAACTAATCCTGTAACCCTGAGTTTATTCAACTACCATCATGGTACAGGCCCCAGGAGTAGATATGGCTCACAGCCCATCCTTAGTTCCCTACTTCCCTTTATCACTGAAAGAAAAGACTGCATGGACCACATAATGTTCTTAACCAACAAAATTGTTTCATCATATGAAAGTAAACAAATATCTCTAAAATGTAAACATTGAAATTTATTTTAATATTGACATTTATCTGAAATGTATAAAAGATTGTTTAAATGGCTCTATTACAAATGCAATTTTATTTTTAGATTTGTCATTTTAACAGTTTTTTTGCTGATGGTGTTGTTGAATTGGTGTGTTTGTATTGCTACATGAGAATAAGTCAAATAAAAATGATCAGAGAATGTATAGTTATATTTCTGCCATAATCAAAGTGCTACATAATCCAAGTTGGTTTGAAAATAGTTCTGAATGCAACACTGAACTGGTCCAAAATGGTGTTGTTATCTTCAGGTATCCATTTTTCAGTAGCCAAACGTCTCTTTGATTAACACTTAGCCACTGAAAATGTGATAAACTTGTACTTATAAGCACAATTTGGCCCATGGTTCAAAGATTGCATTTATCTTTTATCTATATTTTCTTTGTCTGAAAGAGTCGGTTATTGAGCTTTATTACTTCCTCTTTTGCAGATCTTCCTGCTTGCATGTCCCCCCTGTAAAACTGCAATGGTTATCTTTAGGTAAGTACTCAGAAAGAGGTTGCACTGCAGAGAACTGTGAGCTTTCTTTGTCAACTTCACTTTTGGTCTTGTGCAATGTGAGTCTAGTGACAGTGTAACTAATGTAACATGTGGCCTCTCCAGCTTATGGGGAATTCAAACCTCTGCGTATCACCAGAGGCTGTTCTTAAAATAGCCTTTGAAACTTTCAACACCTTTTTCTGTGGATCCTTAGGATACTCTAAATCTAGGGCTGCACGATTATGACAAAAATCATAATTGTCGATTATTCCCTAAAAATTGTAATTGCGATTGTTAATTATGATTATCACAATTTACATTAAATGATGTTTTGAATAGCTTTATACTATTGTTTGAAGCAACTGCATGCCATATTTTTATATAAAAAACGAGCTAAAAACATTCTTCCTGAAAAACTTGTATTGCTTTTCTATAGCATTAAGCCTCAAATGTCAACTATACATTGGTTTGGTGTCTTCTTTAAATAAATAAATAAAAAAGTAAAAATATGCATGGTATAATAATATGGGCTTTCGCACTGGGTAATTCTAGGAACTTAGTTATAGGAACTAGCCACCAGGGTAGTTCCCTAAGAACTAATGTTCCCCTATGGCCATTTTCCTGGTTGCATTCGCACAGCCAGTAGGAACTTTTACGAACTCTACACTTACGTCACTGGTAGTTTCTATTGTGCTGGGTTCTCTGAAGTAGTCGTGATTCGCCTCTCACAACGTAACATGCTCTAAACACACCTCTTAAGAACGCAGAATAATGTAAGTGGACTTTTTTTTGTAAACGCAGATTTGAATGATATTTAATTGTGGCATTCGTAATTGTAATCGCGATTAGAAATTCGATTAATTGTGCAGCTCTACTCTTAAGTTAGCCATGACTTAGTTAGCCATATCAGTGGCCAACACTTTACAATAACAGTACATGAATAATCATGTACTAATACCTGAATTAATAATTACATTCCTATGAACTAATGATGAGTTAAGACATGTACTAATGAAGAACTAACCTTAACTACGACATGAGTCATATGAATTCCTGCATGAAAATACCATCTTAACTACAAGTTAGTACATGCTTGTTAATTAATGTATTAATTAACACTTTGGGGTAAACTAAATCAAACATGCTCTAGATTAGAAGAAAGATGTATTAAAAGGGCACAATGTAAAATTGTTCATAAATTTGCCACCAGCAACTGTCACACACATCATTGAATGACACTAAATGTCTTGCAATATTTACATTTAACCTTACTCATTGAACACACAATGATGCATTCATCATTAAAAACAATTTAATCTCATTCCGTTTTAAGTGATTCCACTGCTGCCATCAAGAGTGAAATACCTACACTAACATATCCATTAAACAGATGTAATTTTCAAAATTAAAATCAGTGTTGGCACAGATGATGGTTATTTCTGTGGTTATTTTGTGGATTGGTTTACTCTCTTTATATCATAATGCAGTCAGATGTTAGTCTTGTTTTCTTGCTCTTCTTTGGGGCCACTATTGCCCCATCAAAATGTGTCCACTTTCCTCCTACCGTTCAGTTCCTTCTCCATCCAAATTCGGACACAGCACCTCTGCTCTTCCACTTTACAAACCACCGAAAAGCACCAAATGATGTCTGATTTAGAAGAGCTGAATATGTATAGAACATGTGTAATTGATAATTTTTTAAAGATGTACTCTTGGAGGGCCAAGACAAGAAATGACATAATGATACATTAACAAGTCATGAATTCATGTTACTTTATAAGTAATTAATGATGAGTTAGTAATAATGTGCCCCCTCAAGTAAAGTCATGACATAATGATGCATTAACAAGTCATGAATTCATGTTACTTTATAAGTAATTAATGATGAGTTAGTAATAATGTGCCCCCTCAAGTAAAGTCCTGACATAATGATGCATTAACAAGCCATTAGTCGATGTTAATGTATGGTAAGTTAATAATGAATTAATTATGATGTGCCTCCTCAAGTAAAGTCATGACACTATGATGCACTTACAAATCATTAACTAAAATATGAATAAACATATACAATAAGAGTGCCATCCTTATTCCTTTGCACCCATGGTACAAAAAAAACAAAGATAAAAATTCTGTGTAGTTCTTTTATTTTTATTTATACAATTAAACATATGGACTTAAAAGAAAGTCCAAACATACCTGGAAAGACACACAAGACACGTTTACATGTAAAATAGGGAATAAGCTATAAGCTAATGCTAATTGAAGCATATATATTGAAACAACAAAAAATACAGTTAATTATTTTACATAATCTCCTGAAACCTCCCAAATACAACATACATGCAAACATGTCTTTAATTATTAATTCTGTTTACCAAAGAAGTCAACATTTATGAGATTAAAATGCCAGCATTACCATAGGAACACAACCAACGAGCGAGCACCGAATGCGCCACTAATGAGTGTCCCACCAGAAAAAAACCCTACATACTGTAGTTCCAGGAAGAGAAGTAGCTATTACTAAACATATGCCTAAATAAACTATAAAAATCTGAAAACTGTTTAGATCAAATTAAATTTATTAGTGCTAGTTATTAGTATATTTTCCACGTTTGATTAGACAGATCTGTGTAATTAATGGATAAAAAATCATGTGCCTTTCCAATTATTTGTCACAAAGCTGCAGATTATGATATTACAGTTTAAATTATATGTTTAATTCAAATTTAGATTACTGCTTAATCCTTACAGAGACTGATTGATTTAGTTTACCCCTAAACAGCACATAACTATAGAATCAATTCTGAATGTGCATGTGAGCGTTAATCACAGGTTCGCGTTTAAAGTCTGATCATTTCGACGGAGGTGAATCAATCAAAATTAACTTTAGCTTGAAATAACATTATTCAAGAACTGCTATAAAGCCAAAACAATCTCTGTTACCTTAAATTATGTTTATCTCTGTAAAGCTGCTTTGAAACAATCCATTGTTAAAAGCGCTTTATAAATGAAGATGACTTGACTTGACTAAACGTTAATTAATGCATTAACTAGCAAACATGTACTAACATGTTTAAGGCTGCTGTTATTCATGCATGAATCAGTATGAGTAGGTCACTGATGCTTCACGACCCTTACCATATGCCGATATTACCATACGATGACTCAGGAAGTTGTGTACTAGAACCAAAAGTTGTACATAGTAAATGTTGTAACTGTAAATAGCGGGGAAAACTCAGATCTAGATATAACATAGTTAGGGGTGGGTGATATGGCAAAAAATGTTATAACGCTCACTTTTTGTTGTTTTATTAACATTAAAGGGATAGTTCCCCCAAAAATGAAAATTGTCATCATTTAATCTCTCAAGTTGTTTTAAACCCAAAGAAGTTGCTGCTCTCCAGTGACTTCCATAGTATATATTTTCCTACTATGGAAGTAAATGGGGACCAGCAACTGTTTGATAGCAACATTCTTCAAAATATCTTATTTTGTGTTCAGCACAAGAAAGAAATTAACATATAGCCCAATTATATACTAGCCCAACTAGCAAGCCAGAGGCGACAGTGGAAACCCAAACTCCATCGGTTCCTTCTGCTTGAAGATTGTCTGGTGGTCTGGTTCTTGTTGTCTGGCTTTCGTGTCGATGAGTTTTTCACATGGTACCTGTCTCTAGGGCTCATCTAGTTGTTATGTTCTCTGCTGACATTTAGGGCTATTGTGGTTGTCACTAGGGTCCAAAAATGTTACGAAATGCTACATGAAAGGCTGTTATGAAAATTAATGTTGACAAATAAAAATATGACATATAACATGTCTATGAAAACATGAATTTATGACTAGAAAAAAATAACTGCTAGATTATGATGCATGAAACGTTATCGAAAAAGAAATATCTAAAAGGAATCGCTGCTTGAGGTAAAGCTGAAGAGTAAATGATCTCCAATAAACTGAAGCCCGTTCTATGACAGATCCTATGAGATTAATAATCAAGATATCCTAGATACATAACATTACAACTTGCATCTGCACAAAAGGACGCGAATGCGCATGTGTATTAGCCTCGTTTTTTACAGTCTATGGTTTGAAAGGTAAACTCTGGATGCGCTCTTCCCTTAACAGCGCACTGATACACGGGCAACTAAAGCACAGAGAATTTACAACATTCTATCACAATCCTGTTCTCATTATAATGCTGAATATCTCGTGTTTATTGGCGCTGCACATCTTGCACTTAATTTTATTTTTCATGATAAAAAGTTATTGCAGTCATTACTGCGCGTTTTCGAAGCCATAACAAGAAACAATTTTAAATAAAACAAGTTTACTGTTAAAAAATGTGAACAAAAGAACACTGCTGCATTATTAATATCATCAATGATTTATTTCTAAAAGGATAATGTTAAAGTTAATAATGTCGAACATTGCATTTGAGCTGAAACTGAAGAGTGAATGTAGCCTACGGTCTGTAAACTGCAGCGTTTTGTTAGCTGGTTATTAAACTCAACCAAGCGCGTCTTATATTTGTGATTACTGCTCACAAGTTTCATTTTCACTTTCTCACAGCCTACTGCATTCGAACGGTCCACCTACGTAAACACCTTCCCATAATCAACGGCTGCGTGACGTCGACCAGCGTAGGTAGCGCAAGCCTAGGGTTCGGTTCGGTGGAAAAAAATCCTAAGGTTCGGCAGAAACCGAATCCCGTCAAAAAGCCCAATATTCGGCCGAAGCCGAATCCTGGATTCGGTGCATCCCTACTAATCAGAAAAAGCTAAATATATATTTTTTAAAGTCATGGCAATCATGTTTGATGGTCGCTGTCACGTTCAAGTACTCGTGCCCATCCCTATTCACAATTTAATATCGTGATATTGTACAGCGCTACTGAAAACCATTTTGAATTTTAGCTCTTTCCATGTCATTGATGGAATTTTTTCGACATTTATGAAACAAATTGATCTCCGCCATTGATGAAATTTTCCAGTTTTTCATGTTTTCACTGTTATACGGTAAAGGGCGCGATTACGCATCTTCTGAAAGAATACAGAATCTCTGGATCAAAACACAGGTGAAGAAGAAGCAGAAACAAGCGATAGAAGCATTGCTTATGCACAAGCATATACATCAAAACTGCCTAACGTTACCGAATGAAATGTCGACCCAGTAAGAGGTATAGGGACTGTAAAGCTTTGGGGGTGTTGATTGAAGCGATCTACTTAACTTAATTGTCCCATACTTTTGTTCCATAAGCACAATTATTGTCATACACTACAGAGAATAATGCACTTTCCACAAAGGCAATTAAACTCACATTTTACAACCGTATGCATTCATCCATTAATGTTGCAATAAACCAATCAAAATCAATACTCGGCTGCTAAACAAAACATTAAAAGCATCATAAAAACAGGCTTTCAGAACTCAAGACTTTGACTAAGCACAAAAAAAAAAGATGGCGCCACCATCATCAAAATGCGTTGGAAATTGTCACATCCGTTTTTTCAAATGGCGAAATTAAACCCATTGCATTAGTGTAAAGATTGATAATTAAGTGTAGCGAGTAGTTAAACAGTTTAAGTTAATTAAGAACAATAAAATAGTGTATAGGCGGAAAACAAAATATATGTGTGTAATTAAAAAAAAAAGATATTTGAGTAAAATAAAACAGTGCCACAAAACCATTTTTTGAGTGTACAATAGCAGGAAAATCATCATCTTGTTGCGGCAAATGGATCCAAAGCAATTCATTTGTAATTTACTCTTAATTTCAATTACAAAAACAAAATAAAATGACAAAACAAAACAATTTTAATTGTGATCTATATTGTTACTGTGAAATATAAAAGTCAAAAGAATTAGAGTTTTTGTCATAACCAGCTGCGACAGTGATTCTATTTTTGAAATGATTTCAATTTCTGCAACAACGTGGCTCAAATCTCAGGTACTGATTTTGTTTGGGTCATTATTAAAATAGTATGTATCTGTGTATGACTTTATTAGCCATAATAAAAGCAACAGAGGATAATTTACCCTAGATCTTAAAAACACTTGTAAATTAAAGGAAACAATGTTCTTCTAACTGTGAACTCTATGTAAGCAAACTCTATGCAAGCAAACAAGTCTATTCCATGAATGGATAATCACATCGGTCTAGAGTATGTATTTTGAGTAATGTTAAAACGATAAACATTTGTAGTTAATTTTGTGGTCATTTTTCAGCCATGTCGCGTCTGGTGTAGACAGACAAAATGCTTGTTGCTGGAATCTTATCACATCGTGTCATCGTGTCAGATCATAAACATAAGCAATTGTGTAAAAAAAAAAAACTTTGTTAACAGAGCGGCGTTAATGTCCCTATTTGGACTTTCCATTATAACTAACATGGTGGTAACAAATTCCTCATAGGAGCTTCTAATGTCCTGAATGTTAGACATGCTGTACTGGTAATGTCACCAGATGGCAATAAATAATAAATAAGCTCAGGGATGACCTGAATTTTGGATTAGTCAAATTATAAATTGATTTCTTTCAAAATGGGTCACGTGTGCTTGAATCTAGCCCCCTTTCCCTGTGCTTTTCTGCATTTTAATGTGAAAAACTATAGCACGTGTATTGGAGACATTTACCTCTTTAGTGACTGCTGTGGCTAAACATTTCAAAATAGATTGTGACCCTCAACTCTTGGGTGAGTGTTAATGCAATTCAGCATTAATTCACTAAAACACCATCAAGGAACTCTACTAGGTGACAGATTAATGTGTGTATTTGCATGCAAACGAGTGTTCATGACATCAGATGCCTGTTAGCTTGCATTTGCAAAGGAGGAGGTTTTGAGCACAGTAATGCCGTTGGCTGCTTTGGCTTCCTTTTGTAATAGTGGGACTTGTTTTGGACCAGAACTGACTTGAACTCAACACCAGAGATGTTGTTCATGTCCCTGACTCCCTAACGTGGTTTCAAGAAATAGTTTTAACCAAAGTCCAACTTAAAATGTAAAGAATTGTGGAAACGATAAATTCTATTACTTCTTTAATATATAGTAATTTAACTGAATTATAGGGATACATTGATCATGATTTTTCATGGCCGATTCCGATATATAGCGATATATAGGAAATAGCGATTGCTGTTTTTTTTTTTAAGCAAATGCATTTTATTATTTGCTCTATTACAGGCCAAACTTACCTTGAACAAAAACATTTACAAAATGTATAATTTCAAAATTTAAAGGAAAAACGGAATGGCCTGACTTTCAGCTTTGTGAAATTATGCTGCATAAAACCTCACAAAACACAACTGCACAAAACAAAAACAAAACAGCAGATGGACTGAATGAAAATGCAAATGTACTCTCTGACAGTACTTATGGAACAGCTGCGATATAGTGTTCCCTTGCTGTACACAAAGCAGCGCTGCACTTACTGTATAAACACTACTATAATAGGCATTATACGGAAACAGGAAAAGAAAATGGCATCAAAACTTTTCGTAAGACAGTCAGTTCCTATGAGAGATACATTCAAATTACCCCCAATTCAATATATACTGTAGGTGTACCCATGTGTGGGGAGCCTGGTACAGTATTTTCTCTTTTGGCGCACCTGTGCTCTCCTCTCCTCTTTGTGTTCTCCTCTCCTCACATCTTCAGTGTGTCCCGTCTCTGGCCTGTGTCAACGTACGGTTTACAAATGTAATATTTCCACACAAATTACATTTTGGGACATGATTCCAATGCAGTTTGTGTGCAAGTCTGGAACATAGATCGGCCTAAATGAAACAAGCAAAAACCATCCGGTTCCGATTGATGGCCATTCGACTGATGCATCTCTGGTGAATTAATTTTCTCTATATGCATTTAAAGCAAATGGGGAGCCTACATACTGGCTTTTGTAGCGAAAAAGCAAAGACCAGGAGATTTGGGTATCTCTTTAGCAGGATTCTTTATTGAGAATGTGGGGTTTTGCCTGCAGTCATCAAGTCTAAGGGAAGCATACATTGTATTTTATAGGCATTCAAAAGACAGTCTTTAAACATTTTGCTCTTATGGCGCTTTTCCACTGCATGGTGCGATTTGGCTCGGCACGGCTCGGCTCGCTTTGGCTCGGTTTGCGTTTCGACTGCAGTTTAGTACCGCTTCAAAGTGGGTAGGATTATAGATTGCTCGTTAAAGTTGCTGAAAACGTTTTCATTCCTGGTCGCAATATCCAGCTCTCGCTGGATCCGTTCCTCGGCTACCAACGAGAGGAACGTCTGCACCTCGTCTACTGACCAGTCACCACGATTCAGCCATTTCTTTATGTCAAGTTTATTATTTTAAGTCGTTTAATAAAAATTGTGCGAAAAAATAATACTTGCGGTGGCTGTTGCTGACTATTTAAATCTAGCGGGTTTAGTGTCTCGTCTTGCAAATCCAATGACGCTGGTAGTGACGATTCTCTCTGACCCATCAGTGATCTGTAGTGTTGTCACATCACATTTTAGTATCGGTACGGTACGCTTGGAACCTCAACAGAGGTGGTACCATTTAAAGCAAGCCGTACCATTTAAAGCGAGCCGTACCATGCAGTGGAAAAGCGCCACAAAGTGAGCCGAGCCGTACCGTACCGTACCATGCAGTGGAAAAGCGCCATTATATAGACCCTCAGAAGTGACCACTTAACCACAGCATTTGTATTCCCACAGTCCCCCTTTGAGAGTTCTAATATCTCCTCACACAATGCAAATTTAAACCATAAGTCCATTCACCTGTTTTTTAAGCGGATAAGCTCCATCTTACAGTCTTGTAACTTTAAATAGTTACAGGCACATACAACTTATTATGTGTCGCAGAGTTTGTTAAAAGATTATATGGATACTTTTACAAACTGTTTACAAATTTACAACAAGGTGTGGTAACACATCATATATACCGTGTGATGACACAGAAAACCATGAAGCATAAAAGCACTAAATATCCATGAAGCCAGAATAGCTGTGAAGTCTGACAAGAAGTGTCCCTCATAGAAGTTTTCAATGCAGAATCGCTCAGATGATTCTTTTTGTCCCTCGTGATGCTTGATCATGGATGTCTAAGGTGGTATTCTACCCAGGTAATCTACCTGGCATTTTCGTTTTTGTTTGTTTTCTGGGTTTGATTTATTTAAGGATGCTGCTGCAGTCTTTACTTTTGCTTTAACATCTTTCACAGGTGACCAATTTGAAGTTAGTTTGTAGAGACACTACAGAACATGTGAGGTTTATGTAGGACAATGCATTCTATACTCTGATTAAAGGCTGTCAAAACAAGTAGAGACTAACGGACCATTGTCAATAGCCACTATCCACTATCGGGCGAGTGTGCTAGTGTGTGCTAGGGCCAGTCGCATTTCCACGGTCACTTCCGGGGCTTTGTCGAGTCTCCTCGGGGGGGTTCCTCCAAGCCAATGGGGCCAGGGGTTTTTGGCCTGCTGAATGCCATGGTCCAAAGCAGGGATGGAAATTAACTTTTTTGTCCACCGGCCACTGTGGCTGGTGGATTTCAAAATCTACCAGCCACTCAATGTTTTTACCAGCCACTTTCTTGTTTTTAACTGACAATGTGTAACTGCATGTGAAAATTAATACTACAAGAATACTTAAGCAGTTTATTTAATCTCAAGTCTCAATAAAATACTGACATTTTTTCTTTCTCTCACCCTCGGCCTCATCCACCTAATCTGTCATTTATTTTTGTTTTGATGATAATTTGAGCCAGCCTCCAAAAGTAATTAACCTGTCCTGTGATTTTTTTTCTCTCTCACACAACACTCTCCAGACACGGATTTATGAGCTATAGTATGTTGGTTGCCTTTACATTAGAATAATATTTAATATAATCTAGATATGAAATGGAATAAATAGCATTCAATACAAAATGAATGTCTCATATATTGAAATCAAGTTTTATGTGATAAAATATTTGCTTTGTTGTGCATTAGAACCACATCAGGCATTTAGTACAAAATAATTTATTGAAGCATCCAGATACTTCACCACGTGACAGCAGCTAGGCTCCTGATTGGTTAACGCGGCGCGAATTGACGCCAAAGTTCAGATTTTTCAACTCGGGCGGCAGACGCGAACGTGTCTTTGCATTGACTTAACAATGAAATCACTCGCGCCAGACGCTCTATTCCATTCTGGTGTGAACGCACCATGATGTTTTCTCTGCAGACCTCTACGCCTACGATGTAACGCCACATTTTTGTTTGAAGGTGTGCCTCCTCTAAAAGTGTCCGCCGTCCGGGTGAAACAGTATGCTATTTTTATTTACCCGCCACGGTGGCCGGTAGGTGAAGCGAGTTTACCCGCCACAACTCAAAATCACCCGCATTTGGCTGGTGGCGGGTGCTAATTTCCATCCCTGGTCCAAAGCATCAGCTAGTGTCTGAAATAACTTCTTATTGCAATCCAATGGGGATTCTGATCACCAAATATGGCAGAAATATATTTAAATGCTATGCTAAAGGCTTCTTATGTTAACCATTGGATAATAAATACACATATGCAAAATACCAGAGACTGTTTTAAGAACGTGGACAAATCATATGATTACAATCATATATTTGTTTGGTTTCATTTGTTTCTTCCCTGTGCCTTTGTGCCTTGTTTGATACTAGACTTTTGCATCCGCATATGTCATAAATAACACATACTCTGGTTAACTTCGTTTTCTGTCCGTGAGCTTCCTCTGTTGCTCTGATTGCAAGGATAACAGTATACAATAAGTTAGACGGGAGAGATCACTCAAACTTCCTCAGATCTCATAATTTTGTGGAAAATTAATAGAAATGATCATTCTTTCTAAAGAAATGTGATGTAAACATATAGTATTTTATCAGTATTTTTCTAAATATGTAAGCCTTTGGACTTAAGTCCAGACTTAGTTGTTTTGTGCATTCCTGTGATCACAAATAAATGGAAGCAGGCATTACTGAATAGCTACTGTATGAGTGTTCTCTTTTTATGTGTGAAAATTATTTTAATAAATACTGTTTGATTCAGCATTATTAATGTGTACTCCTGAGGCGTGTAAAGGGCGGGGTTTAGGGTAGCTCTGTGGGGCTAGAGAAATATTTAAATATTTGCTTAATTATCACAAAAGCTCTGTCTATTTTGGTGTAGATCATTAAACTGTTATGCTGCCTTAGAAGTCCTTCCAAAATCAGTTTGGGGAGGTACCTTCATGCGCAAAGAGTTCAGTTTGGCTGCACTTTATCAATGATAGCCTGTGGTTGTCTAATGTAATTATTGAAAACGTTAGGGGTTTGTTTAACTTTTCTTAGTTTTTGCTTAAATAACAAAAAACTTCAGCTTTACTGTTATGTTGGTGTTGCTAATAATTCCCACTTTGTTCTTATCAAATTTGTGCTTGAAATTAATTTCGTTTCATGAGAACTGTAGAGGAAATTTGAAAAGAACCTCATTTTAAGTTCATGGTAAAGGTGGACATTCGGGTGATGATTGTAAGAATAAGTGCATGTTGATGTCACAGTGCAATGTGTCTTGTAGGGGTGTAACGGTACATGTATTCGTATTGAACCGTTTCGGTTCGAGGCTTCCGGTTCGGTACGCATACAAACCGAACGATTCCTTGGACCATTTTTCCTGCCGACAAAATTCGCACTGCCGCGATCACCACAACGTTGCGCAACATCAAATGGCAAGCGTAATGAAACCGGAACGAAACTGCGCTATTGTGCTTCACGGATCGTTTATCAGTTCGGAGCAGCAACATCTGTGCAGCGGGAGCCGATCTCGATCAAGCGACACTGTTACAACCGTTACAACACAGCGCTAAGAGATCCAGTAAAGAAAACATTTGAGTTCGCCACTGAAGTAATAACATCGCTGCGAGATCTAGTGAGAAGCATTCGAAGCTATTAACCGTAGATCTCTATTAGATCAAACAGCGCTGACGTGGACACCAGGAGAAACATTGTGCCGTGAATGAACTAGTAATACAAGTCCACAGACCAGCAACATTCACCATGGATTTAATATAGTAACAACACTAACTGTAACCAGTTTGGCTGGAATAGTGAAATGCTTTCAAGTAGCCTACTTCACACATCTTTTTCCAGCACTTCAAAACTCAAATATTATATAAATAAATAGCCTATATGAAGAGTTCAGATGCAAAAGCCTCTATAAGTGCCATTTGAAATTTTCTTCTAGAAATTAGAATGATCATTTTTATGAAGCTTGTACATTTAAGTTCAGTAATTTCACTCAAATGACAATTAATAGGCAATCTTCATTGCCATTTAAGTGAAATTACTGAACTTAAATATACAAGCTTGATAAAAATGATCATTCTAAGAAAATTTCAAATAGCTTTTGCATCTAAACTCTTCATATATTTAAATGTTATTTTTAATGTGATGACCAAAACATTATTTGTTCATCCTTCAAAGACGACCCCCATTTATAAACCTGAAAGTTTCAAGATGTAGGAAAACTCACTTATTTAAAAAATATTTTTTCTTTTAACAAATAGGAAATTTCTCTGGCATTTCTTACTTTTTGCTGTATCGAAAACGTACCGAACCGTGACTTTAAAACCGAGGTACGTACCGAACCGTGATTTTTGTGTACCGTTACACCCCTAGTGTCTTGAATAAAATGGGCCTATTTGGGTTTTTTTTAAAGTGCCATGTTTCTCTTTCTTTTTGAAGTTATCGCCCGAGTAGACACAGTTCATTATGATGAACCTCAGAAAACAGTTTAGTTTCCTTAGGTTCCTGAGGTTTTCAAACCCGTAGTCAAGATATAATGTATTTGTTATTTGTCACGTATGTCTAAAATCAGGAATCTTTCTTTCTGGTTCTAGACTTCCGAGTTCTCCCCTGTTGAAATCGTCATCTTGCGAGATAGGCTAGTCTGCAGAGATCGCTAAACCACTCCCCCTTGACACAATAAGTTCCTTGGCAAAAGTGCATACTGTCACTGCTGTTAACCTTCTGGCAAAGCAGAGTATCTATCTATCTATCTATATCTATCTAGAATATCTTTTTGTATTTTTTATTATTTACAACTTATTTTTTGAGTATTGCGGGATTGCCTTCTCTATGCATGCCACATATTTTGCTGCTTCAAGGCAGCATAACTGCAGGCAATGGCAAGCCATATGTACAGGCCCTTCTCAAAAAAATAGCATATTGTGATAAAGTTCATTATTTTCCATAATGTAATGATACAAATTTAACTTTCATATATTTTAGATTCATTGCACACCAACTGAAATATTTCAGGTCTTTTATTGTTTTAACACGGATGATTTTGGCATACAACTCATGAAAACCCAAAATTCCTGTCTCAAAAAATTAGCATATTTCATCCGACCAATAAAATAAGTGTTTTTAATACAAAAAAAAAAGTCAACCTTCAAATAATTATGTTCAGTTATGCACTCAATAGTCAATACTTGGTCGGGAATCCTTTTGCAGAAATGACTGCTTCAATGCGGCGTGGCATGGAGGCAATCAGCCTGTGGCACTGCTGAGGTGTTATGGAGGCCCAGGATGCTTCGATAGCGGCCTTAAGCTCATCCAGAGTGTTGGGTCTTGCGTCTCTCAACTTTCTCTTCACAATATCCCACAGATTCTCTATGGGGTTCAGGTCAGGAGAGCTGGCAGGCCAATTGAGCACAGTAATACCATGGTCAGTAAACCATTTACCAGTGGTTTTGGCACTGTGAGCAGGTGCCAGGTCGTGCTGAAAAATGAAATCTTCATCTCCATAAAGCTTTTCAGCAGATGGAAGCATGAAGTGCTCCAAAATCTCCTGATAGCTAGCTGCATTGACCAGGGTTCCCGCGGATCCTTAAAGTCTTAAAAAGTCTTAAATTAGATTTTTAAAATATAAGGCCATAAAAAGTCTTATAAAGTCTTATTTTTACTTATGAAAGGTCTTAAATTTTAGATAACACTTCGACTTAGACATATCTAAATGTTTTCCAAATTAAAACTATCTAATTAGCGTAGTATTATTTTTTATTATTCTATCTTTGTGGATTTGCTTGTTCACGTGACAATTCGCATCACATTCGCGGCAGAATAACGTCTGTCTCCTGCACGCGAGAGAGGAGAGAAGAAGAAAGTTGGCAAATGTCAGTTCAGTCGTAAGTTCATTCTTTATGTCCTTAGGGGTGTGCGATGTGTATTGTCTATAATGATATTGTAATCATTGTTTTAACGATGTATGAGGCACTGTGAGCTGACATCGCATTTGTCTCTCGTGCTTTCACTGCGTGATGTGTCAGTGCAGTTAGGCTATAGGTAGGCCTATGTCCCCAAATTAGTTTTTGTCTTATATTTATATCATATTCTGTTCTTATGTTAGAATATCACATCAGTAAGAGTGCCGTTTTCCCGTGCACACGTGTAATATATCTATGTTGGTTAAATTAAAAATAAATTAACATGTGAGTTACTTTTTAGACACCATATTGTCAATATTGTTTGTTTTCCCTTTATTTCGCCGACTAGAATTTCATAATGAAACCGTAGCAGAGTCTCAATGCAACAGACAGCGAAGATTTCTTGACTGAAATCCACGTTTTGAACGAGTCATTTTAACGATTCAATGAACAATCACTTGTTTCTTTCCCGAATGAATCAGCCGTTTGAACAAATCGGTTGAATGAATGAATCCCTCAACTCGCTTACGGTATTAAGACAGACTTGCTGCCGCCTACTGGCGGTTTTATATTTAAAGTACCCTTCAATTAAAATGTTAAAATTAGAAATCATTTCATATTTAAATATTGAATATTGATTAAAAAAAATGTATCTCATAGCTTCATTTATGCAATTGAAAATGGAGTGTAAATATTAATGCCACTTCTGATGCCACTTCTGTGTCACCTCTGCACTGCAAAGATGGATTTTGATTGAATTATTTAATTTGACTGGTAACGGTGGTACTGTATAATTATTGTGTAATTAAGTATTATTGTATAAATAAGTATAATTACTGTACAATTTAATTTGAATGTTAGTAGGCTATTTGACATAAAAGGTGATGCATAACTCTAAATAAGTTTAGAAAAAATTTCCATATATAGGTGGAAATGCCCCAGGAAATCAATTTAAGGTGGCAAATATTGCACATTAATTAATCATTTCTGTCACTACTGTGAACTGACCACTGCATAGAATATGAAAAATATGAATATCTTTGTGAGTCTGCTGTCAACAACAGGCCTAAACCAGCCAATGCACCAGCACAAAAACACAATCAGTAAAATATCATCTAATTATTATCAACAAAACGTTTAAAATATCGAGATATATTTTTGGCAATATTGGACACCCCTAATGTACGGTATTAATTTTGATTTCTTCAGGTCTTAAAAAGGTCTTAAAAAGCCTTAAATTTGACTTTAAAAAGTGTGCAGGAACCCTGTTGACCCTGCCCTTGATAAAACACAGTACACCAACACCAGAAGCTGACATGGCACCCCAGACCATCACTGACTGTGGGTACCTGACACTGGACTTCAGGCATTTTGGCATTTCCTTCTCCCCAGTCTTCCTCCAGACTCTGGCACCTTGATTTCCGAATGACATGCAAAACTGAGCAACAGTCCAGTGCTGCTTCTCTGTAGCCCAGGTCAGGCGCTTCTGCCGCTGTTTCTGGTTCAAAAGTGCCTTGACCTGGGGAATGCGGCACCTGCAGCCCATTTCCTGCACACGCCTGTGCACGGTGGCTCTGGATGTTTCTACTCCAGACTCAGTCCATTACTTCCGCAGGTCCCCCAAGGTCTGGAATCGGTCCTTCTCCACAATCTTCCTCAGGGTCCGGTCACCTCTTCTCGTTGTGCAGCGTTTTTTGCCACACTTTTTCCTTCCCACAGACTTCCCAGTGAGGTGCCTTGATACAGCACTCTGGGAACAGCCTATTTGTTCAGAAATTTCTTTCTGTCTTACCCTCTTGCTTGAGGGTGTCAATGATGGCCTTCTGGACAGCAGTCAGGTTGGCAGTCTTACCCATGATTGCGGTTTTGAGTAATGAAACAGGCTGGGAGTTTTTAAAAGCCTCAGGAATCTTTTGCAGTTGTTTAGAGTTAATTAGTTGATTCAGATGATTAGGTTAATAGCTCGTTTAATAGCTCGTTTAGAGACCCTTTTCATGATATGCTAATTTTTTGAGACAGGAATTTTGGGTTTTCATGAGCTGTATGCCAAAATCATCAGTATTAAAACAATAAAAGACCTGAAATATTTCAGTTGGTGTGCAATGAATCTAAAATATATGAAAGTTTAATTTGTATCATTACATTATGGAAAATAATGAACTTTATCACAATATGCTAATTTTTTGAGAAGGACCTGTATGTCAAAGTATATAAACAGGTTTGTTTGTGATGAAGTCATTTTCGTGTTGCAATTGCTTCTGGCCTATCATAGCCTCAGGTTTTGAATGACATTTCTGATATTGTCAGTTTAATGATATTTCTTTGTCAGTTTATGTCACTGTTTTTCCTTGTTTGGTTGATATTTAGAACTGTGTGATCCTGTAGTGTTGATGTAGATATAGTGTTGCTGTGAGCTTTCTACTGTGATTTTTAACAATCTTTTCTGTTTTGAAGACTTCAGGTCCACATGCTGAATGGAGCCCTTCTAGCTCTTCTCTTTCCAGTAGTCAACACTAGACTGGTGAGTATATTCATTATAATAATGTAAATAAACTAAAGTTACCAAGTTACTTGATTAAAATTACACTATAGTAGTGGTTGAAAACACTTCAATTGTCAAGTATTCCTCACTGTAGACTGTAGCACGATGACGTTGTGTAGTGACGTAACGTATGTTTTAGTGCGCATGTGCAATCTGCCAACTGGCAATGTAAGGTATGTCGTTAAAACGTATGCGCCATATTGGCTTTTGCAATTGCCGTTTGGTTTTAATGCACATGCACAAGTTAATTTGTAGGCATGCTTAATGTTGTCATGTTCAATAACAAGGATGGACAACAGAGACAGTCAATGAGCATAATATGTTTATATTCCACATCACATAGAACCCAGTATTTGTTTTGTGGCTAGTATTCTTTTCAGGATTCTAATGTTTTTAATGATGGAGGGGAGATCCATCCTGAAGAGCAGTAGATAAACTGAATTTTTTAGCTTTTGTGTCTGTTTTGGATGTTTATTATATTTTATGTGGCAGAAACAAACGGAATAGGGAGGACACTACTTTTGGTAACGCTTCCTTTTACAGTCCTGTACTTACTATGTACTTATTATAGTAATTACAATTACTGGGTAATAACTAGGTACTAACCCTGAACCTACCCCTAACCCATGTACTTACCTTATATTAGCCAGTACTTTCTAGGTAAGTACACTGTAAGTACACTTAAGTACTGTACTGTAAAAGGAAGCGTTACCCTACTTTTTCTAACATTTTAGACATAAACGGGAGATTTGAGATGATCTGTTCTCCTGGGTCAAGCTGGGGCTTCTTGATAAGGGTTTGATTACTGCCAGCTTGAAAGTTTTTGGGACATGCCCTAAAGAAAGGGAAGGGTTAATAATGTTCAGACGATATTCTGAGATTACAGGTAACAACTCTTTCAGTAGCTTAGTGGATATAGGTTACAGGATACGTTTAATAAGTTTTGTTCACTCTTCCTGTCCTATAGCATCAAATGACTGAAGCTGTTCGCTGGAGATACTATGAGATAGAGCCCGACCGATATAACGGTCTGCCGATATTATCGGCTGATATGAGCCTGTCGCAGATATATCGGTATCGGCGTATATGACGCAGATATGCCGCCGATATAAACTTTTTTTTTGCAGAACATATAACGCGGATAAAATGCTTGTAAATTGTGTAACTACGTAGTTTGTCCAACAAACTTTTTGATCCTTCGATGTCGGCTCTTCATATCATTGTGAAGCAGAATTCACCAAGCGTTGGATTGTTCACCCACTAATAGGGAACGTGAGCTGGGTTTAGACCGTCGTGAGACAGGTTAGTTTTACCCTCCATTGTTTGCTACTGGCGACCCAGCTTACTGTACACCAGCAAACCCTTTCACTTCAGTAATGATAGTAGAAGTAGAGCCACTATCCACTATCGGGCGAGCTTAAGACACGGTGTAAGATGGGCGCACACATTAGCTTCCACTCCACTGACAATATATATATATATTCTGTTTATGTATACTGTATTCTATATACAGTACCAGTCAAAAGTTTGTACACACGAATGGGAGAGTGTGTCCAAACTTTTGACTGGTTCTGTACTATAATATAGACATAAATAATATTGCTACTGTATTATAATATACACAAATAATATCAGTAACTCCATATCGGTCGGGCTCTACTATGAGACAAAATTTCCAGAGATGCTAAAATTCTTTCTGCTTGTCTTAATTTTATTGTTGAAGAAGTGCATTAAGGTATTACACTACTGTGCTGTGAGGAGAAATTCCTGAGATTGTTTGTGTCATTTTTTATGAGCATTCAAATATGAAGATCTCGCCGTTTTCCGGGCCTTTCTGTAGCTGGAAAAATGCCCCTTGAAATACCTCTTAATTTGTAATCTTCCACCTGCTTTCTTAAGAGCATGAGTCTGAATTTGTACCAATGTGTGGGGGTTTCTCTTTCAAACAGAGGGGTCCAACACTATCTAGAGTCTTTATTCATAGTCAAGTCAAGTCACCTTTATTTATATAGCGCTTTTTACAATACAGATTGTATCAAAGCAGCTTCATAACATGAAAATAAAACAACAAAGTTTGTTTCTAGAATAAAGGCAGATCAATAATATAGTTTTTATTTATTTTTATTTTTTTATTAAACACCATTGACATTACAGAAAATGCAACCCTACGGCATGCACAAGAATACTACATATAACAGACAGATGTACATTACACAAACACATACTGTAACTTAACAAGATATCACAATGACGTGGCTTCGACACACATAACACAACATAGATCTCAGAAAGGCTAAGGATGATTTGAATGAGGTGGTGTTGGGATGGGGGTGGGGGTGAGGGGTGAGGGGTAGTGAGTATGTGAGGATGTATGTGTGTATGTGTGTGCATATGAGTAAAGCTGGCTTGCTGTTGGGCCGGGCGGAGAGAAGCTGGAACACTGAGAGGGAGTGATTCAGAGGAGAGGAGTTGTAATTATTCTATTAAAGATAAGTGTAATAGTAGGAATAGCTGATTGCCTGACTAATTGCCAGCCTGGGCACCCATTGATGGTCACCGTTCCACCCAGCCCCCGCAGTAAAACTGCGACGAGCCGACAGAGGGGAGGACCCGCGGGCCACCCATCACCCCCAGGATCAATAATATAGTTGAAGATTAAATGTCCCCAACTAAGCAAGCCAAAAGCCAAGGCGACAGTGGCAAGGAACCAAAACTCCATCATGTGACAGAATGGAGAATAAAAAAACCTTGGGAGAACCCAGACTCAGTCGGGGTCCAGTTCTCCTCTGGCCAACAAGCGAACAGTGAATCATAGTTTCTATCCTCACATCAAGTTCTTCAGATATTTTGGGCACTGTACAGTAAAAAATAAGCGCACTTCCATCACTGTAATATTTCACTGTGACAGTAGTCAGAGAGATGGAATTGTGTGTATTTAATGCCACTGTCTTGTGGAGGTGGTGATGGTTATTTTGGTTTACTACCTACATACAGTAGGTTAAATTGGTGCTGTATGTTGATGGGGGCTGATTACATGTTTATGGTTATTGTAGGCTAAGGTCATAGTACTACCAAATGGTAGCAGGAAGTGTTTTTTTTTTTTTTTTACCTGACTTTGACTTTTATTGTTTTCCTAGAGCCGCCAGGTGGCAATGGCACCATAGTGCTCGAGCCCGTCATCACTGACATCGATACTATATTTTTAATGGTTTAGCTGGTTGTTTAGATGCTTATTGCATAAGGATATACAGTAGTTATAGTAAAACATGCTGACACCAAATAAGACTAGAATGCAAGGCTCTCTGTATGTTTTTATTATCTAAACATTTTTTTTTTTTTTTTCATCACAGCTTCCATTTGAAAAGGAGATCTATTATATTCAACACTCCATGCTGTATCTTGTGCCTGTCTACCTCTTCAGAAAAGGAGGTGAGTTTCTGAAGTTTGGTCGAACAGTTAGTCCTGGGGGGTATTCCAGAAAGCAGGTTATGTGACTTACCTGTGTGTGTGTCTAAGGGAAAGTAATCGGATAACCTCAACTTTTGGTTCCAAAAAATGGAGGTAGCTTTCAGAGTATGTAAGTAATACATAGCAACTTACTCTCTGAAACATACTTACTTACCTGCTCCGAAACAGCTCATGTTCCAGGGTTAGTTTACTTCAGAGGTGTCCAGGGTTAGTTTAGGTGTTCAGCACATGCATATTGATGAAGCTCCAGTGGGCGTGACAGATTGTGCACAATATTATATATATAGTTATATTAATATATAAAGTGCTATTTAAACAAGGTAATGTTTATTGTAATTGTATTGTAATATATAGCTATATAAATCTCATCTCACACATCGTTTATCTGCATTCAGATGTTTTTTATTTTATTTAATTTTTCTATGCTAAAATGTATTTCTATAATAAAATACATAAATGATATGATCTGATATATGTATGAAGCAATGTGGAAGCAAAATTACTAAACATAAAATAAACGTATACAGCCATTTTATCTTTGCAAGCACAGACTGTATTTAGTTTAATCAGTCTTTCTTTTTATTATATAATTAGCATCAAACCTTTTCTTAGCGTCCGTTTCCATGGTGATTCATCGCTTTGTTGAGAATGTCTGGTGTGTTAATCATGAACATATTCTGAGTTGGATGAACTTACTCCCGGGTGTGTTTTTGGAACCAGCATACTGTACCTCGAGTAAGCAAGGTTTGGTTTAATCAATCGAGAGTTCATGGTATGTTTGACGGTAAAATAACCTTGCTTTCTGGAATACACCCCTGGACCCTTTTACCCCACATGATTATATCTTCCATTGTCCACATGTGCACCACAATGTCATTTTAGCTTCCCTGTCGGTGCTTTTCAGGTGAAAAATGAGCGATGTAAATACTATTGAAATCAGTAGCACGTTATTTATAGAGCTCTACCACCTGCAGATCTCCGCCACAGTTTTGAAGAAACAGCTGAAAACTCGTCTCTCCCGTGACAAAACTGGAGCCTCCTAAAAAAAACTGTTCTATTTTACTACCTCTTTCACTATTCCTTTGTCTATGCCTTAATCCCTCCCTTATTCTAGCTTGTACTATCCTGAACGATGGCTACAACGTTGTATTACTAGCGTTTCTCGTGTTTATTGCCTCTTTAAGGTTTTTAAAAAAAAATTTTTTTATAAAAGTGTCTGCTAAATGAATAAATGTAAATTCAACTGATATGACCATTTTGAAATGTTGATGTCAGAATGGCACTTCATCTGCCCAGAGTAAAAGACACATGAGTGAAGCAATGATGCTCAGAGAGAAATAGGCAAACCTGTAGTGTCTCCTAATGTTCAGACAGGACAACTACAGCTCCACAGTTTCTGGGATATCAATGCTTTGTGTGAAAGAAGGATTGATAATGTACAATTATTTTTTGGGGAGGAAAGGGTATCCTTAATTAAAAGTATTACATTAAATATTTAGTTGAATAATGACAAATATATCAAATAACACAATCTTTCTTCTGAATTACATTATATAGGCTACAAGCCTATGTTTTTAGTTGATAGGATATCATAATAGTAGTAGACTATTCTGATTGAATGATTCTCCTTAGTTGGACTGTAGGTTATGATGAATAAGATATGAGATACATTTGTAATTTATGGAAATAGTATATAATAATTCCCTGAATTTTAATAATTATTAAATATAATGATGAAAACATGTCACTGTGGGCCTTCTTGCCCAATTCTATCGAGGAATGAACCTCACTTTAACTTTTCACTTCAAAATAAAACAAAACTAAGCTAAGTTGTAACTTGTGTACAGCTGGTGCAACCGGCCCCTGGACTTTACATGCATTTTAACGTCTGTCATGTGTCTTGTTTTTCAGGTGTGTATAAGCCAGAGCCGCTGGGTGACATGTGGTGGGCGCTGCTGTCCTCAGGAATCCTCTTCCTCTACCACTTTGTATTCCTCCAGGGCCTTGGAATGGTACGACAATCAATCACTATTGCAGAATCCAGAATAGCATACTACTCTTACTGTTTCAGAAATACAAAGAGTTGTATGGTAGATTATGTCAAATATGGAATACTATCTTACTATTTACTGAATACTTGCCTTACATAGACACACTTTTCAAGTAAGTGAAACAGCTGACATTTTTCCACAACATTGTCACACGACCTCATCACATTATGTGTTTAATTCAGCAAGTGTGTTATTTAGCATTTTTAATGCTTAACGTCAACTTCTGGCAGTCTAATCAAATAACATGTCAATTCATCACTTCAAGTGGAATATCAAGTCAGATGCATTGTGGGACACAATATTCAATTCAGTATGCTCTGATGTTCATTTTAATAAACATAGACAATTTGCATAATTTACATACATACTATATATGTGACAATAGTAACTAGTACAGTATGTTAGTATAGAATATAGCCTTCATTAAAGTATCTTGCACAGCAAGCAAGGTGATCAACTATCAGCTAATGACTTCCAGTATAAGCTGAAAATGTCCTGAAATATTTCTATGGCTGTTCCTGGTGACAGTTGCCCACTCCACAGAGAACACATGTTGTTGAGTTTCTATGGTCGCACTCAAAGCTGCTTGATTATTTGGACACAGAAAATGTGCTGTCACCATTACACTACCAGTCAAAAGTTTTGAGTTATTAAAAAAAATATTGTGACAATTTAAAATAACTAGCTATTCCTTCAGAAATCATTCTGAAATGTAGCCTAGAAATCTAGACGCACCCTAGCGGCAGCGAAAATTATTTCGCCGCCAGTGTGGTCTAGCAACTCTCCATAGGCTTTTGAGCTGGAAAAACCAAAAACTGGTCAGGCCAATCACATCGTGTATAGAGTCGGCGGGCGGGCTTAACACAATGACGGCACAGTTCATGACGTTCCGCGTGATTTCCATAGGTGATTTCCCTGCTACTTGAAAACAATGAAGATGCAACGGTCTTTCGAATCGGCTTTGGGCGCGACTCTGGAGGACTTGGAGTTAAGAGAACGTCACTTAAGTCATTCTTAAAAAAGGAAGATGTGTTCGTAGTTTTGCCGACCTGATACGGCAAAAGTTTAATATATCAATTAGCTCCGCTGGTGGAAAAACGCATGGGACTCACTCATCCACAACCGTTCGTTGCTCTGGTTGGTTGTAGCGTTATCCTATTGTGTGCAGAGGGATTTTGAAAGGTAACCGTTTATCCCGCCCCTCGGATTGAGGCATGTCAATGGAGAGTTCCCAGACCTAACATCTTGATGTAGGTCTGGCATGCCAGGCTATCTGAAATGCTGATTTGGTGCTTAGTTATAAAATATAATTAGCGCTCAATCATTATTGTTTTTTTTATTATTATCAATGTTAAAAAATGGTTTTGCTATTTGTCTCTTTTAATCAATTTAATGCATCCATGCTGAACAAAAGGGTTTAATTATTTTCTTTCTTTCTTTCTTTCTTTTTAAATCTTACCCCAAACAAAAGTATTAAGCAGCAAAAAACAGTTTTCAACATTGATAGTAATAAATGTTTATTGAGCACCTAATCAGCATATTAGAAGGATTTCTGAAGGATCACGTGACAGATTCTTACAGATTCACATTTCAAGATAAATAATTATCTTAAGAATTAAGATAAAGAATGATAGTTCATTGCTATATATATATATATATATATATATATATATATATATATATATATATATACATACACTCACCTAAAGGATTATTAGGAACACCATACTAATACTGTGTTTGACCCCCTTTCGCCTTCAGAACTGCCTTAATTCTACGTGGCATTGATTCAACAAGGTGCTGAAAGCATTCTTTAGAAATGTTGGCCCATATTGATAGGATAGCATCTTGCAGTTGATGGAGATTTGTGGGATGCACATCCAGGGCACGAAGCTCCCGTTCCACCACATCCCAAAGATGCTCTATTGGGTTGAGATCTGGTGACTGTGGGGGCCATTTTAGTGCAGTGAACTCATTGTCATGTTCAAGAAACCAATTTGAAAGGATTCGAGCTTTGTGACATGGTGCATTATCCTGCTGGAAGTAGCCATCAGAAGATGGGTACATAGTGGACATAAAGGGATGGACATGGTCAGAAACAATGCTCAGGTAGGCCGTGGCATTTAAACAATGCCCAATTGGCACCAAGGGGCCTAAAGTGTGCCAAGAAAACATCCCCCACACCATTACACCACCACCACCAGCCTGCATAGTGGTAACAAGGCATGATGGATCCATGTTCGCATTCTGTTTACACCAAATTCTGACTCTACCATCTGAATGTCTCAACAGAAATCGAGACTCATCAGACCAAGCAACATTTTTCCAGTCTTCAACTGTCCAATTTTGGTGAGCTCTTGCAAATTGTAGCCTCTTTTTCCTATTTGTAGTGGAGATGAGTGGTACCCGGTGGGGTCTTCTGCTGTTGTAGCCCATCCGCCTCAAGGTTGTGCGTGTTGTGGCTTCACAAATGCTTTGCTGCATACCTCGGTTGTAACGAGTGGTTATTTCAGTCAAAGTTGCTCTTCTATCAGCTTGAATCAGTCGGCCCATTCTCCTCTGACCTCTAGCATCAACAAGGCATTTTCGCCCACAGGACTGCCGCATACTGGATGTTTTTCCCTTTTCACACCATTCTTTGTAAACCCTAGAAATGGTTGTGCGTGAAAATCCCAGTAACTGAGCAGATTGTGAAATACTCAGACCGGCCCGTCTGGCACCAACAACCATGCCACGCTCAAAATTGCTTAAATCACCTTTCTTTCCCATTCTGACATTCAGTTTGGAGTTCAGGAGATTGTCTTGACCAGGACCACACCCCTAAATGCATTGAAGCAACTGCCATGTGATTGTTTGATTAGATAATTGCATTAATGAGAAATTAAACAGGTGTTCCTAATAATCCTTTAGGTGAGTGTATATAAGGCATGTAACAAATATGATGCATACATGTAGATACATATACATATGTATCTACATGTAGACCAGTATGTATATATATATATATATATAGACCAGTAACACTCTACATGTATGTATCATATTTAACAAATATATGTGTATATATATATATATTTGCTAAGGGTTTGTGGTCTGCTCAGCACCATTCATTCAGCAGTTTCTCACAACAGGCTCCAGAATTTAGTGTGTCTCACAGGTGGTACGAAATTAATACCAAACCTCTTTCCAGAGACCTTGGCATTAAAGTGTTATTTGCATTCGGCTTGGACATGTGATAAGTGAGTCCGGTGATGTCTTCCACCAGCTGTGCTGGGTCGCATTGCAATGGAAATAAAGGAGCTGGACTCCATTTAATCAATAAACGCTGAACTTGCTGAAGCACAGACAAGCTTCTTGTCTTTAACATGCAGAGAAAAGAAGCCTTGAAGGTGAATGTTCTCTGGATAATCTGAAAAGCAGTCTCAGAAGTTGGTGGAGAAGGTCTTGAAAATTGGAGGCACATGCTTGGTCGTTGTTGCTGTTGCTTTTTCTGTGCTCTCCAAAAATTCCCTTCTTGCAGAACTTCCTTTTATTCTCTGCTTAGATTTAAAGGTGCTCTATGTAGCTTTTCTTCTAAAATGAATCCTTTTTTTAATTGCCTGTGTGTGAAGGGGTTGTAATCACACATTACAATGATCCACTTGTCGGGTTTTGCTATTACCTCTGAAGGCCAATATTCATATTTATATGTGAAGTCTCCGGGTCGTATTTACTGCGAAATCCATCGGATGTGACGTGCATGCGCGCTCCCGAGCCTCTCTCCTTTTTATATACAGTCTATGTGACGGCACTGCAGCTGATGACATGGAGTCTGATAACACCAAAAAACGACCTGCCTCCAGCACAACACACACTCCAACACAAACACCACATAAATATAAAAAACAAAAAAAAGTTTTATCTGCTGATGCTCGTCAGGCCAAACGTGATTCTGATCGACTCAGGACGAAAACACGGATCAACATCGGCAGAGCTTTTGAATTATTAGTAAACTCTAATGAAATAGCAAGGTAAACTACATGAGACATGAAATTAATACAAAAGACTGTTCCAGGATAACAAAAAGTAGGTGCTTTAGGATGTAACTTATTTTATGTACTAGATCTACTGTCTAACGTTAGCCTACTCATCCCACTACTATCATATTGTGTCTTACTGTTACACTGACATTGTTCAGTCTAGTTCACCGTTTTCATTATCATATTATACATTCACCTATGTTGACATTGCTGATTGTGAAAGATACACGAATAGTTAGTGAAATGCCTTATGCTAACACCACATGCCGGCTAAATGCAGTCAATGTAACGTTATCATGGTACGAGCATGGAGCATTAGTTCAACGTCAAGCTGATAAAAGTAGCCTATTATTGTAACGTTGCAGTGGGCGTTTACATGAGTTTCCAGCATGTTGTGTGATGCTTTCGCCGTTGCGTTGAAAGTCTCCGTGTGGCCGGTAGTGAATGCTCGCTCTTGAGATCGAGCACGCACACGAGCACGAGCCCTCTTGTTGCAATCTGAAACATCACCGCTAGAGGCCGCTAAAAAATACATAGAGCACCTTTAAACTTGCAACATTGCAACTGCACAGAAACCCTTTTTCTGTGTCTCAGTGAATAGTTCAATTCTTCTTGAGCAGGAGGGATTTGGAAATCGGCGTGATCATTATTTGCATAGTTTAACGTTCACAGTTAGAACCTAATAATTCATACAACAACATAATTCACTTTTCAAACCAATTCCAGATTCACCTAGGCATTGTACTGAACACCACAGGATTGTGTAATGTTAAACTTTCACCTGTGCATTCATGTATACCTTGTTGTGTCCCAAACAGCACTCATTAAGTGAATACAGATCTGCTAGTGGAAATGGAGAGGATTTCCATTTTGTGTTGCCATCTGTGAAGATCTGTCCTTCCTTTTGTTGCACAACTTTTCTATTCCTGGGACTCCTAAGAAATGTACGATCATTCACACTTGTTGAAAAGATTGAGGGAGAACAAAACAGTTCTTGTTCTGTTCCGGTTGGTCACTGTGTTAATAGACAATGTTAAAAGCGTTTCACTAATGGCTGCTTTATAACAATCTGCATCTCATCACATCGGGCTCCGTTTAGTAGCGTGATAAATTTCCACCTGCGTTATTGTCAATGGACGGTGGCTAAATTTGACCAAAAAAAATGCACTTAAATTTACCATTTCAAAATATTTAGCCTTACTTGATAATATAACTTCTGCTCTAGCCTGTATCAGGTTATGTTTTTCAAGTGTTGGAGTGTGATGAAGGCCTATAGCACCCCTTGTGGCAGTGTTGAAAATGCAACTATTAATTGCATCCTGGTAGTTTCGTAAAATGAAGCAAGAAATTGAGCAAATTCTGGGTTTTTTTTGTTTTTTTTTCATATGTTTTGGATATGCATGTTTAGTTATTGTGTCCCTATACTAACTCAATCTTGTATTTTGCTTCCCACTAGTTGACCGAAGTGAATTTGAACAACATGCTGTGTCCTGCTGTCTCTGACCCGTTTTATGGACCCTGGTATCGAGTGTGGGCAACGGGCCACCAGACAGCCTTGACTTTACTGCACGGCAAGGCTCTGACCATCCTCTCGCAACACACTGCTCCCACATGCCGGGATTTACTGGATATAGCACGTCTACGTCTACGCAACAAGAAGATGGACTAGTGTTTTTATCAGCAGTCTCACATGGACAAAACCTCATGCTCCTGAACCAAAACTTGTCCAGCATCCTAGATAAAAGCGTAACGTTAGTACATGCCTTTATTTTCCTATTTGTTGTTGTTTGGTCCTAACCTGGTTTCTCATAGCTGGATCGAAGAATTGTTTTTACACCAAAGGAGCAGGGGACAGCAGGATTCAAACATCAACCATGCCTTTTTCTTTTCAGTTTAAATGTTTAGCAAAATGAAGATTCGGTGAACTCTCAACAGACGTAACCTTTCTTCTCATGTTGCCTTCTTTAGTTATGCTCATCGAACAGTGAAATGGGGCCAACTCATTTGCTGAATAGCGGTTGCACAGTTCCTCACGCCTTTCGTCCTGGAAATGCAGTTGTAAAAGAATTACACTTGTTATTATTGTTAACCTGTTAAGGAAAGCATAAATGTGGCGGTACTGTATGTCTAGGAGATTTTCCAGGGCATTTCCAATCCCCTGGCAGTATCTTTCTTTAATAGTCAGAACTCTACATTCTACGCTGAAGCCATTAGCTGTTGGCTGAAGGTGTCCATTTGATTCCATTAGCCACACTCTACTGATGATGTTATTCAAGGGAAATGACTGTTTGTAGATAGACCGAATGATCGGTTTAAGGGTAGTTTTTATTTTTAACCAATAGTTCTTTGTTGTTTTTTACTGGGCCAGTTAAAACAATTCACTCATTTTCCCTTTTTTTTTTTTACAAACTTATTTTTTACAGTCTCAATATTTAGCTAAACGCAGTTATCTATACAGAATTTGATTCAGTTCAGTGGACATTTATTTTACAAACTAACTAGATCATTCGAACTTGAGCATGGCTGTTTCAGACTTGCATTAAAGTGTTTACCTTATATTGTACATGAATGACTGAGTGTTAACCTTATACATGAAAACGATGTACAAAAAAGTCCAATGTGTAGCCAAATGAGAAGGAAAAACTAGTTCCATTAGGAGGTTCTTTTGGCCCCAAAAACTGCTCAGTACTTGAAGTGTATTCCATCAATTTCCATGTCAAAGATCCAAACATAAAATCAAAGCAGTTTGTGGCTGTTGAGCTAATGTAAGAAATCCAGTGGGTCTAGTGAATTATGGGATCACTCTCATTTCAATGTATGCAACTTGACTGAAAGGGAAACCTTAGTTCTGATCTCAGTTTTGTACATATGTTTTTATGAAATATGGTCTATATTAAAGGTCTTCTCCAACGTGTAGCATCCATGAGGATTGTCTTGGTTTCATGTCTGTTCATCAAAAATCAAGTTCTTCTGTGAAGCATAAAGACACCCAATGCATGTTCTTTCAGATTTTTTTTATTGGATAAATGATTTAAAAGGTAATAACAATAATGCTTTAAAACTACATTATCATTGCCACAGCCATAGCTCACATACCCACATCTAACCCATCTATTTGCCACCCTCCCCCCAACACTTTTTTTTTTTGTTGATTTTGTCATTTTTGTCTTTTTTTTGGAGCCATACTACCATATTCATAATAAATGCCCATTTCAAGTCTCATCACTCTAACAGCAATTCAATGGGGTAAAGGATCTAGTTCTACAGGATAAAAATGTTTTTGTTTCTATTTTTTTTTTCACCAAGTCTTTACTTCAAAAATTTCAAGTTCGTAAAGCAAGAGAGAATCCAAACTCAAAACAGAAATAAACCAGTGGTGGGCATCGAGGGCTACGCCAGGCAACCCCAGTGCCTCAATGACAACACTGCAAGATGTCAATCATCGAAGGGCACGTTCAAAACTCTTCTCAAAGTTCCAGAACATAGAAAACCACTAAAATAATAATTAGAAACTAGGTCCAAAATATTTTTTTTTGAAAAGAATTAACTTGATGTACAAAAACAGTCATTATGTTTTCTTTTTGAACTTTTTTTTTTTTTACAAAAAAGTTTTCAAACAAGTTTATTGTAGTTCTTACATTTATTTTTATCATCATCATCATTATTATTATTTATAGTTCCCCCCTCCCCTCTATATCTACCAGTGCGATTGTATGCCAGTGCAGCTACTGGGTCCAGAGTAAAGAAAAAAGGCTTCTTTTTTTTCTCCTTTTAAATGGCATTTAAAAATAAGGATTAGCTCATCTTTTGTATAAAGTATAACTGCTGGTCTTAGGGGAAAAAAAAAAAACACATTAAGAAACCCATAAATCTAAGAGGCACGCTATGGGGTTTTCTTTCTTTACAAAAATAGATAATAATAACAATGATGAAAACAAAATAAAAAAGTGCAACCTAGTATTACGGTCGTAGACACCGTGCAAGGTTTCAAAAACAGCTACAATGAAAATTCATTGAACTTAGGTAGCTAAAAACCTAAAACAATATTAGAAATTGTACAAAAGAAAAAGAGTAAATACACAAAAACAAAAAGACATTTCTCTTGCAGGGAAGGTTTTTGGAAGGACAGGAAGGCAGGTCTGTAGAGCAGCATTTGGACATGGCTGGAGGCATCTTTGGTTCGGTTGAACACACAAAGGTAACATGAGCCTAACTTCCAAATGACTATGGTTTTAACAGTAAACGTGAAGCTCGTATGAAGGTGTTACAACCCAACATTTATGCCTAAAATGAGCATTACTTGCCAAACACTAGTCCCAGTTGTGTTAAAAGTTACAGAAAATGAAGGAAAGTGTAATGAGAAAATGTTTTTTTTTTTTTTTTTTTAAAGGGGCCACGACGAACACATTTTGAACTCGTCTTTGAGCAATGTAGGACAGGTGCTGATAGTCTCTACAATGTTCAAATGTGCCAGAGATTGCTAAAGTTAATGTCCCCAAAGTGCATGTTCAAACTACACTAGAAATCACAAAATACTTAAGTTTTAAGCAAGGTTTTGAAAAATTGTGAAACGACTGCAAGTAGAGCTTAATGTATAGACATATACATATAGTTCTATGAAAGAAACAAACAAATGTCTTTCATCACCGCAACAAAATGAACCAATGATATTTGAACAAACAATGTTAGCAAAGTAAACTCAGCACATTGACCATCATTAATCGCTTTGGCCATATTTCGGCAACAGCGTTCAGCCAGTTAATCCAGCCGTAGTTCAAAATGGCAATGTAAATGAACGCGAACATCAACGGATACAGAGTGAATTTCCAGGGTAATTGTGTATTGCGTAAATGTGCACATCTATTACAGATGATATAAGCATATGCCCGAATCCCCCAGGCCATGAGGGAAAGATGGGGTTAGACTCGTCACTACTTGTCCTTTCAAACCTGCAGGAGATTTTGTTACACTGGTAGGAAAAAAACACCTGTAAAACAGATCTGCATATTTTGAGGATAATAAAAAGTCTGATATGATCAATGAGTCCGCATGACCAGTCACATTTGCTGCGACCACCCCCAACATGAGGTCCAATAGCACCATTTTATATAGTCTGTTTTCTCATATCTATATAGCAGTGAAACAAGCATGCCATGTTTAACAGGAGGCCTCCAATTCATGCAACAAATGTATTGCAAATTTGTATACATCAAATTTTCTCAAATGCAAAGACTTGGTTTTGCAGCAGCAGCAAAAAAAAAAAAAAAAAAAAAACTTCAGTTCGTGCTGTTTTAATGGACCGAAAATGAGGCACGGATTGTCCAACTATAAAACAATAACTGGGTTTAACACTGAGGCAGTAAAGTGGAGATATTTAAAGGGTTTTTAAAGACTGAGACAGTGAGACACCACAAATGTGTCTTATTGGTAGGTAGGATTTAGATAAGCAAATTATTATTATATATATTTTTTAAAAGGTCACAACTGGGCAGTGGAGGGGCCTCAATGAAAAAAGTAATAAACACTTGACGGTTTGGCAAACAGACATCAGCAATTATGTGTGAAGTTTTTGAGCAAAGTCATCGCTGGTCAAAACCTTCCCGTTGTGATGCTGTGGCCAAAATAACCCGTCTTGCGCTAGTTGAGCAATCTGGGCAACATTTGCTGGTCCATGTCTTAACCATTTTTAAGGCAACACAACTGAAATCAGGTTGTTTTGTTTTTTAGGTTATAGTGGACTGAATAATGACTGTGGATGGAACCCCAAAAGCCCTTAACATTTTGCATATGAAAACAAATGACAGGAAATAGTTTTGTGATTTCCAAAAGAACCTCACCCATTTTTCCTTTCAGAGTCAATCTAAAAACTGAAACCTCGAAAAGCTAATTCACTGCGATCTACAGATAAGATGACACTCGATTTAAAAAAAGAAACACTTAGACATGGTCTTTTCAGAACGGACCTAACATTGTCAGTGACACAAATTGTCAGTGAGAAAACTATGGAGACAGTTATAACCATCGTATATTAGTTAATTTCCTGGTGTGAAGTGGCAGATTCGACAACATTATTCAAGCAAACTTCAGTTCAAGAGATCGAGGGGATTAAAAAGCCACAATAGCAACTGTATCTACTCAATGATCTTCTCAATTACAGCAACTGTAAATATAGTGGCTTTTGTATGGAGATGTAAACATTGTTGCTATGCGAGAGAGAAATGATCATATTTATCCATAAGACCAGATCATTAAAAACAAAGCAAAAAAGAGCTTTCTGAAGCATTTTCCATGCCAGGAAAAAATGAATTTAAAATAGCCATTTAGAGCAACCACCCTGCCACAGCCTGCATTAAAAAAAGAAAAAAGTATGGCTTTTTTTTTTAGCTTGTCCCTGTCATTTGACCTTGGTCTCTCAGGTTTTCCTCTCTGTGTGACAAAATAGGAGCAAAAACAAATTCAGACAGCGTTTTGGCCATGAGGTCAGTTGTGAGCCCAGTTAACCTTAACTAACTTTAGTCTCTGACTCATTAATTTACTCCCTTATTCTGAATACAGCCTTATACTTGCGATCTCACGAACACCACTTACAAACACTAATACAACACGTCAACGAGAAATTAAATAAAAGATGGATTACTAACAGATTAATATGCCTTTTTCCCCTAAGAGTAGCAAATCTACACAAAAAAGGGCTAACTGACTGTTCATCAAAGTAAATACAATTCAAATCAACAACAACAATAATGCTAAGAGCAACAGGCCTTTGCATCAAGGTAAATATTCTGGTATCCCCAACAGCAAATTTAATATAGTGGTTTCAATTATCTGATGAGTTTGAGTCAACAGGGAAAAAACTAACAAGTCTTAACTAGTTCTTCATTGCCTAAATCAGCCACACTGCATAACCCTACAACCCACAACAAAATTGACAAAAAAAGGAAAACAGAAAATCACCCCTCATAAAGGAAAGTTATCAGAGGAATAACACAGAGGAAATAACATCCCTTAAACCCTGTGGTTGCCTGCTTGATAAAAAGTCAAACTAATAATGAAGAGGGGGGGATTGCGCCAAATAAAGCAAGTCATTAAAGCTAGATAAAATCTGAGCAAAATTATACTATCTTCAAAACTAGCCCATCATTTAATATGACTTATTTCCATCCACAGACTAAGAAACCTGATTAGGAAATTTGTTGAAACAACAAAAAAACGTAGTACTTTTTTATTTGTAAAAAAAAAAAAAAGAGTAAGGGGTCGATATATATTTATATGTATATGCTGCAAAAACTAAATTAATACAAATAATAAAAATGACAAAATGAATTTCGCTTTATAATCACCTAATGCTTATTTTGCACCCGCTGCCATGCCTCCATATGACTGTGGACATGGCAACGGAAACTATCATCATAAAATGGTACAGTAGTACAGATAGCTAGACCACGAGGAGGCGGGCTCTCCGGGGAAGATGTCCGCAGAGAGGTCCAGTGACTGGTCATGCGGCTCGCTGTCAGGAATAATGGTTGTATGGAGGGAGAGGGTGCCCGATGCCATTCTGGTAGTGATGATGCTGGCGGTGGGCGATGTATTCTGCGTAGCTCATTGTCATCTTTTCACTACGGTACCTAAAACAATGGTGAAGAAGGGGTAAGCATCAGAACCATGGAAGACTGTCAAAATACTGTTCACAACACAGGCCTGTAGAAGACTGTAAAAATGACGTAATCAATCACCTTCATGTTTCAAACATTAAACTTTCCTCTGTGGAACACAAAAGGAGAAATGTATTACATTTATTTGAATGAATTAACAAATAAGATTGCGAGAAAGAATGAGAGTGTGAACTACAGTAGTCGACATTTGAAGTGGATCAAAACCTTTCATCAAAGTTATAAATGAATTTTGAACAGTACCCATTCTTGTCTTAGGACAACTTTGATGAACTTTTGTGATCCACTTCAAATGTTTACTACTGTAGTTACATATACACACATACACAGCTCAAGTACTCACAGTACTGCGAGTCATCTTGAGGTAATAAAATATCAAATTAATTTGAGTTCAATTATTTGCTTATGTGGCAAATAGCCACATTAATGTTGAGACTGTCTCCATTTGTCCGCCAAATTTTATAATTTTCCTGCAAATGGTTCTGTGGGCTGCCATAGCCTCAAGAAAGGATAAGGATAAGACATTAAACTGAGGTCCTGACTCTCAGTGGTCATTAAAATTCCCATGGCACTTCTCATAAAGGAGTAGGAATTCAACCCCGGTGTCCAGGCCAGATTCACTCCATTGGTCCTGGCTCAATCATGGCTTCTAAATAATCCCCATCTACTCAATTGGCTCCATCACTCTCTCTCCTCTTCACCTATACACAGTAGGTGTACCTATGTGTGGTGAGCGTATTGTCAAAATGAGCGTACTGTGGCTGCCGTCGCATCATCTAAGTGGATGATGCACACTTGTGGTGCTTGAGGAGATCACGTTCTAAGATATTAAAATGTGATGATATTTCTTGTGGAGGTGAATATCTGTCTCGCGATATCAAGATGACAGAGTTGAGTTTGTGGCAAAACCCTTTACAGTGCTTGCAGGGCTGCCAACTCTCATGCATTCAGTGCGAGACTCATGCAGTTTATACTTCTCACGCTCTTACGCCACAAAAACAATCGCAAAGCAAAGAGGACATGGACAATGCGCCAACAGACAGGACAGAGCCGGTTACTTTGTGATATGAAACAGTCCCAGCTTTTTTCAATAAACCTACACCAACACAGGAGAATACATCAATATGTTTCTAAATATGTGAACTGTTCATCACGATTTCAAAATAAAAGTTTAAACCCTGGCTCTGAGTTTGCATGTTTTGATGTCCACATGTTCTTGTTCAAGAAATTACAGTGGCTGTAGCATTTTCCAAATATAAGTGGACATTTAAATTAAATGTTGTTTGGCCAATATTAAACAAGGATTTGCTCATTCTGTAAAGTAACAACAACAATCAGGCCATTGGCGCTCTCTGCAGGCTTTTGTTATAATACATAATTGTATATGTTGAATACGAGTTGCATAAGTTGAATATGATTACATTATGTATTTTAACTGTGTTGTTCAATAAAACCAAATGATTACTTGCTTTTGATCCTTTATTTAAACCAATTATTATTGCCTCATTGTTATTATACATGTACTTTAAGTGATTTTAAAGGCTATTGTTCACTTAGGTCTACTTTTATATCCACAAAGAATATCCGATTACTTGATGAATCGTCAAAATAATTGACTGATTACACCTTTTTGTGAAATAACAATTTTTCCAGTCATATATATCGTCATTGAAGATTTATTTTAAAAAGTCGTAAAATATTGTCTCGTTCCCGTAAACCAGGGGTGGGGAACGTTGATCCTGGAGGGCCACTGTCCTGCAGAGTTTAGCTCCAACCCTGAAAAAAACATTCAGCTGCCTGTAACTTTAGTAATCCTGAAGACCTTGATTAGTTTCAGGTGTGTTTGATTAGGGTTGGAGCTAAACTCTGCAGGACAGTGGCCCTCCAGGATCAACGTTCCCCACCCCTGCCGTAAACCATATCGTGTATCATCTTGTACGCCAAGTATATCGTCACCCTTTAGATACTAGTGCTGTCAAAACGGCTGAAAAACAAAATTCAAATCTTCTACTCAAATAATATTCTAATTATTTGAATGGCTATTTGAAAACATAAAAAAACAGTTTGGCTTCCTTATATTTGAACAATATTATTTATCCAGCATATTTTTATTTAACCCTCTGGGGTCGGCAGTCTCGGCGGCGATACCAGCTCACTTTTTTCCTTATCAGTGCAAAAGAGACTCAAATTACTCTGTTGATTTTGATCTTACATATAAGTGTTGTACATCATTCGATCCTGTTAAGTTTGTATTTTTTTTGTGGAACCTCATAATAAAAACAAAGTGTTGTGCTTTTCGCCTAATAAAGAAAAATAAACATGATGCGCGTTCTGCGTTCTCTCTGTCAGGGAAGTCCATTCTGAAATGCGTCCGAAAAATTAACTGTAACTCTGCAAATACTCAGTCAAACAGGTATACAGGCACACAGGCATGAAGCCTGAATTATCTTCTTTTAAATGAAGTAATTTATATAAAAAACAAATTTTCTCATTTTAGGTAATCTGTACGAAAAGAGAGAGATGATAGTCGTTCTCGTCTCTCTCAGGTCATTAAAGTTAATTTGACCACGGCCACGGAGCGCGCGCTCTATTCAAACACAAATGCTCTGAGGCGATCCACGCCCACATCAGCTGGATAACCCACCAGAAGAGACTCATATTTACGACGCTGTGAGGAATAATACTATCTTAATAATAATCCTGGAAAAAATTACCTCAGAAGTGCAGGTAGTTTCATTTGGAGGAGCAACGGATCCAGCTGAGGAATAGGTATATTCTTTATTTTCAAGTGCTTTGTTCTAATCGCGATATAAAATAGTGTCTGTAAACAAAAAGACTGTTTAAATATGAATCGCATTTTTGTGTGTGAATGAATGAACAGCTTTTACCTAACTATATCCCAATACTGAGATGAGTAAAAATTGACTGAAATATGTTGAAATAAAATATTTTTGTATAAGCAACGTATTAAACTGCAAATTAACATTTATATGTCCTAATCATAAAAACGATATGTTACATATGAAAGACAAGATGTCGTTTTTACTGTAAAATACTGCCACATCAAATAAGTTTGTTTGCTAAGAAGTTATTATAGTGTTTGTTCGATTGTAGGCTATATTCAAACTAATTAATCCGCAACTGTGAAATATGTATGATAAAATGTATACTTTAATATATACAAAGAAAGATTACATTTTAAATATAGTTCATTTTAATTGTTGTTGTAATTGTAACCTTTTTATTAAAATAGCAAAAATATATGTAGGCTACATATAAATAAATCTTAGGTAAATCTTAAAAGCTCAATATAAGCCTCCTCTTTAAATTATTGGTATTGTGTTTTATTAGTGACACATTTGGGATATATTCCCAAACTTTCTGTAAAAACAGTATGAGAATTAACTGCACAATTACTAGAAATGTTTACATTTGATATTATACAATTTGCAAGCACAATTTGAAAAATAAATAAATAATTGGAACTGTGAACCAATTTTGTATTATATAGGCCTATATATATATATATATATATATATATATATATATATATATATATATATATATATATATATATATATATATTGTCATTGCATTCTTGTGGCTCAGTGACACACCTGAATGAAAGGGTCATTAGTATGCAGCCCCATTATGCGATCATTATGCGGGCCCATTGTCTTCTCAGGTGTGAATCACAGCAGGTCACACCCCTGCGCATATTGCCTTTCCAAACAAAAAGTGTCATTTTTAAATTTAAACCAATCTATTGTTTTATGTGAATGATAAGGCAGGATGATTTTCAGATCATTTTGAAGAAAAAACTCTAGGCGACAACATCCATTAGTCAAAAGTCTTGTGGACACATATTTAGTATGTCTTTTGTGGCCTTATTTCAGAAACTTTAAGTTTTAGTTTTTTCAATAACCACACATAAACAATATTCTCTCAAAAATACAAACATGTACATACATGTTGATAACATATTATGGTAGCCCTGTTTGTGCTAAATAGAGTGTAATTACACCTTTGCCAGTAATTTTTTTATAAGCAACTGAAAAAAGCACAAATGTCAGAGTATGTCAAAACATCTCAAGGACCCCAAAAACACCTTGGACCCCAGAGGGTTAACCATTGTAACTGTTTTTTCCTCCAAATTGTGAAACCGAAAATTTAAATAAAATATATCTTTTATTTTCTGTCGAGAGCCAAACCTTGGATACTGGTGGATACTGTTGCTTTTGGTTTGTGTATTTTAATTGACAGACAATCTACAAAATATGTTGTCTCCCAAAAACTTGAGTCTTTTTTGTCATGTCTGTATGTGTATTTCCCTCATCTAAAATATAAAACATGTTTATAGACTGATATTTTTCTGATGTTCTACATCAGAGTTGTTGTTTAGGAATATATAAACAGATGGTTCAATATATTGGTAAAGAATATTCTATGAGAATTAAAATTTCAAGTTGACTGCTGTCACATCCATAACACTTGAATTTGCTTTAATGCTTCGGTAAATCAAACCGACAACTTTACTTTGTTCCCCACAGTAGCACGAAAATTACCTGTTATTTAAACTGTGATTAAATTGTAGCAGAAAGCAAGCAAATAAAGCGTCTAGGTTACGACTGTAACCTCTTTCCCTGAGAACAGGGAACGAGATATTGCGTCGATGACGTTATGGGGAACGTATTCCACGTGAACCGTTGTCTGAAAAGCTATCCAATCACGACAATCGAAATTGAGCGGCGACAGCCTATGATGTCACCTAGAGAACGCCATCCAGAAACTGTTCAGCAGGCATCCCCGAGGCATGGCTAGTGACGCAGTGTCTCGTTCCCTGTTCTCAGGGAACAGAGGTTACAGTCGTAACCTAGACGTTCCCTTTGGAAAAGGAACTCGTACTGCATCGATGACGCTATGGGGAACGATGTACAATCCCACCATGCTGAGGGGAGTGAATGCCAATTATAGCTCGTGACAGAAACGTCAGAACTGGCAGTTTCACCCTGAAATGCCAAAAAAAACACTCCCCCTTCGGGTCACATACAGGCTGTCAGTGACGTTATTCCCCATGGTCCCGCTATAAGCTTCAAAGAGGCCTCCTAACAAGGAAAAGTGAGCCTACAACGTGATGATCTTAGTTATTGCTAAAATCCACCTGATGGTGGAGCCACCTTCAAGGAGGCCTGTGAAGGCCTGCTACTTGATAGTGATACTTGTTAGCAGAACTAGCCTCAGATATCATAGGTGTTCTCACAGAAATACTGTGTGCCTGGTTTTCCTATTTTTACATTGCCAATAGAAAGTACACTCAGCCAGAGCGCTATCGACCCTTTAAAAAAGGGAGTACAATCTTACGCTACCTGACTATCGAGGAGGCCTATAGAAAGGCCTACAACTTAAATTATCAAAAGCGTCAGCCCATGGCATGCTTAGGCTCTAAGGGAGTGTGTACTCAAACCCGTGGGAGGAAGCCATCTCACGCCGAACAGAATCTGTTTGAAGCTCCCGTTCTTGGTGGCCTTACTAGAGATTTCTCTATGAGATGAAGCCAACCTGTACACCACTGGGTGACCAAGATTGGCACCACCTACTACATAAACCTGACGACTAACACAAGAGGAGGCCTATGACAAGGTATGTAAGCCTACCTATAAAAAAGGGAACTTCAGGGCCCAAATTCCTATTTTACTTCCTATCAAACATACTCCTTAATACTTTCTAAACAGGGAACAGAGGTCTAAAGTTTAACAACCTTATAATAAAGACCTACCAAGATCATCCTGCTAATAGAGCGGCGGCTTAAACTTTATTCTCAGAATGAAGGCCTACCACCCAAAAGCTAGTAAGGGCACGCTCACTACCAAGCCCGACTCCAGATCTTCAGAAGGATTCCGTTTTAATGGGAAAATGTCATAATCGGTCCAGGCCTCAGACGTGATGTAAGAAGCGCCCGGGGTAAAGAAAATTGGGGGAGAGGAAGAGGAGAGAAGAGGGTGGTAGTTATTCACCCTCAGAGGAAAGGGGGGCATCGACACATACCCATGTTCACACATCCCCTCAACATCAGCATAGTTTGCTCGCTGTTGGTGATGGATGCGTGCAAAATATGGGTTCTTCCATGCCTTCTTGATCTCGGTATACAGATCAGGAAGGAATGGAAGGCTCACGGGAGCTGGGGAATAATGGCCAGAAAGGAACCGTTCATCCAGCCTGCTGCAAACTGCTCGTTCCTTCACGCGCTCCCACCGCAGATGAAGCCTCGCAGAAGCGCACTCCATAACACCCAACAGCTCATCATACGCGGAGCAGGGAGGCTGTGAGGGTTCAGGTAGTAGCTCTTCTTCACCCTCAATCAGCCATCTCCTGCTCTCTTCGGCTAGGTGCCAGCAAGGCACTTGCTGCTGGATCAGAGGATGTAAGAGAGAACACATCCTCTTCCAGCAACTCACCCTCGCGAGCTTCTGACGGTCACCAGACGGAGCTCGCCGATGAGTTTGAGAGGTGCTTCTCTCTCTCAAACTCATTAGCGAGCTCCATCTGGGAACCCCATGATCCGAGTCTCCACTGTGCCTCAGCACGAGCGGGACCCGAACCACTGGGCCAAGAGGCCTGTCCCTCTTCACTCGAGAAGAGGGCTAGACGAGAGCGGAGTTTTCTTAGCAGAAATCTCACATTCTGCACAATCAGGTCTCTCAAGAGCTGATCGTGCGTGCTCTTCGCCCAACAGTAAACACACAAGTTGTGCGTCTCATCTGGTGTCAGATACCTGAGACACGGATCCACACACTTCTTGAAACGCTTATCACTTGCCATAATTGTTTCTTACCTTTTTCGGGTGATAGCAAATCAGACAAAACAGTCCCTGAAGACGAAAAGAGGATGACATGTTCTCTAGGCGCCCGTTTTATACTTCCGGGTCGCACTAGTAGTGACGTCATAGGCTCGCCGGTCAATTTCAATTGCTGTGATTGGATAGCTTTTCAGACACCAGTTCACGTGGAGGGCATTCCCCATAGCGTCATCAACGCAATGAGAGTTCCCTTTCGAAAGGGGACTCCATTTGAATTTACAGGAGCTGTCAAGTTTATCAGTGAATGATTCCGCACCATCACCGAAACTCCTGTTATAATCGACACTGTCCACACTGCACAATGAATATCTTATTTAAATAGTGTTTACACTTTGTTAGTTATTATGAAAGTATTTGTGAGAGTGCAGAAGTCAAGTTGGCTACAATGCTCAGCAGTGCAATAGGATTAGATCTAAACATACTGCTATAGCCAACATTTTTCATGTTTAGTGGCAGTTGTAATAGTAAAACCATAATAAAAGTTTTCCAAAAGAGTTAGGCAATATTTATAAGCAAAGACATTATTATCATAGCCCAATTATAGCAGCGGGCATTCACATTTAAGTCTTCAAGGAGACGCGCTTCTTTAACCCCTTAACCAGCAAGGACACAAGCTGAAAATGACATACCCAAAATGAAATGGCTGCATTTCATGAGCCCTTCAGTCTACAGGCATAATCCTGGTCTCATTTGAAACCAGACACTTGACAATTTAAGAGAACCTCAAATTGAATGAAAAGTGACTACCATTTTTTTTGTATGATATACTTTAAAGAGATAGTTCAGGCAAAAAATCTAAATTCTTTCATTAATTACTCACCCTCAAGTCGTTCATCTTCGGAACACAAATGAAGATCTTATGAAATCTGAGAGCTTTCTATCCCTCCATAGACAGCTACGCAACTGACACTTTGACACTAAAAGTTCATTAAGTAAAACTAAATCCACATTGCTTTTATATGATGAACAGATTGAATTTAGGCTTTTATTCACATATAAACATTGATCAGCTAACATAAACAGAAGCTCAACAAAAGCTGCTTGACGCGAAAAAAACAAACCTCTTTCGGAAGCTCAAACGTGCTGCGTAACATGATAATGAACATCATTGGTTCTCGTATAAGAGAACATGCTTGAGCTTCTGTTTACCACAACTGATGTGTGAGTTGATGAATGTTAATAAGTGAATAAAAGCCTAAATTCAATCTTTTCAATCAATTCAAACTAATCTTCATACTTCATAATGCACGTATACAGTGCAACAGCAAAAAATAAATGTTACAATTGTTTAGAGCTTATATATAATTAACTAGTCAAGGTGCGATACCAAACAGGACCACATGGAGATGCCAAAAGATGGTTTAAAAGAAAAAGATCCGTTCAGAATTACTAAACAAGAAAATACAATTGAAAAATAAAAACCTTCTAAATCTGCTGCCTATGAGATCCTGTGAAAAATGTCCTTAAGAGACTCTAGTACCGTTGGACACAAGAACTAAAAGATTCACTAATATTGCCTTATAGTATTGGATAGTGATCAAAAATTGTTTAGAAAAGGTAATTCTCTCACCTGGTCAATTTAATAGTCTTCCTGAAGTCATTTGTGATGGGAGCTTTGTAACCTCCCTTTCGAAGTAAGGAATCTATGGTCTGAATGTGGTCCCATCCTATGGAGAGAGAACAAATTCAATCCTGTTTTTTTCATACTGCTTGAGTGTTACCTTTTGGCCTATTCTTCATCTTGTGTCTGCTGTTATATTGTAACTGAATGCAGATAAAACTCAGGCAAGTGTACTTTTTTCTCACCTTGCTCCTTCGCAACCTCTGGCAGGTAGGTGGCGGTGCGCTTTGATCCTTTTTCATTAAAAAATTCTATCCTAATGCCGTGAACACCCACCTGAGAAATAAAGACATTTTGAAAAATCTCTTTTTGGTTTGATCTCCATGTAACTGTTAAATACTGCCACTTTGGTTCTGACAATGACATAAAAATTGTAAGTTAGCTTTTGGAGAGGGGATCAATTTAATCAATAAGGATACGCAGTTTCAGAAATAATTATAGGACAACGATGAGTCATCAATGATGTAAGAAAATGTTGAAGTTGACACAAAGACAATTTTAAACCCAGATGATGAAAATAGCAAAAGAAAGCTTAAAATGAACTAGTTTTCTCCTACAATTAAAAGGATGGTAACATTGTCTTCTATGGTGTGCAACACGCATGACTCTCAGAAAATGTAGTTTAGTGTTTCGTGACCATTAATGTTAATCAAACAACAAACGAAAACAAATAATAACTGTTGAAGCTTTAATAAGAATCGAAGCAAGTTTAATTCATACAATGAAGACTATGCTGTGTTTTATTCTATATTTGATTATTGAATTTCTGTAGTACTGGCTCCCCGACTGAGCCTGGTTTCTCCCAAGGTTTTTTTTTTCTCCATTCTGTCACCTGATGGAGTTTTGGTTCCTTGCCACTGTCACCTTTGGCTTTTGGCTGGCTTAGTTGGGGACACTTAATATTCAACAATATTATTGATCTGCCTGCATTGACACCATTATATGAAAACTGAACTGAGCTGGACAATGACATCACTGTTTTCTCCAGAGCAGCTGTATAGATAAAGTAACTATATTAATAACTTTTTTACAACAGAAATTAACTATCACTGAACTTACTTAAGCTGGACTATGACGCTATTTTCTTCTAGATCTGCTGTACAGCAAAAACAAACTTTGTTGCATTATTTTCCTGTTATCACTGTAAAGCTGCTTTGAAATTATCAGTATTGTAAAAAGCGCTATATAAATAAAGGTGACTTGACTAGTAAACTCAAACACTGTTTATGTATTTTTCTATTGTATTTGTCCTATTTTTGTTTTTATTGTATTACTGTCTGAGGACTTTTCTTACATTAGTTAGCCTAGTGTTCGGCTATGGTATCTAAATCTATATATGTATATTTATAATCTATATTTATAGCTATCTAAAAATAAATAACACATAAGGTTTTGGTCATATCATCCACTTACAACCATTTCAATAAATCATGATTACAATATTGACCAAAATAATTGTGATTATGATTTAACACGACATATACTTATTCAGTTGATGCCGTTTACAGTAAGGCCCTGTTCACACAGGATGCCTTCTTTTTCATTCATGTACCATCTTACGTTTCGGTGTGAATGGGCCATTAAGCCTCTCGCTCATCAAATAAATGGTCAAATTGGACTTTAGCTTTTCTACTCATCCGCTCAGACGAAGAAAACAGAGGAGCGGTGGAGGTCATTTTTGATGACTGACATCAGAGTTTATTTTATTTGTTTATTACTTTGCAGCTCTAATTTGCATGCACAAAAATGACTGGTTAATGCCCAAATTCTGTTTGCATTTAGATCTAAAGAAACTAAGACTTGCACTACATATTAATGTAATTTTTACTAGATATACTGAAGATTCTTAATCTTGACATTTATTACGCTTAGCATTTGACAAAAACACAGGAGCATGATGAACAGCACACTGAAGGTCATGAGACACATACAAATGTAGATCATCCTCACTTAAAAAAATCTGTTTCTTCAATGGCTGGACTTTAAAACCGTCTTTGTCTAACCCCAAACCATTTTTATGTGGACATGTGAAACAAATGAATGTTCAGTAATATTGGATATGCAAAATAAGACATTTACATGACCTAAAATTTGTATAATAAAAATATATACCTGCTGTCTTATTCATATATATAGCAACTGGAATATTGTATTAAATTGATCATGCCAATCAGGCAATTATTGTACATGACCAGGGGTTAAAGTGGGCCGGAACTGCGATCCGGCATCTCAGATAAATAAATAAAAAAATAGATTCATTAATCACAACGAATTTCGCTGGTCCCGAGCTGGGCCGGCCGACCGACCGACCAACCTCCCTTCCTCCCCGCTGAACGCGAGCGATTACAAATGCGTGAAATGCTAGGTAAAGTTAGTTTTAGGTTCGATATTTCGCCTGACATTTGTTGTCCCTAGCCACTGTTCTATAGGGTCTTACAAAGATATAAATAGCAGGATTAGTTTTAACATTAAGTAACCATTGTATATCGACATGAAATATTCGTTCAAAATCACATACGTGCATTAATGCTGCATTTTTATACCTGAGAATGCTTTGACGCGTTTGCACAGCGCATGATGAGGGAACGTCTGCCAATTCTACCAACTGCGTTACACGTAGCCTATAATTTGTATTATTTAAAATTACTTTTCAAATTCCAAAGCTTGTAGAAGGTTCCTATTGGCAATACTGACCTGGTAGCCGAGTAAATTAACTTGTTTAAGAAAATGATTCATAAAATATAAATATCAGTTAAGCCTATGTTTACTTTCTTCACTGACACAGATGAAAATGAAAAGATTAATCAAAGTTCAGCTTTAGGAGGGGAAGAAATAGGCCAGGATAAGGAGACTGAGAGAAAAAGAAAGATGTAGATGAGGAGAGAGAAGGTATTGACAAAATAATCTAATGCCCAATGATGGTTTTAAAGCTATTTATTATCCATTTTTTGGGCCTTCAAAAGTCTTAAATTGCACATTTGTAGGTCAGAGAAATCAAAATTTTCTCGGGGGAGCATGCCACCGAACCCCCCTAAATACCTCACATTTTAATGCACATTTCTGTGGGTGGGGCTGTGGATGATAATTATACCAAAAAGTATTGCTATACCACGATACTCAATATGTTGTCCCACGGTTCCCCCACCTGCCAAATCCCACTTTAACCACTGTACATGACGCTTACATATTCGCAATGTGAACATTTCATAATAATTACAGGATATTATTTTGCATGTAAATGCAGCCAATGTACATCTATGGGACTTTTGGTCCGTTTCATCACTTAGGAAAAAAACCCAGCAAGTGTTCATTCAAATCCCTAACCCTAGGTATGAGCAATAGTGATTCTTGCATTACCAAACACCACTGATGAGAGATTTCTAAAGCAGCTGCTACACTTTACTTCTAGTGGAATATTTTGCCTCTGGGTGTGTGATGTGTAAACACAGTCTAGCTCCGAACTGGGATACTGTTGACAAAAGGTACAAATGCATATGGAATGACAGCAGAACTACATAACACAAAGACTTCGGTTTTAATTTCCAGGATCTGAACAAAAGAATTTTGTGTGAACAGAAGGGAAAAGAATGCGAAAATGATGTGGCAAGAGGATAGTGACTGGTACCGGCATGACACACATTCAATCAAACTGTCATGCTATTTTAGTTTTTTTAAAGAAAGGCAGTGTGAGCGGAGAAACAGAAAACAAACCCATTATTATTAAAAGTGGTGATTATAGGTTTATTTTACTTTAATATTTTATACAGGATTGAAGTTGTTACTATTCGGACAAGATATGTTTTCTAAACGTCTGAGTGACAATTATAAACATAATTATAAAGTTTTTTTCTCATACTGATTTCGATCTCAGTATTTATCACTAAGGTGGGATTGTCTATTGTCTGGATGCAGCTGTTAAACACCTGCAAGCCAAGTTTAGAGGAGTCTTGGTCAGATTATTACAGTGAGGAAAAACAAAAATTAACAGTTTTTTCCATAAAACTCACAATGTGGCTGGTTTTTTTATTATTATTTTTATATATCCCCCAACACTGCTAACATTACAGAAAAGACACATGCACAATACACTACAATGTCGTCAGGTCTTACCCAGGACTTTTCATCTAGGGTCACGCATTGTTTGCATGGCCCGAATCATTAAGATTCCACAGCATGCCAGGCTAAGTCGGTGGCATACTGGTTCATTCTAAAGTGAATTCTGTGCCAATTCTGCACAGCCCAGATTCGCTCTCGGATCATGCAATTTGCAAGCTGCACTTCAACAAGCTGCAGCGGCTGGACCATTTGTCAAAACTGGAGGCTGAGGGCCGATGGCTTTTTGTGTGTATGTAAGCATATCTTGAAAGTGTCTCATCTCTGAAGGTGTTGTGAGCTCCACACTGAGCTGCAGTGCACTCTCAGTGGAATACTAGCTTGAAAAGACTAATCAAAGGTGGACTTTATACCAGTCTTTACTAAGGATATCAAACGGTTCTTTAAGTCAACACTAAAATAAAAGACTAACACCATGTCCTAACCAGACGCGATAAGATTCCAGCGACAAACAATTTGTCTGTCCACACCAGATGCGACGAGACAGACGCGACAAAATCAATAAAAACCCACAGCCAATCAGAACAGCGTGTGGGCGGGCTCTTGCGGCAAGTGCACGGCACCAGAGATTAATCTTGATGGCACTCAAGGAAATGGATAAGTACATATTCCAATTCACAAATATTACCCCATTTAAACAGTATTAAAAATACATAGTTACTAAAATACTGAGTTACTAAAAGAATCTTTGTCATAGAATACACTTGTTTGTTCAGTTTGAAGATTCTTGTTTCCATTTGTTTAATTTCAAGATCTGAGGTCAATCATCCATTGTTGCTTTTAGTACGGCAACAAAGCTGGGGGCACTAAATGAACATGGAAAAAATACCTTTTGTTGCGTCGTGGCGTCGAGCGATTTATTCGTGAAAACGTTTGTACACAGATTTCACGCACAAATTTGTGTGTACACATGCTTAGTGAATAAGACCCGATGTCATTGTTTCCACAAAAGTATGTTTTTTCCACACGTGGGGCTGTTTTCAGGGTTTGCATAAAGTCTGGGGATAATTATATTTAATTTTTGCAGCTTTCCATCAAGTTCACCGTTTGTATTCCCTGTGCGGATAATCTATTTTATTACTATTATTAGTATTATTATTATTATTAGTAGTAGTAGTAGTAGTATGAATGAGGAGCACTGCTGTAAAAATCTGCCTCTGTGCCATGTCATTAAATTGATACACATTAAATGTAGGGTTGACTTATATGACAATATAATCGTATATTCCTTCGCGCTCATACAGACGCGGCGAGTATAAACCAGGCTTCACACATTCCACGTAAATAGAATTGATGAGCTATATCGAAATGCAGGGCTCAAAATTAGTGGCTTTTGCACCAGATGAACGTTTTCATAGTTCCTCATAAAACAGCAAAACAACGATAGATGAAGCTAATTTTTTCATTTGCATTGTTCTTGCATTCATGTAAAAAGTCTAGCGAGTAAAATAAAATAAAAATTACTAGCCAATGGCGACTCGAGTTTCAGTGTTCATTGAATAAGTAAAGTAAATACTCAAATAAAAGAACACAATACAATAGAGTAGTCAGTGTAGAGGTGATGTCAGAACCCAGAAGACTAATTCGCCAGTGTTTCCTTCAAAATTTCCTATGGAGTTTTTCCAATTTATGAGTAAAATAAAACTAGTGGTAAACATAACTTGACGATACTGTTATGTTTTGTTCTACAACATAAACTGCACATATCCATTAAAATAATCTCAAAAAATTATTTTGAAGCAGTTATATTTATTTTTGCAAACATACGTTTATAATAAGTAACTAGATAGGACAGTATTAGATGTGTGTACAGTTTTAGCTGTAGAAACGATTTTTTTGAAACGATGTGGAATGAGGCAATACCCTTTATATCGATACAGTAGTTTGATTCGAGCACATCTGAAAAATAGCGGAGGACGCAGTGTGAGCTCCTCCAGTAAAAGTACATAGTACAATTTGTCCTAAACATGTTATATTAAGGGCTTCAAAATAACTGGTAAGATATAGTTAAGTTTAAAGCAGCTTGCCCTGTCAGATGCTGACTGACAGATAAATACTTGCGCTGTTTAATGCGTTTGAGATGGGGTGCTTTCCTCAGTACTTAACTTACATTTCACAGGTATATTCTCCATCTGTAAATGTTAGAAAGTCAAACAAATATGTCCATTTTAATGTCAGGAGAGGACGAGCTTCTGCAAAATGAATCTCCGCTAACATACAAGCTTCCGTGAATGAGCGCGCCAAACAGACGGAGTACAATAGTAGGTAGCACAATAATTCTGACCAAAATATACATATTGCTCAAATATTTGTTGTGTGGAATTTTAAACCTACAAGTATATTTTTATGAAAGTGACCATTATAATGGGGTAATCAAATGCAGGCTAATATAATTAGTTTGTGCTTTTGTTTTTATTTTCATTTTTAGTTTAGCCTTTAGTCAATTTAAAAACAAAAGCATTATTTTTTGTTTTTAGATTGTAATGTTACAATGTAATGTGATTTTAACCACCTTTTTGCACATAATATATTGCATAGCCTACATTACATTCACTATATTTGTTTCCATATCCTTCAATATCAACATTGTTTGTAGGATATCATTGGGTAGGATGTGAATTTTTTTTTTTTTTTTTTAAATAAATACAGATTTTCTTTATCCAAATAGAAAAAACTTTGAAAGTACCGAGATATATATTGTAGCTATATCACCATTTAACCAAAAAATACCGAGATTTTTGGCCATATTGCCCAGCCCTAGTAGAATGTCAAAGTATTGTCAAGTTATGAATACCACAGGCTTGATTTTACTGATAAATCTAAAAAATAAAAACATTATAAAAAGTAAAAACCCATAGGAAAATCTCGATGGAACCACTGGCGAATTAGTCTTGCGGGCTCTGATGTCATCCCTGCACCACTCTATAACCATATACAGTATATAGACAATTTATTTTAATATAATTTATTACCCTTTAAACCATTTGTAATACAATCACACTGGTTAAACTGAGAAGTTTTTACGTTATTAAATAGTAGCTTCATTTTAAAAGGGTTAAGTTTCACTGTCAAAGTAAAGTATAATTGTCGGTTATTGGTATTAGCCAGAACTAGCTGAGAATTATCAGTCACTGGTATTAGGCCTGAAATTTAATTTATATTTAAAATGTGTGCAGCAAAAAACCTTAAGTGAACAAAGTTTGTGTTTGTTTAGTTAATTTGGTGGATAAATGATCACAGCACGCATGCATTAATAACTGGTAGTAATTGCTTCTGTGCTCTTACCTCCCAGTCTAAATAATCCCCAACATCCTCAAAGTTGGTGAGCAGAGACACTGAGCAGAAGAGGCGCTGCAGCTCGTCCCTCGTCATGGGGGGAAAGCGACTGTCTTTAAGGGCACTGTGAAGGGGACATGAAGATGAGATTTAAGACAAAGCATGCCAGAATGACAGAATGACAACCCCAATAGTATCATTTACATTAAGGTAACATTTTATTTCATTTTTATTTATTTGTTTGCTTTATGCCAGGGATGCCCAATCCTGTTCCTGGAGATCTACCTACCTAGAGTTCAGATTCAACACACCTGACTGGAATTATCAAGTGCTCCAGAAGATCTTAATTAGCTGGTTCAGCTGTGTTTGATCAGGGTTGGAGCTGAACTTTGCAGGAAGATAGATCTCCAGGAACAGGATCGGGAACCCGTTTTATGCCATGTCAGCATCTAAAGGTGGTCGCACACCAGACGAGAAGCGCAGAGTCGCGTCTAGTATCGCACACCAGACACTCACATTCTGTTGTGAGTTAAGATTATGGTTAATGGTTAAGATTATGTATGTACTGTACGTAATATGTTTTGTATGTACCTGGTTCCTCCGGTAGGTGGCAGCACACGACAGTGAATGTAATTACGAAAGGCAAAGTTAATGCTTTCGCACTGAGGTTAGTGTACGGAAAAATATGGCACAGAAAGATTAGAAAGAGCTACATTTATTATATATTTCTTCCTGTATGTTTAGACTATTCAAGCGGCAAAATTATTAATGTAAAACTAAATGCATCTTGCAGCACAGGGTAAACCCAGTATGTACATGAATGACGTTTTGGGACATAAATAATGTAATAAAAAAAAAAAAACAATGTTAATGGCACTCTGGATTTTAAACAGCCTCCTGAATTGTAGCTGGGCGCCGCGGACAGAAGCCAAGTGGAGCCACCAGTGTGCGTCCGTACACTCATAGAAAACAATGTGTTCAAATTTTAAACATGGCCCGACAAGGCACTTCTCGTTCAAACACACAAAATACGTTAGCTTCAGTCTGCATTGTGTGTGTGTGTAAAGACTCTACCACTGAAAGTTTTATCTTATGTCTTTGTTAGTTTTTTATTCCAAACAGTCAAAATCACAAATGTGGCAAATAGTGACAGATCTCTCTTAAAGGGTTAGTGAGACAGCTCTCAGATTTCATCAAAAATATCTTAATTTGTGTTCCGAAGATGAACGAAAGTCTTACGGGGTTGGAACAACATGAGGGTGAGTAATTACTGACAGAATAGTGATTTTTTAGGGTGAACTAACCCTTTAATATGACAAAAATGGCTTTAGTCACCACATCGCATCTGGAGCTGGAGTATAGAATCAATAATGCTATTACAAGAAAGAAGCAGCAGTAAAAAATTATGTTTATAATGCTAGGACTATTGCTATGGAGCCAGATATTTAAAACAGCCTTTATCACTTACTGGTTATACTCGGCACAAGGGATAATCCTACTACCAGTGCAAAATTTCAAGTAAAATAAATCAGGTTACAAAAATATTATAATAAAAAGGAAACATTAATGAACTTACTTGTAACAATAATTATTATATCAAACCTATTGTGAATAGGTCATAAGAGCTGAAAGCCAGAGCTCTTTAGAAGATATTATTTGTAATCATCCGGTTGCACATCATAGGCCTACATCGCAAGTGTATAAAAATAAACAGAGTAAACCAAAAAACACAAAGGTATAAATCTGTTTGGCCTGTTGGATAAGGTTTGATGAATAGCAAAAATGTAACCTTTCACCTTATTTTTCCAGGTTCATTTTTTGTTAAAATAAATCAATTCAATTAAACGTTCGAAATCAAACTTCCCTGCGCCATTGTGTGTAGGGTAAGCTATTGGAGAATGAAAATTAATCCATATCACTTATCCAGCGTCCAAGATGTACATTTAAAAAAAAAAAATCAGTAATTCTTCCTAATAATTATGTTGTAAATTTGAGCAATTCATTACTATCACTTTATTCTATAAAACCTATTTCGTTTGAATTCATTTTCAGTACATTCAAATAATAAATATTTTATGTTTCGATATCTTACACCCCTAAAATGCATTCGGACTCAACTGTCCGAACAAATGAACAGACTAAGAAAACTATTTTAAATGGTATTTTAATAAGAAGAAATTAAAAATAAAATACTGTGGCATAATTTTAGGTTTAAAACCTTTCATATAAACAAATTTTATAAATACCAGTAGTTTTAAAGCTGTTGAGATAACTGAAAAACTTTTGTCCAGAAATTTGTATATTCGCAAATATCAGGGTGGCACAACTGCAAACATGGGTCATTTGAATTGACAAGGTAATAACAGTAAGAATGATAATGCAGCATCTAGCAAACCCAAATTGATCCTTGTGGCAGAGAGAAAAGGTTTGTAGATCTCTAAAAATAGATACTTTCAAGTGTGGGTAGGTTGGTACACTTTCCATGTCAGACGGTACAACCAATGTAAAACTACGAAATGCTATTTTATGATAAACTTCTTTATTCTATGTATGAAATTGCTACCATAGGCAAAAGATAATACTGTTCAATGTCAAATTAGGAAGTCTGGTGGTGCAACTGCAATGAATGTCCCTATATGAAATAAAAAACATTATTTAAGCTAAATAATACATTTAAGCTAAGACTGTCTATTATTCTTTTTTTAATCATTGTTCTAAAATGTTAGGTTTAATTAGATACTTTCATGATAATTTAAAAATAATTTTAGATGCCACTATCATATCAAATAAAGAAAAATCGGTCACACTTTATTTTAATAATAATAATAATAATTCATTACATTTATATAGCGCTTTTCTAGGCACTCAAAGCGCTTTACATAGAGGGGGAATCTCCTCAACCACCATTTTAGGTGTCTTTAACTACCATGTACTCACATATGGGTAGGTTTAAGGGTGGGTTAAGGGGTATATTCTCAATATATATGCTGCCACTTGGTAATATTATAAGAAAACATGGAATTAATTTCCACTGTTATGCTGACGACACTCAATTATATATTTCATCACGACCAGATGAAAACATTACCTCATCTAAATTGACAGAATGTCTCAAAGATATAAAATGCTGGATGACGCGTAATTTCCTGCTATTAAATTCAGATAAAACGGAGGTATTACTTATTGGTCCAAAAAACTATACACAAAACCTCTTACAATACGACTTTAATATAGAAGGATGCCCTGTTACTTTTTCCACTACAGTAAAAGACCTGGGTGTTATACTAGACCGCAACTTGTCTTTCGAAAATCATATTTCATCTGTTACAAGAACAGCCTTTTTCCACCTTAGAAACATTGCTAAATTACGTAACATGCTATCTGTTTCTGATGCAGAAAAGTTAGTTCATGCATTCATGACCTCGAGACTAGATTACTGTAATGCTTTATTAGCTGGTTGTCCTGCATCCTCAATAAACAAGCTACAGTTAGTGCAAAATGCAGCCGCTAGAGTTCTTACTAGATCAAGAAAATATGATCATATAACACCGATTTTATCATCTCTGCACTGGTTACCTATTAAGTTCCGTATCAATTACAATGTACTACTACTGACCTATAAAGCCCTTAATGGTTTAGCTCCTATGTACTTAACGGACCTTCTTTCGCCCTACAATCCACCGCGTTCTCTAAGATCACTAAATTCAAGGCTTCTGGTCATTCCTAGGATATCGAAGTCCACGAAAGGAGGGAGGGCATTCTCGCATTTAGCTCCAAAACTCTGGAATAGCCTTCCCGATACGGTCCGATGCTCTGACTCGCTGACACAGTTTAAAACTAGACTAAAGACGTGTCTCTTTAGTCAAGCATTCACATAATGCTTACCTTTTAGTCCTCTGCTATGCCATACGGAACCGTTTGCCACTGAAACTGCTTAACGCACCAGTGGGGCTCGACAGCCTTATAGACAAACGGGTCGGTCCGTATGGTTGCGGTTGGGTTGCGGAGAGTTTGGGTTGCGGAGAGTTGTGAGATTATGGTTTTCTAACACCTACTCCCGTGTAATGGAAATCATTATGAACATCAGCTATGCTAATTATTTCCCATCTGCCTTTCTGCTGTTATCTCGGGACGCTTGTCCCGAGAAAAATGGCGTTCGTAGGCTCCAGTTTGGTATCCTGCCTCTCACAGGGATTTCGGATGCCTCAACGCCTGTGATGAGAAGACCAACGCCTGTGAAGAGACGACTCAACGCCTGCGAAGAGACGACTCAACGCCGGCGATATGTTATCCCCTAAATATTACATGATTAACTAAATGTATTTTTTCCAGGTACTCTCTGATATGCACTTACTGTAAAGCTTCTTTAAAACCCTATGATTGTTAGCCAGAGGAGAACTGGCCCCTGACTAGCCTGGGTTCTCCCAAGGTTTTTTTCTCCATCCAATCTGATGGAGTTTTGGTTCCTTGCCACTGTCGCCTTGCTTTTGGCTTGCTTAGTTGGGGATATTTAATATTCAACAATATTATTGAACTGTGTTGTACTACTTTCATGTTATCACTGTGAAGCTGCTTTGATGCAATCTGTATTGTGAAAAGCGCTATATAAATAAATGTGACTTGACTTGACTTGACTTAAAGGAAGGCTCAGTGTAATTATAGACTGTGCTGAAGGTACGCATCAAAGTCAGGCAACACAAACCTGATTAATGACTTGAAACAATATCATCTGTTAGCACATGCAGAAACGAAAATAAATTATTTTTTCTATTAAAGAGATTTATTTTAAGGAAAAATGATTGGAAAAGTGTAAAGAATTCAAAAATGTGAAGTGTTTGTCATGTTTTAATTAATTAATGGTCTGGTTTCTACAAATGTCACTTAAGCCCTATTCGGACAGGATTAACAAGGGTAGATGGAGTAATGTAATTTTACGACAGGACGTCTGCAATAATAATGGCCAATTCGCATGGGATAAGATATCTCAGTAAAACCAGCAGAAGTGGGAGGAGTAACTCGATTTGTGCCCCCCGTCACCCTCCTGTTGTCATGCGTGTATTACGTTGCTTTCTGATATCACGTGCGCAAACACATATAACCTATATTTATATATATAAAAAAGAGTTATGTCCGGTCGAACGATGTTTTAATTAAATTCAGATTGGATTACGTTGGTAATAGGCACTGACCTAACACTAAAAGATGTTTCGCGCCTCTAACAAGTTCTTTAGATCTTTTTTTTTTATCTAAACAGGAAATGACAGCATATTTACGTACATTTACAGCGGGTCTATTCACACGGGATTAGTATTACCTGAGGTAATTTTTCCGGACTTTTTTACAGAAGGTAAAACTCGCTGTAATCTTTATTGACAATGTCCGTAATGATTACTGAGATGCCACAATCAGACAGGACTAAAATCACAGAAGCTCTGGTAATAATTACTTTACCCCACCTCTCCAAGTAAAACTAGTACCGTCCAAATAGGGCTTTAGGAACAAAAATCTGCCTTTAAATTTGAAAGAGGTAAAGATTTTGACATTTACCGTGAGAATTATCGTTATCGACTGATATGAAAAAAATGTACCATGATATTTTTTTTGGCCATATCACCCAGCACTAAGCAGCATCAAATATTAAACAATCGTCCACCAAAGACAGGATATGCAGACAATGGCTGTTATAATGGCTCCATGTAGATATCTGCCTCCTAATTCTTGCCTAAGAACATTTTCTTAAAAAGACGTGCTTAAAGACATGAACAGTAAATGAACAAAAAAAAGAAAAGTTTGGTAGTTAACATTTGAAGTGGAAACTTTTCATCAAAGTTATACATGCATTTTGAACAATACTCGTTCTTGTCTTAGGACAGCTTTGATGAACTTTTTTGATCCACTTCAAATGTTTACTACTGTATATAAGAGTCAATGCAGTTCTATTGTCAAAGTTTTTATCTTAGACTGTGCCGGCAAATTTAGACATTCAGGAAGTTAACATAATGTAGGATTTACCATGTATTTGTTTGTGATTGGATCAATTTAGACCACATGCTAATGCTAGGTGTAATTGTTTGTGTATGTGCACTGATTGTACCATTAATGATAACTACTGATATAACATTATACTGGCCAGAGCTGCGTTTCCGAAAAGCATTGTAAGCCTGGCACATGTGGTCTACTTCAATCTACTTAGGCTTATAATGCTTTTGCAAAATGCAGCCCAGGTTGTTTAAATCAGACGATGTGTGGGCAATGCATTTGGGGATAATAGGTGTTAGTTGATAATCATTAATGGCTGGCCGATTAACAGTAGTGTTATGAACTGAAAGTTTAAAAGTTTCCATTCTAACAACGTATTTGCTTACATTTACCTGTATTTAGGGGACAATAGAACAAACAAATGAAGAGTCAACATTGGGAGCACACTAGGGAATATATAAAAAATATTGATATTGAATATAATAATTTTGAAAAAAGGAGATATACATATTTAATTTTATCTCCCAGCCTTAGGTGAAACGCCTCTTCAAAAAAAGAAAAGAGAAAAAAAGGGAAACCAGAAATCTGTCACGTATTTTGAACTTCTATTTACCCCTAAGTGAAGAACAAAAAAAAGAACTTCGCCATGTGTATATCGGAGCCTTAATTCTTCATCATTGCCTCTTTAGCTCATCCCACTTACGCATTATATGGACAGACCAAAGAACTACTACAACAGACTGCTCATTTAAAGGGGTCATGAATTGAGAAATCAAATTTTCCTTGATCTTTTGACATAAATGAGGTCTTTGTACAATAAAAATATCCTGCAAGTTTCAGAAATCTAAACTTCCTCATTGAAGTATGACATACTAATGTGACGAAACACCGCCTCTGCAGATCATCAATGCCTACTTCAACATCATTGCCTCTTTAGCCCTGCCCAATTCGTGCATGTCATGTAGTAGTAAATATGAGAAAGAGAGATGTAAGCACAGGATTACTCCAGCAAAAAAAATGATATAGTGATGCCGTAGAGGATTGCAAGACGTTTTGCAGTGCAAAGTTGTGGGAAAACAGTCTTTGCATTGCCTTCCTTGTAGAGATGCACCGATGTATCAGCCACCGATATTTATCGGCCCGTTTTCTTTTATCAATTTACAACAATGGTTTATTATTTAACTGCGTAAAGGCACTAAACTGTTTAATGTCTGCTGTGTAATTCAAGATTGATCCAAAGTCTAATATTCCTGCTGTGCTGCTGTCTGCTTTTTAATATTGATCAAACAACAAAAGACCAAAAAAATTTATTAAATCACTCACTACTCTTGACAAAATAACTTTTGTAACTTTCATAAGGATTAATATGTACGGTATGCATAGGACCCTATGAAAACGCGGACGGAATCACGGAATTCAGTCATAAAAACGTCTCTGGTTACTGTTGTAACCTCAGTTCCCTGAGAGGCAGGAACGAGACATTGTGTAGCAACGCTGAGGGAACTCTTCCCCATCTCCAAATTTCCTGAAACCTTGTATGATAACACCAGTAAAATAACTGGCCAATTGTTGCGAATATGCAAATCACATGCAAATGCTGACGATCCCTCGGGCAGTATTAAATGCGGGGGAGCGTTTATCAAGCGGCAAACACGACGGCATATGCAGTCTCATTCCCGCCTCTCAGGGAACCGAGGTTACAACAGTAACCGGAGACATTCCCTTTTAAAAGCGGTCACTTCGACATTGCGTAGCAACGCTGCGGGAACGGTGTACAATTCCGGCGTGAGTAGCGATGATCAGCCCACCAATCACAGAGTAGAATAGCACACAATTCAACAAACAGTGATGCCGCAAGGAGTGCTTACAGCTGGTAAGTGGACTTAAACCAATGAACTGCAAGCTCAGGTACACCAATGTCAGATCAGATCAGCTCAAGAGAGCAGGCTGCACTGAATACAAAGTAGTAGAGTAGAAAGAGACTTATGCTGCGTTCACACCAAACGCGACTAGAGTGTCTGGCACGAGTGATTTACATGTTGTCAATGTAAACGCGTCACGCGGCGCGAATGAGGCGTTTAGCGCGGCGGATTACACGAATTGAGCGTCTGGCGCGATACGCACGAGTGATTTTATTTGGTGCTTTTTGTGCATTCACACGTTTGACGCGAATTCGCGTCTGACGTCAGAGTTGAAAAATCTGAACTTCGGCGTCAGTTCGCGCCGTGTTGACCAATCAGGAGCCTGCTTGCTGCTGTCACATGGTGAAGTGACGTGATAAATGGGGGCAGGTCCACTTTTCAGTTAATAATGACATTTTATATGTTTGGCCTCAAATTATTTTGTAATATGACTAAATACCTGGTGTGGTTCTAATGCACAACAAAGCAAATATTTTATCACATAAAAACTTGATTTCAATATACACTCACCTAAAGGATTATTAGGAACACCATACTAATACTGTGTGCTGAAGGTGCTGAAAGCATTCTTTAGAAATGTTGGCCCATATTGATAGGATAGCATCTTGCAGTTGATGGAGATTTGTGGGATGCACATCCAGGGCACGAAGCTCCCGTTCCACCACATCCCAAATATGCTCTATTGGGTTGAGATCTGGTGACTGTGGGGGCCATTTTAGTGCAGTGAACTCATTGTCATGTTCAAGAAACCAATTTGAAAGGATTCGAGCTTTGTGACATGGTGCATTATCCTGCTGGAAGTAGCCATCAGAGGATGGGTACATGGTGGCCATAAAGGGATGGACATGGTCAGAAACAATGCTCAGATAGGCCGTGGCATTTAAACGATGCCCAATTGGCACTAAGGGGCCTAAAGTGTGCCAAGAAAACATCCCCCACACCATCACACCACCACCACCAGCCTGCACAGTGGTAACAAGGCATGATGGATCCATGTTCTCATTCTGTTTACGCCACATTCTGACTCTACCACATCTGAATGTCTCAACAGAAATCGAGACTCAGACCAGGCAACATTTTTCCAGTCTCCAACTGTCCAAATTTGGTGAGCTCTTGCAAATTGTAACCTCTTTTTCCTATTTGTAGTGGAGATGAGTGGTACCCGGTGGGGTCTTCTGCTGTTGTAGCCCATCCGCCTCAAGGTTGTGCGTGTTGTGGCTTCACAAATGCTTTGCTGCATACCTCGGTTGTAACGAGTGGTTATTTCAGTCAAAGTTGCTCTTCTATCAGCTTGAATCAGTCGGCCCATTCTCCTCTGACCTCTAGCATCAACAAGGCATTTTCACCCACAGGACTGCCAAAAACTGGATGTTTTTCCCTTTTCACACCATTCTTTGTAAACCTTAGAAATGGTTGTGCGTGAAAATCCCAGTAACTGCGCAGATTGTGAAATACTCAGACCGGCCCTTCTGGCACCAACAACCATGCCACGCTCAAAATTGCTTAAATCACCTTTCTTTCCCATTCTGACATTCAGTTTGGAGTTCAGGAGATTGTCTTGACCAGGACCACACCCCTAAATGCATTGAAGCAACTGCCATGTGATTGGCTGATTAGATAATTGCATTAATGAGAAATTGAACAGGTGTTCCTAATAATCCTTTAGGTGAGTGTATGAGACGCATTCATTTTGTATCGAATGCTATTTATTCCATATCTAATCTAGATTAAATAAAACATTATTACTCTAATGTAAAGACAACCAACACACTTTAGTGCACAAGAACATAGTTCGTGTCTGGACAGTGTTGTGTGAGAAAAAGAAAAAAAAATAACAGGACAGGTTAATCACTTTTGGAGGCTGGCTCCATTTATCATCAAAACAAAAATAAATGACAGATTAGGTGGGTGAGGGCGAGGGTGATCCTCGCTCCGATGCGGGACAACAGGTCATCAAACTGGGCGGAAGTACCGCTGAAAGCGGCCGTCATCCAGGCACAGATCCTGGATCAAATGGTGAAACTTGCCAAACTGGGAACGCCTCCGGAGGGTCTGGTCTGGTGGACCAAAGTACGGCGACGATGACCCCTACTCCGCTATTCTGCTCTCCAGAGCAAATACAGAGTGGAGACTTTCTCGATGAATGCTCGATCAACATCAGCCATCTTGCAAACAGACAACCGCCTAGCACTTGCCCCTCCCACAAGAAGCGGATTTCGCCTCAGACGCACATCAATTTCGCTTCAAACTTTTGCTTTTTACCCGCGTCCTATTCGCTCTGGACGCGCGAATAGATTCAAAAATGTTCAAGCGTCCAACTAGACACGATAGATGAAAAATTTACGCTCTATTTGCGTTTGGAGTGAACGCAGCATTAGGCATATAACCCGGTCTCGGCCGGAGAGTAACACTGCAGTCACCGGGTCCAACGCAGTGCCCACAGTCGGACTCAGAGAAAGCAGCCTCAGCGTGGGCCACGCAAAGTCGACAGAAGGAACCATCGGATGCGGTGAAGTATTTTTTTGTGTCCGTCTTCAACGATGGCAGCGTGAAGCAAAAGAATCTGACGCAAATGTTGCTCCCCCGCATTTTATACTGCCCGAGGGATCGTCACCATTTGCATGCGATTTGCATATTTGCGACAATTGGCCGGTTATTTTACTGGCATTATCCTATAAGGTTTCAGGAATTTTGGAGAAGGGGAAGAGTTGCCTCAGCATTACTACGCAATGTCGAAGTGACTGCTTTCGAAAGGGAACGGAATTTACTGTAAACGCGGAATGTTAATGAATTGATCAACGTTTTGATGAATAAATAAAAAGTAGGTCAGTACACTAAAATCAAATCTCGATTTAGACTAGTGTCTGTGAATATTGAGCCGCAAAAAGAGTATTTAAATATGAATCCTGCATGTTCTGCATGAATGAATGGCGCAGAGGTGCGGTTTCATTTACCTCACACACACACACTGAAGCACACGTGACGCTCACTGTTTTTCAGCCTCTGCCGCCTCACTATGAGGACATGAATGCATGAACTTCATCTCCAGTCACTTTGTGAGCATTTTACCATTTCTTTTGAGAAAATCTATCGTCATATAAACGCACAGAAACTAGGTCTTCACGGCAACCCGCCAAAATCAAAGTTCAGTTTAACTTGTAATTGTGACAGAAATATATTAGTTTTTACAGTAGAATTTAGCTACGTTCTCAATGTAATAATAATATTTATTCATATTTATTTCATATGTATCTTTGTTCTGTTGTTTTATGTAGGCCTGCTGAATGCTAAATAGATCCAATCCATGTTCATTAGAAATAATTTGATGATGCAGCAATAAACTAGCTAGTATAACTTAATGCATGGTTCCTTTGAACTTTGCGGGTTTAAAACGTGATCAAAACACTATCTATATTTTAATAACAAAAGTTAAAAAAAGAGAGCAAGTGAAAAATATTGGTATCGGACTCGGACAATAATTGTTTGTTAAAGTCAGTATCGGCCCCCAAAAATCCTATCGCTGCACTACCTAAGCAAGGATGAACTATTTTTAACAAAGTTCCAGATTGCATCAGTAAAGACACTTGGTCTGTTCGCTTCATTCTTAAATGAGAGAAATTTTGACAGGCTTTTCAGAGACTAAAAGATGATGCAGTGCAGACTATATTGGAACCAACAGTGATGTGAGTAGCAATGTTTTTACCATGTGTAACTATTGCTTTGTCTGTTACAGATCGTTTGATATGTACTCATGAATATAAGAATGACGGTGCGACAAACAATGGTACATTCATTCATACTTTTATACAAAACCGCAAGTTATCCTGTCAACTATAACTGTGGTAACTCCAAATACTTCAACTTTATTTGTCACTACAATATGTAATATGCATAAATGTTACACAGTTGGCAAATGTTTCTATGAACAAGATAAACACCTTTCTGTAGTGTCTTCGTTTTAAGACTAATATAATGTAATAACATACAATACTACCTCACAAATACATAATGAATAAATATAAATAAAGATGATTACCAAGCTGTCGCAGACTGCAGTATCCTTGGTATTTGAGGAGTAGGTTCGTCTTCTGATTCGGGTTTAGACTCTGGCTCCAACATGTATGGCGAACATCGGAAGTTTTCAAAACAATTCCACACGTGTAGTGGGGACGTTGAAAATTATTTTAATATGCAAAACTGTTACCCAATCAAACCAGTGGGCAGTTACTTCCAAGTCTTGAATGCGGCACGCCTATCAAAACGGAGTGTTTCAAAAAGAGGGTCAAAAACAGGATAGAAAATAACCTATTACTTCTAAATTAGGATGTTATTTTTGTGGGGGTTTTTTATGTAAAAATCTTGCTAACATTATAATTGGACCTCAAAGAACATTATCTTTTTTTTTTTTAAATGCAGTTCATGACCCCTTTAAGTGTTCAAATAAGAGGGCTTAAATCAGGGTAGAATATGGCTTTTTATTTCTATATCATATTTTTGATGTAAAAATGCTATTAACAAAAATGCAGCTCAGGAAACAAGATTTAAAAATGCAGTTCATTACCCCTTAATGTATCTACATACACTTAAGAAACTTAAATATTGATATTTTCACTTTTTGTCTATTTTAACATTTTCCAAAACAACACTGGACCCCATTAACGTTTTATTGTATGGACAAAAAAATGTGACATTTGCATACAGGAAACAAATGCATACAGGTGATGATAAAAATGTCATTTTTGGGTGAACCATCACTTTACAGCAAATTATTGTGTTAGAAAGACATGCAACGATTGTACTTAATTAAAAAGTTTATGGCAGCAGCACCTGTGATGCTAAATTCTATCTACTCGTTACTATACTCATAACATAAAAAGAAAAAAAGAAAACAGACATTGTTATTGGTTATATAAGCTGCTTCAAAGTTAATGAGAGAATGGAGAAGTGGGAATTTGGCAGCGAATACTGGGTTGAACTGAGCCAAGGCACAAGCATCTGCTCTGGTGTCTCCGTCCCTGTTGCGGGAAGAATGTGGCTGTAGATCTACAGATGGATGACATGGAAGCAAGGTCAAGCAACTGCTAGAGATAGAGATGTCTAAGATGTTCTTTATAGGCAATGCATGTACACGTGTAAGTTATATGCACAGGCAACTTCAAGTAAACCAACTGGAGGTTAACTTCCTCCTGAAAAGTGTAAACCAGGAATGTTTAAGACAGCACGTGGAGAAGTTCAGTCCAGCCATGGTCCAAACATGGCACTCTGAATGCGAGACTCGTCAGGGCTTGAATTTCGGTGTGGGTTTGGCGCATACTTTTAATCATTCGATTAAATTCATCATTCATCATTAATCATTCGAGGTCTCGCACTTATGATGCGAGAAATTCCCGCAAACATTTAATCACATTAGCATGTAGGTTGTATGAGTAAATGAATCCAAACAGATTATAAAATCAAATCAGTCATTTTAACTTAACTTTCTGTGAGACGTAATTTTACAAACAGTGAGAGTGATTCAGCGGTGCTGCCTCTTTTCTCTCTCTCGCTGTCGCTCTCAAAATGAGCTGCGTCAAGCGCGCTGCAGACGGAGATACCAGACTCTCGAGTGTCTGGAGTCGGGACAGTTGACGGAATTGCCACTTGCACAATTGGGCAAAGATTTTAAGTCTTATCAATTTACACATTCAAGCGATTTTAAACTACTCAGTACTTGCGCTCTCTCTGAAAGATGGTTTTCTCTGCGCACATACATGAGGCAGCATCACAAACAGCTTGCGAGTAACAAAACTGAGAACGGATTAGGTTATAGCTCTTTAACGGTCAAAACACAAAAATGTCAAAATTCTGGTCTTGGTGAGTATCCTCGTAAACATTAAAATCATTCAAATATTAAACATCCTCCATTATGTCTTAAACATATTTATGACTTCTAAACTTAAGAAGTTGATAAAGAATACGTAACATGGATCCATGCACTAGATCTTAAAGTGACAGCAGCAGTGTCTGTCATTAATGTTGATAAAACAACAAAATATAGCGACTGAATGGTAAGGAATCCTATGCATTTAATTTATACATGACTAAGAGACTATCCAGTGTTATTTTAAATTTGATTTCTTTTTATTCAGTTTCTTTATTATATCTGTACCCGATACTAGTGTTATACCTACCTCAAAATCTCTCTTTTTTTCACTTGTGTCTTTGTTTTATTGTATTTATTTGTGCAACTTTTTTCAATTTAATTCAAAGATTGAAATCAAGCTTCCTTGTGTTGTTTAAACTCTTGAGCAACAAAATTACCCCATTGTAAAAACAGAAATACAATGAGTGAGCAAACATTTAGGTGAGATAAATGTACTTAAAATGTATTTATTTTTTAAATAAAAAATTTAAGAGTACATTGCTGCATTCATCTTTCCCTCAATCCTGACTAGTCTCCCAGTTCCTGCTGCTGAAAAACATCCCCACAGCATGATGCTGCCACCACCATGCTTCGCTGTAAGGATGCTATTGGCCAGGTGATGAGCGGTGCCTAGTTTCCTCCAGACATGACGCATGCCATTCAGGCCAAAGAGTTCAATATTTGTTTCATCAGACCAGAGAATTTTGTCCTTCAGGTGCCTTTTGGCAAACTCCAGGCGGGCTGTCATGTGCCTTTTACTGAGGAGTGGCTTCCGTCTGGCCACTCTACCATACAGGCCTGATTGGTGGAGTGCTGCAGAGATGGTTGTTCTTCTGGAAGGTTCTCCTCTCTCCACAGAGAAAAGATGGAGCTCTGTCAGATTGACCATCTTGGTCACCTCCCTGACTAAGGCCCTACCCCCCGATCGCTCAGTTTGGTCGAGCGGCCAGCTTCCATTTACGGATGATGGAGGCCACTGTGCTCATTGGGACCTTCAATGCTGCAGACATTTTTCTGTACCCTCCCCCAGATCTGTGACTCGATACAATCCTGTCTCGGAGGTCTACAGACAATTCCTTGGACTTCGTGGCTTGGTTTGTGCTCTGACATGCACTGTTAACTGTGGGACCTTACATAGACAGGTGTGTGCCTTTCCAAATCATGTCCAAATCAACTGAATCTACCACAGGTGGACTCCAATCAAGTTGTAGAAACATCAAGGCTGATCAGTGGAAACAGGATGCACCTGAGCTCAATTTTGAGTGTCATGGCAAAGGCTGTGAATGCATATGTACATGTGATTTTTTTCATTTTTTATTAATTTGCAAAGATTTCAAACAAACTTCTTTCACGTTGTCATTATGGGGTACTGTTTGTAGAATTTTGAGGGAAATAATGAATTTAATCCATTTAGGAATAAGGCTGTAACATAACATGTGGAAAAGGTGAAGCGCTGTGAATACTTTCCGGATGCACTGTATGATTTGAAAAAAAAAACACTGCTAGATTATGATGCATCAATGTTATCGAAAAAGAAATTTCTAAAAGGAATTGGTAAAGCTGAAGAGTAAATGATCTCCAGTAAACTGAAGCCCGTTCTATGACATCCTATGAAATTAATAATCAGATATCCTAGATACATAACAAACATAACATTAGGGATGGGCATTTTTCAAAAATATTGCATTCGAATATTCGTTTATTTAAATGACGTTAAACGAAAAAGACGTTATTTTTTAAGATTATTTTTTTTTTACGTTTTTGTCACCATTTCTGAACGAGTTTACAATTAGGCAATATACACAACAAGCTTACAATATATGTTAAAGTTTTCTTTTAGTTGAAAACATTAAACAGTAGGCCTATGTGTAAACAAAAAATATAAAAAACAAAAGCATTAATAAAAGCATGCTCAAGCAGTGCGAATGGAAAAAAACGCCTAATAAAGCAGATTGCGCCGGATATCGTACAGAACGTACACACACTCGAGTTAGCATATGATTATCGTGTTTATATTGTTTCACGTTTATGTTGAGAAAAACAATAATATCCACATGCAGGGGCGCCGCCAGCAATTTATGCTCGAGTGAGAAAAAGTGCTGCGCTGACAGACGCTTCAGAGACACAAAGATATCGATGTTCTAAGTTTCTAACAGCACTTTGTATTTTCTGTTCTTAAACCGGTCTCCCTCAAAGAAACTTAAAGGAAGTATATGTCTCAAAATCATTTTGGTATTAGATAAGTTATCTCGGATCACGCGGGGTCCAGCTGCGCTTACCTGCAGTCGTGAATGCTCCTTTGCGAGGCAGACGACAACATTGTGATCAAATACACACAACTTGTTAACACACTCCACAGCGCCAGCCAGTGCATTTAATTATAATTGCGAGTTAGTGCTTGGGATTTATCATGGATTCACTGCATTTACGGCCAGCAAAGCAACGTGGTAAAATTCGAATAGTATTTTATTTTTCGAATAATACTTACAGATCGAATATTCGTGCACACCCCTACATAACATTACCACTAGCATCTGCACAAAAGGACACGTATGCACATGTGAACTCGGGTGTGCTAGTTTTTTTTAGTCTATGGTTTGAAAGGTAAACTCTGGATGCGCTCTTCCCTTAACAGCAGCACTGATACACGGGCAACTAAACCACAGAGAATTTACAACATTCTATCACAATCCTGTTCTCATTATAATGCTATATATAGCGTGTATATTGGCACTGCACAATTTTATTTTTCATGATAGAAAGTGATCACAGTCACTGCGTGTTTTTCGAAGCCATAACGAGAAACAACTTTAAATAAAACAAGTTTACTGTTAAAAAATGAGGAAAAAATAACAGTGCTGCATAATTAATATCAATGATTTTGACCATCTCAAACAACACAATCAGTGTCGATAATGCATTTGAGCTCAAAATTAATGAATGGTCGGTAAACTGCAGTGTTTTGCTAGCTGGTTATTAAACTCAACCAAATGTGTCTTATATTTGAGAATAATCAGATATAGACAACAAAAGTAATCTTACAACTCACATCTGCTAAAAAAGGATGCTAATGCACACATGAACTTGACCGTGCTAGTCTGATGTGTAACTCTTGTTGTGGATGTGGTGTTCCTTTGCGCTGAAAAACTAAAGCACAGAGAATTTACAACATTCTATTACAATCCTGTTCTCATCATAATGTTATGTATATGATAGTTTGGCGCTGCACATCTTGCACTTCACTGCATTTCATGATCAAAGTGATTCCAGGCATCACTGCAGTGTACGCTTTCAAATCCAGTTTCACTTTATTTCGCTAACAAATCAGATCTCAGGAACCGCTCCAAATGCTTCAATAAAAAAAATATATCTCTTTTTTTCTGATCGGTTAAAGTCAGGGTGATCATCGTTTTCATGATCGATCGTCGCTGTCACATACGAGTTCGAGTACTCTTGCCCATCCCTAGTTGATACTGATTTTGCCAGGATCGGACAAATTGCCTGTCTGACATTTTGAAATTTGTCATAAATTGTGATATTTTCTTAAAAGCTTTGACCTTTTGGCACAAAAGTTTTTCAGTAGATATAAGGCTTTTTACAGAAAAGCTTTTGGAAACATTGTCAAATTAGTTTTCTTAGTGCCATAACCTTCCTTGATTTATGCCGATTCTGATGTTATATCAAATGTCAGAGTACTTATGGTACATAATCTTAGTCAGAAGTTGATATGTCAGAAATCGAGTATTAAATAAAAATAATTGTATTTTATAGTACAACTGTAAAATTTCAATACTAATATTTACCTTTTAATTTCTTCATTTACAGATATTAAACCATTCAGCTTATATTTTGGAGGAAAACTGCAGGGATTCTTTAAAGAGCAACGTGCAGGTTGGACACCCCTATATAGCATAGTGTATATGTTGATGACAACTAGATTTTCTGAACTGGAGTAATATATATTTAGCCATTAACAATATTTTGAGATAAATTGTGATAAAATAACTTCCGCGTCTATAAAGCACTAACCGGAAGTGACGATGGGCGAGGGAGTCTGGTCAAGTTCAAGCTCAGGTTACAATGGATGTGAATGAAGAAACCGAGTTCTCCGATGTAGACGAGCATGCCTATGGCCCACAGGTAGGGATGGGGCCGGGCCGGGCCAATCCGATCCAGTATCGGGACCGATACCAGCGTAATTCATGTATCGGATTTTCCCGATCCAACCTGCGGAGATATCCGATATCCTGCTGAAATGACTCCAGAAGTGATTCCCGCCGGCTAGTCTGCTAGCTGGCTGCAAACTAGGGGTGTGCAAAAAAATCGATTCACATTTGAATCGCGATTCAATCTTTACCGATTCAGAATCGATTCATAGAATTCCAAAAATCGATTCATATATATTTTTTTAATGGCGTGCAGGGGCGGAGTGGTGAGTCGGGACTTTTCCGGGTGGTCCGGTAGTGTTTCGAGGCTGTGAGGGCCGGTCTGATAAATAGTTATACATTGCAAGTTCTTGCCGCCCGCTGGTCAAACTGTGCAGCCTCTCTGCTCAACCCATAAATAAATGCATCGATCCGCAGATCTTATGTATGAGTTCTGTAGATCTTTTGAAGCGTGTCAGAGGTTACGGGTTCTAACCGCACTCGTGTATTTTTTTCTCTCTCTCATCAAAACCGAATATGTTCATCACGTTTGTGTGCATTTTATTGTGCATTGTGATTTCACCGGAGTCTCCACAACGGCGATAGATTGAAGCGCGCGTCCGAGTGAAGACTGCGCGAGCCACAGAGAACACTGTATCCATGACACTGATAGCAGCGGCAACGAGCGCGCAGCTTGTTTTCAAAAACAACAGATCTCTTATTTAATAGCGAACTAAATGAATGCTCTGCTAGTTAACTGGAGATACCCGCAAATTACGCCAATGAACGACTTCACTGGATCTAAACAAATCAATCTAACCATAGATGTTACCAGTAGGGTTCTATGACATTAGTATATATTTTTTGGAAGTTCAATGTGCCCAGTCGAGTTCACATTTCAACAGTCAACCTGGTAGCTGAAGTACTCCTTAAACCACATTTAGCATAATTGTTTGTTTGATCTGACTACAGCACTTTAAAGCTAAATGTAAAAGCTTTCTATTTAAGTTTTATTTTAAACTTGAATTAAATGTATTTGAAAGCTGGCCAAAGCTTGGCACTTTGCACTTTTTAGTTGCAATTTTTTTTTTTTTGTATGAAGACATATAAAGTAATATCAAACTACATTTAATTTGTTGTGTTTCTTTTCTTTTAAATTATGTCTACTGCAATCAATCACATAGGAAAAAGTAAACTACATTTATATACTGCAAATCGTTTTTTGAATCGAGAATCGTTTTTGAATCGAATCTTGAGACAAAAAATCGGTATCGAATCGTGACATTTTCTCAATCGTGCACCCCTACTGCAAACTGTGGAATGGATTTCCTGAACGGAGGCGCGGCTCAATGAGACACAGAGACCCCCTCTCAGGAAATCCATTCCGCAGTTTGCAGCCAGCAAGCAGGATAGCATTGAGCTGCCAACATGTTCGATGTGTGTAAATACACTGGAAACACCGCAGAGCAAGACAGCAAAATGCAATGTTTGCAAAGCCGTATTAATTAAACCATCTGTCTGTGATGCAAAAAATCTCCAGGTCTATCATTCTCTGGAGAGAAATGTGCGCTACAAACGACCGAGTGTGTGGTGACAGACGCGGCAGTGAAGTCTGCTCTCTTCACCTGCACAAAACGCACCCAAGAACGAAAAGCCTTGTTTTTCCTAGAAGGAAAATGATGGACACAATGTCCTGACAGACTGGAATTCGTGCAACCAGCACAAACACAATAATTTACCATTATGGCATCTCTAAAACTCGATCTAAAACTTTCTCTGTCTCTCACTACCGCTCTAACTACAGCTGAACGCGAGCTATTATTTGCCTTGGCCTACGTCATATGACGCGTTGCTAGCGGGAACGGCGTATTCCAGAGCCTAGCACATTTTCATCAATTTCTACATCAAATGAGATTTCATTAGTAATTTCTACACATGTGTTTTTAAAATACCTCTTCAGACAATATCAAGTATTAATTCAGTTATAAATTCAACCTGCACGTTGCTCTTTAAAGCAGGAGAAGCCAACCCTGCTCCTGGAGGGTTACTTTCCTTCAGACTTCAGTTCCAACCCTCCTCCAACACACTAACCTGCTATACCTTGAACACCTTGATTAACTGGCTCAGGTGTGTTTGATTAGGGTTGGAGCTAAACTCTACAAGATGGTAGCCCTCGAAGAGCAGGGTTGGAGACCACTGCCTTAGGGCGGTTTCACACTTCGATTGCCTGTTCTGAACCAGAGTTCGATTGCTCCCCCCTTCCCCCTGCCCCCGATGGACTTTGTTCACATTATATTATTTGTATCCGAACCACGGTACGCTTGCGTCATCAAGCTGCAGCTGGCGCGTAATCGTGTTGCTTGGTAACCGGCGCCGCTATGAATGAAAAGGCGTCAAAATGGATAGAATTGCTCGCTTCACATTTGTTCTTTTTTTTAACCTTTGGTATTGTTTTTAAAGAAAAGATACAGAAACACACTTGGGTATGTCTGCCGCAAAAGTACTAAAATCTTTCCAAAGACAGCTGGCTGTCCGCCGAAGGCAATTTTTGCGAAGGCAAGCATAAATCATCTCTCTGCTTGCAGTGCGTCAATCCCGCTTTTCGTCAAGGTAAGTGTATACACACACACACACACGCACTGATGACTGTCCTGTCGACCACATTATACGTCATCAATAGCAGTTCACTTCCGCGATTTGGTACGATTGCGACTCGAGTATGGTTCACGAGTGCCCACCCGAGTTTGGAAGACAGCATTCACATCATCCAAATGAACCGAACGCTGACGTCATTCGAACCCAGGTGCGCACCAAAAGTGCTAGTGTGAAAGCGCCCTTAAAGTGTCATGAAGCCCCCCAGTTTCAGCACTTTCAGCACTGGTTCACACCTCAAATCTCAAAAAGACTCAAGAAATGGACGTCTAAAGCTGTGGAGTGGTGATAGTGTAGAGGGGGAGAGGAGGGGGCAGGGGTCTCCAAAACTGCTCTTTTATTATTTTATATTTTATCATTTTAGTGTAGAGGGGGAGAACAACCATGAAAACACAGATCTACAAGTTCTACAACACACTGTTACATTTATACATTTACTTCATAGACATCCTTCTCTGATATATCCATTCTGTTCTGTTTGCTCTGGTGTAGGTGTTTCTTTGTCAAGCACTGTACACGCTGCGTGGTATCGTTGTTGGTATAGGACGGGGCTGTTCAATTCTGCTCCTGGAGGGACACTGTCCTGGAGAGTTTAGCTCCAACCCCAATTAAACACACCTGAAGCAACTAATCAAGATCTTATTAGGCATACTAGAAATTTCCAGGTAGGTGTGTTGAGGCAAGTCGGAGCTAAACTCTTCAGGACAGTGGCCCTCCAGGACCGAGTTTGGACACCCCTGGTATACGAGCATTTTGATGTGTACGAGTGCAGTATCGGGCCCGATACTGAAATCGGTGCATCCCTATACTTAAGTATCAAAAGTAAAAAGTACTGATTGATGATTTTTTCTGCTCAAAATATGTGGAGTGAGGGAAGGGAGGGGAGTAAATTAATGTACTAGACACACAGATAGATCTTAAAGGGGTCATATAATGGAACATGCACTTTTACAAGTTGATTGTACTGAAATGTGTGTTGGCAGTGTCTGTACACAACCATCATATAATGATAAAAATCCATCCAGTGGTTTTGTTTTAATCTCCTTATATGTTTTCCCCTGTCTTAAATTAAGCCGTTCGTTTTTGTGACGTAAATAAAACGGACGCCCCTCCCACGATTGTTGATTGACAGCCGCGACAGCCGCGTTTCAACACAGACCCGCCCTCGCTAGCTGTCAATCATAGTCAGCGCGGACCGGCGTGGTCATTGTTGATATGTTGGAGCACTGTCTATGAGCAGAATGGCGTCTAAGCGATTGTGGTGTTCTGTTCTTGGGTGTAATAACGAACACAGCAGTCATTTTAATGTTCCTAAATCCAAACCACTGAAGACGCAGTGGCTGAGTTTGTTTTCGAAGGGACTATTCCCCACGAGCAACGTCAATGCTTTCATGTTTGCGCGAATCATTTCTCACCAGACTGCTTTATAAACGAGGATCAGTATAAAGCTGGTTTTGCTAAGAAGCAGCTCCTGAAGAAAGGATCGGTAGCAGATATTCGTGTTCCTGCTGAACCTCCAAAAGAACTGAAGTGAGTGTAACGTTTTATTAAACTTTATATTACTATTTATATTAATCCTTGTAAATCGCTAGCTGCATGCTTCACAATGAATGCGTCTAAGGTTTACACTCAGGGTACATTACGGCATGTTTTCTATGTATGACGTTCTCAATATAATGCATAATCCCACGTTTATACTTAACAACGCGTTATGGTTATTGTGTTACAAACGGTGTACGCCAGAGCCGGCTCTGGTGACGCATAGAACAGAGAGGCGGAGTCAGCAAAGCTCATGATCATTTAAAGTCATATACACTGAAACGGCGTGCTGAAAACAGAGCTGTTTTTTGTCCAGGTAAAATAAGTGTTTTCTTACAATACTAATGAGAATTTTTAATTAAAGTATATTACAAACTTTTAATTTAGACCCTAAAGAATCATATTAGCTTGTACAAAAATGGCATTATATGACCCCTTTAATAGGTTACAGCTCAGTCTGACATCATTATGAATTATGATTTGTCATGTAGCCAGCACTAGTGAACGAGGAAGATTATGCAGACATGTACTGATCTGCAAGACGTTTTATTTTATTACCAAAACTTGTCATACACTGATAACTATTACTACTGATAATTACTGATTTATTCAAGTGTGCAAACAAGCGAAAATAACAAAATATACCATACAGAATTGAGGAAAAACAAAGTGTGTTTTAACAAATATAAACAAACAATATAAAAACAGATGTCACTTAGGGCAAAACGTGTTAACATTTTAAGAGGAACACTATGCAAACATACTAGATTAACATAATTATTAACATCATTTGAAACTGCTACGACAGCGGGGAGGATGCGTGGGCCTTAATTTGCATTATTTTAAAGTTATGTTCAGTTTTTGCCTAAAACCTACCAAGTTCAAACAGTAAAACACAAATGTGGACATGTCCACATTCAAGCATTTCATACAATGGGCTTAAACAGCTCACCCTTTACAACAGATTTAGTTCACAAACAACTGACAGTCATGACCTAAATATGATTCTCATTTATAGTAATAAACCCTAAAATTCAGCATTAGTAACTTCGAGGATCTCCCGTTCTTGGCTCATTCTTAGTCAGACTTTTGAATTCAGTGAATTGTTTACCGGAGACTTAATCTGACCGGATCATTTGAATCAGTGAGTTGCTGACTCGAGAACAGATGCAATCGGATAGGTCCAATTCACAGATGAATTCACAGTAGGGATGTCCCGATCCGATCACGCGATCGGAAATCGGGCCCGATCATGTGGTTTCAGACTCGATCGGAATCGGACGTTACCTCCCGATCAGGACTCGGATATATGTAAATTAGGGGTGTAACAGTACATGTATTCGTAATTATTGAACCGTTTCGGTACGAGGCTTCCGGTTCGGTACGCATACAAACCGAACGATTCCTAGGACCATTTTTCCTGCAGACAAAATCCGCGCTGGCGCAATCACCACAACGTTGCGCAACATCAAATGGCAAACGTAATGAAAGCGGAACGAAACTGCGATACTCGTTATATTGTGCTTAACGGACCATTTATCAGTTCGGACCAGCAACATCTGTGCAGCGCGAGATCAAGCGACACTGTGCTAAGAGATCCAGTGAAGAAAACATTTGAATTCGCCACTGAAGTAATAACATCGCTGCGAGATCTAGTGAGAAGCATTCAAATTTCTCCGTTATTAACCGTAGATCTCTATTAGATCAAACAGTGCTGACGTGGGAACCAGGAGAAACATGTGCCGTGAATGAACATGGATTTAATGTTGCACTTCAAAACTCAAATATTATATAAATATATATTTAAATGTTATTTTTAATGTGATTACCAAAACATTATTTGTTCATCCTTCAAAGATTACCCCCATTTATAAACCTGAAAGTTTCAAGATGTAGGAAAACTCAAACTTATTTAAAAATAGCTTTTCTTTTAATAAATAGGAAATTTCTCTGGCATTTCTTTTTGCTGTATCGTACCGCAAATTTTGTGCACTGTTACACCCCTAATGTATATATATTCCTTATATTTTTTTATACACTTTTAAAACATTTTTATTTTTTGTTTACATGCCTGCCGGGTATTTTAAGTTGAGGTGCTATTTGTTTATATATTAGACTTTTTCTATATTTAGCCTACTGTTGCACTAAAGTCTAAAAGTGAAGATTTTATGTTATTTATTACTTGATTGTTCAAGCTACCTCACAGAAGTGCTCTGTTTGTTAACAGAGTTGTGTTGAATGTTAAAATAAGGTGAATTAAATAAAAAATAAGGAACATCCTGGATCTGTTTTTTCTCTCTTCTTTATTCTTTTTTTTATGTATTATATAAGTATCGGATCGGGACTCGTATCGGTAGATACTCAAAATCAAATCGAGGGCAAAAAAACCTGATCGGGACATCCCTAATTCACAGTGTGCTTTGCGAACCAATTTAACAGGTTAACTGAAAAGAATCAGCTTGTTCACAAATCTGACACCGCTACTGCATCTCGGAGAGGGTAACAAATTCTTCAGTTCAAAATAACGAGCAACAACATGTTTTTATGAAATGTAGTGGAGTAAAAAGTATGATATTACAATTTGGAATTTAGAGAAGTAGAAGTAAAAGTTTCCCAAAATCAAATACTCTGATAAAGTACAGATGCTTGAAAAACATACTTAAGTACAGTAACAAAGTAAAAATGTAGCTGCAAGCAACGATTACGGGCTCAAGACCCGGCGCTACCGCCACCCCGATGGCTTTAGGAAAACTGTGCAAGACGGGCAATAAGCATTTAAAGCGAGTAAATATAAAAGGACTATGTCAAACTCATTTGAATATGCCACATTTACTACAGCCAGCTGGTGCCACTATGACCACAAACAACAATAGCCACATCCATGAGGTTAATTCAATTTAGATGAATTTCATGTCATAGGTCAGTTTCAAATGAGTGTTAAGTTATTGTTTGCAAGTCCAGAAGTATTTATCTTAAGGTCTTTTTATATTTTTATTTACCTAATTATTAAACTTATTATATAAAACTATGTAATTGCACTATAAATTAATACCATATGGGAGGGGTGGAGCATTGTCTATGGTTAACATCATAAACCATAAAATTGGTGTAAAAAATGTACAGTTCAACTGCAGGTTTTGACAAAAACAAAGTTTTCTAAAATGATATCCCTCACATTTCAGTCTTTAAACCTTTTTGAAGAAAAGGGATGAGTCAACAATAAAAGATATTTAAATTATGATTATATTTCAAATATATGCGATATGATATACATGTTTAGTAGGGATGTGCAAGACTAGTCAACTAAACGGAACAGCTGCTACTAGTCGACACCGAAAACTGAGTTTTCGACACTGAAAACAAGTCAACACAGGAAAGAAATACACAAGATTTTACTGTTCAAATGACTGTCGTTACGGTTACGGTGAAGAGCAGGGCGCGAGCCGTGGAAACGGAATGAGGCCGGTGGCACGAGTGTTAATGAACATCACTGCACGCTACACCATTCTGAAGTCGCAAGAGCTCCAAAGGATAAAAGGAGGAGTAACGACAGTGAAAGACGAGAGAAGACCAGGCCTGGGACATTTACGTTGCGTTTTGTCTATGTATGGGCAGCAGTCGGCTTTGAAGCACCTGCCGTTTACTTTTGTTTTATTTATTATAAAACTTCCATTTACCGTTCACCGGTTCCCCATTCTTCTCTAAGCCTTGAACATTGTTACATATATATTTAAAAGCATTTTAAATTGCACATTAAAATAAAACACTTCAAAAAATAATTACCAATACCTTAAGTAGGGGCCTAATCTTTTTATTTTACCTCGGATCACATGCGTCACATAAATGACAGCTCAAAAGACAACTGAGGTGCGAGAGTATTTTAAATTAGAAATAAAACGGAAAAGTTTTATGTAAGCGGTGCCATTTCAAACTGCCATAATTCCACTAGAGCCAAGCGTAATCATATTCAGCACATGCACATAGGTGAGATAGCCAAAGCAAGCAAATGCCCATCGCGTATTCACTTGAACACTGAAAAAATAACTGAGCTTAAGAATCAGAATGAGCTTTATTCGCCAAGTGTGTGGCGTTTAGCTGCATTTTTTTTATTGCCCACACTGCCGGCCCATAGAACCGCTTGCGGGAAAGTTATGAAATTTGGCACACTCATAGAGGACAGTCTAAACTGTCACCATAGCAAACTTGGAGTCTAACTCAACCCTCTAGCACCACCAACTGTCCAAAGTTGCACTCACGGTTATGCTAATAACTTTAGAACTGTAAGGGATAGAAACAAAATAATTTTTTCCTCGGCTCAAGACGATTGACATGACGTCATTTTCCATCAGAAACTTTTTTCCGCCATATTGAACTCCTCCTAGGCCGTTGCTTTAATTTTCACGAAAATTGAGCCAGATCATCTTCAGATCTTTCTAAAAACTTTTTTTTTTAAAGTTGATTCGTCTACCCGTTCTCGAATAACACGCAAAAGAATTTGACAAAATTGAATCGTATCATCTTCAGACCGTCCCGACAAAAAGTTATGGATTTCGTGTCGATAGATGAAACCATTTTCAAACAGCACAGCAACAAAGTTGAGGCATGATGCCAAAATTACTCTTGATCACTGCAGTGCTTTGGCATATTGACACCCAACTTTGCATGCGTTATTATCACCTTATTCTGATCACACCACATCAGTTTCATAACAGCACCACCTATTGGTCAAAAGTGATAAACCATTAAATCACATTACTAATGATTGTATTTGATTTCAGGCATCTTGCCTAAAATCATCTTAATATGCCTTTATAATTGCTCATTGTTACGGTTGCTTGCATAACTTATTGTGCCTTCCTTGTGACTTAATTGCTGCTTGCAGCTATATTTATTATTATTATTATTATCAGTAGAGAGGGAGCACAATTAATGTGGAGATCTGGGTCACAAAAAATAGATTTGGGCCACTTATGCCTGCAGTGTAAACGCAGCCTTTAACACCCCGGTATAAACTGTGGCGCTTTCAAAATGTTACATTTCGAAACCTAACAATTCTGGGTCAACCAATAGTTTGGGGTGAGACAATGTTAACTTAAAAAAAAAAAAAAAAGAAAGAAAGGGAGCTGGGCTAGTGCTGCAGTAATAACACACCACTTTAAAAAGGACAGGTCCTTTAGAGAAGTTTTCAGAGAAATTACATCAAGATGCAGTAATATGTGTTAAAACAGGAAACCCTCATATTTTAGTAATTACTAATTAGTTTACTAATTAGAAGTGCAAATCCAAACCCCCCACCCAAAAATAAATAAGCTTGTATAATTTTATGATATAAATGGAGACATATTAGAGAGAGAAAAGCAGAATTTCAAAGATGTGGCATACCTAGTAAGGGTGTACTCCCTGAGTCCTGAGTGCAGGTTCATGGCAGAAAATGTACCTATACAACCCCTTAACCGCTTGTCCCGGCCGATTTTCCAAGTGACAAACAGTGGGCTGTTGGAAAAGAAAAAAAACACCTATTAGCATTAGTACAATCAGGACTTACACAAGTGACCATAAAGTAGGACATTAAGTGTGAACATTCTGCAAACAATGTATACCAACAAAACAAATTCTAATTCTAGAATCACAGAGGAAAGTAAAACTAGGGCTGGGCGATATGGGCAAAAAAATGTATCACGATAATTTTTTTTATATCAGTCGATATCGATAATTATCACGATAAATGTCAAATCTTTCAAGTTTAAAGGCTCCTAAGTGAAAGTTGTATAAACCAGAGCGTTGTGGTTTTACAAATCTGAGGTAGAACATTCAAACATTTGTCATTTTTCCTTAACAAAATAAATATCTGAAAAGAAAAATATTTCTTCAGCACAGTTTGCAGTGCAGGCTGCAATATTCAAATTACATGTTTTGTCTCGAAATGCATATTTGACAGTGAGTTGACAGTAAATCTACATCCTGACTCAAGCTAATGCTACTATGTTAAATTTATGTTCATTAACAAAAACCGTAACATCTGTTTGTTTTTTTGTTTGTTTTTAATTTAAGGACCACATTTTTATTTGGTAAAATGTAATATTCTGACTGTTTGAGTTTTATTAAAATTAACCATTGGTCATCCAGTATTATGCATTTAGATCATGATAACCACAGATAAAGCCAGGTACAGCCTATAGCACCTCACTATCATGGCAAAATGTAACTTTATGGTTTCTATGGTATTTGTATGAAAAACAGTAGCTTAACAGTTAAATACATTATACTGTAATTATATTCCATTAGTCATTTAATACATTGTTAATAATATTATACAATTCAATATGTATATCCCACATTTCATGGTGCAGGTACTAGGCTAACCTTACAGTAAATCCATTGTAGGCTAAATGGATTCAGTATCAATTCAGATTCTGACTGTTTCGCTGCCAAGTGTTTCTCCTGTTTGTCAGCGGTGTTTCATCTGCCTTTAAACTGATTTAAAGTGGACATTTGTGTTCTTCGCTGAACTTAAGCGCTTCTCACTGGATCTCGTGAGCGAGACGATCAGAGTAAACGCGTCTGCTCAGACTGCTCTAGTGAGCTCGCGCTGCCGTTTGGACTTTGAGCCGAGCGGATAAACGGTCCGTGTGGCGCGCGGTTCAAATGAGGTTCCGCTTTTGGCGCATACACATTATCGAACATTTATCGACCTCTTGATATCGTTTTATCGAGAAAAATTATATCGCGATAATTATCGTTATCGTTTTATCGCCCAGCCCTAAGTAAAACTAATCAGGCCTAATAATTTAAAAGCCAGAGTCTGTTCAGCTTCCACTAAAATCACATACAAAAGGGCTTTGCACCCACAAATAGGATTGAGATCCAAATCTGTACAAACAGATGACACTTGACCAATTCTTGCTTAATACGTTACCAAGATACCAAGGAGATAGAAAGAGACATTTGATCAAATACAGAGCACACTGAATTAAAGGTGCAGTAAGCGATTTCTGAGAAATGCTTTTGAAAAATAAATCAACACTAGGGCTGTGCCGGTAAACTTGACAACCGTACCACCGTGATTGTAAAGGACCCCCGCGGTGACTGAGTAGCACCGGTGGTGGTCCGCCAAAAAAATTTTTTCTCTATGTGAATGCTGTTTTACATGAATATCATGACAGGGGTGAAGCACAAAGCTTTGTTTACAAAATAAATAATAGGTTAGCAATTAAATGTTACATCGCAGCCAAACGTTTGGATTCGTGTCGAATGAGAGAGTTGTGCGTGAGCATCAATTTAAGCTTTGTCGGCTTTGTATTCTGTTTTACGATCTAGTCACGTTTATCAGCGAATTTAACACTATTCCATTAGTTATTCCACTGGACATGGAATCTCGTTTCTTTTCCCAAATCTTCACTCACGTCTCACCCATTTTCGCAGGGGATTATAAACGTTTCTTCCTTTGATTCGCTTTAAAGTAGGCCTAATATATTCACATTCTTTACTGTGGGGTAAAGTAGAAAAACGCTGTAGCAAAGATAGCCTACCTTTTTACTTGCATGGCAAATTCTTTTTAACACCGTTTGTGCTTGTTATTATAGTTGGTAAGGCGCGTCAAGTTTATTTGTAAAGCGCGTTTCACACGCACGGGTGATTTTAGTTTCGCTTTCTCTCGCAGCACAAAATCAAACATAGCTTAAATGTCTTGCCCTTGTGGAAGATAAAACTCAGCGCCTTTTGGACAAAAATGTCCCCATTGAAACCCATTAAAACTGCACCTTTTAATCCCAGGGGCATTTAACTATAAAATAATGCAATCTTTGTTAAGAGGCTTTCATTCTGTTGGCAAGGCTTCAAAATTTAAATTTTTACTATTGTTTACCAGATGGTGCCATTTTTCCAGGTTTGGCCTATAAAACAAATAATCGCTTTATTCCTGTTTTCTGCTTCAGCATATTATAGAGCCAATTAAATAAATTGTGCAACGTTAATTATATGGGTGTGTTGGTATGGATGTCTGAGTGTGGTTTGTATGTGTGTAATAAAAAGAATGTGTGTGTGTGTGTGTGTGTTTGTGTGCTTGTAATATTTGAGAGAGAAAAACTCAACTGTAAATCTAAAATCCAATTACTGTGTGCACCAGTGGAGTTTTGCTGGCACCCAATGGGGAAAATGTGTTACTGCGCCCAAACAAACTCTTACCAAAAGCTAATTTTTTGAGATTTTGGAACACAACTTGTTTAGATTTATGGCTTTGAATTTATATCAGTTCTAGAGTTCAACATGTTTCATACAATATATATTTTGTATAAAATAACGATCATAATGTTGATAAATAATTTTCTAAAATTTAAACTATACTAGGGCTGCAACAAACGATTATTTTGATAATCGATTAATCTAACGATTATTAGAACGATTAATCGACTAATCGTCGATTATTTCGCAGACTAATCAGTAAGTTTGGAACGATTATTCAGCTTTTCCAATTAGTTAAAACATTGAGTTATACATATTCTAACTATAATATAAAAAAAGAAAATCACTTCAGCTTTTGAAATAGTTGTTTTAATGAACTTTGAGCCAACTAAACAGGTCATTCTCTTTAAGTTTTCAGATTTCGGTCCAACTCAAATCACACACAAATGCTCTCTAAGCATTGTTTAATAGGCCCACTGCTTTTCTTAGAACTGAAACAGAAAAAGGGACATTTACTTCAGGACACAAAGAATGGTAAAATATTAATCTGCAAACAATTATTATAAGTATAAAATTACAATCTTTTTTTACATGACAATTGAGCTGACAGAGACGTTCTCATTCACCTTTTAATTTATAGTATGATAAAGTAACTGCCATGATATTCTTCCTATATCATTGGAAGGATATAACATCTCGTTTTGTAAGTCTTCATGATTATTGAACAAAATACAGGCAAGTGATAAGACTATAATAATACCTAATATACTAATAGTGTTACAATAATAAAAACAGCCCTGACTCCTATGCTCGATCAAGCTTTATTCTATGCAAAATAAGTCATCACATTACTGTAATTATATTACTATTGATAATATTATTACTATTATTAGTAGTATTGCATTCTCTAATAAAGAGAGATTTACCGCTGGTTAGTAAGCTCCAGCTGGAGAACACTCACTTCTCACCGGCTCCTCTTTTGCCGGGATGTTTCCTCTTGCACTCCAACATGCATGTTGTGCTTTTTCACGGGAGAAAAGCAAGTTCTGCTTTGCATGTATTGCACACGACAGCATTCTTGATTTGAAGTTTTGTGAAACTTTCCCAAACCTAAACCTTGCTAGTTCGGATTCGTTTGCACTGTCATAATTCGCGCTGTGTTTTCTTCTACCGCAATAGCATTTGTAAGGGCTGCACTACACTCTAGCGCTACAGCGGCGTAGCGGTCAAATGGCGATATTGCAGGCCCTTACATTAGGTCACGTGAGATCAAACGACTACCCGACAACAAAGATATTTGTCGACAAATTTTTATTGTCGACATTGTCGACAACGACGACTAATCGTTGCAGCCCTACTCTATACTAATTTTTGGTTTCACTTTTTTCACTTGTTTAACTTCAGCAATAATCTGCCAAGGGTCCTCTTTAAAATGAGACCAAACTTAAAGGTCCCCTGACATGAAATTTTCACTTTTTGAGGTTTTTTAACATTAATATTAGTTCCCCTAGCCTGTATTTGGTCCCCTCGTGTCTAGCATTTTCAATCGGTGTAAACCGAGCTTTGGCTCGTCATAACGAGGAAAGGTTACCTCCCCTTTCTCTGCTTTGCCCGCCCGGAGAATTTGGCTCGCCCATGAGAAAACAAGCTAGGAACAGGAAGTACGAACGCACCGGCGCAATTTTAGTTTTTAGCTCATCACGGCAACATTTTATGTGATGGGAATAGATCTAAATACTTAAACTTCTCACGATTCGTTAATCTCGATAGCTGTAATAGTAAAAACGTATAATAGCTGTAGTAAAAGTATTCGAGAAAGTTTCGCATGTAATACATAGCTATTTCATATGCAAGCATGTCAGCCAATCACAGCAGTGGCTGGCTACACTGAATCCCACAGCAGACACGCCCCTTCAAACAGAGCGTTCAAATCAGAGGCTAAAATCAGGCTAGGAAAATTGCCTTTTATTTCTATATTATGACTATTTTTGATCTAAAAAACATACTAACATTATAAGGGCAACCCAGGAAACATTATAAAATAATAAAATAACCCCATGTCAGGGGACCTTTAAGTCTTTGCTCCCCCAAGCCTAACATTTTTATGACAGTTTTTTGACATGGGCATTTTTGTCCACTTTGGAGCTATGTGTACATTTATTTATTTTTTGTTAATGCTAACTGCATGAATTTTGGCACAGGTGTGTATTTTTATTGTAATTTTACTATTTAACCCCATTTCCTTTGAAAAATCTTTTTTGCACTGGAACGAAATGGGGAAAATCTGTTAATACGCACAAACAAAATCTTACCGAAAGCTCATTTTTTGAGATATCATCCTCAAATTTGGAACAACTTCTTTAGATTTATGGCGTTGATTTTCTAGCCGTTTTAGAGTTCAACTTGTTTCATAAAATATATATTTTATATAAAATAACGTTTATAAATAATTTTCATAGACAAACCTATATAACTTTTTTTTTGGATTTACTTAAACATTTTTTTACTTCAGCAATAATCTGCCACGGGTCTTCTTTAAAATGAAGACCAAACTTAAGTCTGTGCTCCCAAGCGTCAAATTTTTATGACAGTTTTTAACACCGACATTTTAGTCCTCTATGTACCTATGTGTAACTTTTTTTATTTGATGCACAAGGGTTAGGTTAATATTATTTACTGATATTTATTTCAATGCTTTACAGGCTTTAGTGTGATGTTTCATTGATGGAAGTGCTCAAACACGCATGCCTGTTAAGAAATGGATTTATGTGTGTATATATATATTTGGGCTGGGCAAGTTAACGCGTTATCGCGTTAACGCATCTATTAATTAATGCAGACAATTTTTTTTATCGCACGTTAACGCAGTTTTTTTTTTTTTTTTTTTGAAAGTCCGTTGCTCACTGGCTCTGAATACACATAGGCCTACAGTCAAACCATGGATCACAGGAGGGGTGGGATGTTGGTCAGCCTCAGCCAGCAAATAACCCACCCAAACAAGCAGTGGAGAGGCTTTGGCAGGTTCTCTCAGGTGAACAGAAAGGGAGACAGCGCTACGCGAGTGAATGACAGCCGCTCTATGGATAGTAACCATGGTAAAGGCTTCTGTGCGCTACGCAGCTGTATCCTTTTTAACTTAAATTAAAATTATACATAACTTTCCCTGATAGGCCTGCGTTTAGTTTAGCGAAGATGCTCTGCCATGTAAATTCCCTTCTGTTGATGACGTCCTGATAACTATTTAGATTGTGGAAACTCACAAACAGCGAGCCGAGGATCAGTCTCTCTTCCAATGATTTGTGCTGCGCGTCGTGTAGCTACAAAAAGTTAGGCTATAGACAATTCAACTTCGGCAACGGGAGGGCGCGGGCGCGTGCGTGAGGCGAGCAACAGTTTCACAGGAACGCACCCGCTTGTCGCTGCACCTGTGCCCGACCACTTCACCTCACTCTAGGCTGATTTATAATTCTGCGTCGGACCTACGCCGGAGCCTCTACGCTACAGACTACGCGTTGGTTTTTATTTATACTTCTGCGTCGTTGTCCCCCTTGACGCACAATTACACATGCAGAGGGAGCATGCATGTGAAACCCGGGGAGCGGTTCTAGCAATCACAGCGCTTGCGGTACGCGTAGAATTGACGCATTGTTACATTTTTGGAGAGGTGCACATCAGGGTACGCGCGCTACACACAGCAGGTACGTAGCTACGGCGTGAGTTCGACGCAGAAGTATAAATTGGGCTTTATATCTGTTTAATGTAATCTTAGTGTACGTGGGAAACCATGTCATGACCAAACCTAAGCTACTATCAGAGAAGTATCGTTGGTCGACTTATATCTGTAGTAGTGGTCATGACCTCTGACTACATATGGCGCTTTTCCACTACACAGTACCAGCTCGCCTCGGCTCGGCTCGGCTCGACTCGACTCGCCTTTGTTTGGTTTTCCACTGTGTAAAAGTTGTACCTGTACCTGCTTTCGGGTACTTTTTTTCGTACCACCTCCGGCGAGGTTCCAAGCGAGCTGAGGCGAGCTAAGCCGATACTAAAATGTGACGTGAAAACAATGCCGACTGCTGATTGGTCACAGAGAATCTGCGTCATCATTGCACGCGCCAGATGGAGTATTTTAAATAGTTTGGCCAGAGATAGTTACTAAACTTACTACTATTATTATGGCAACTCGGAAGAATACGCCGTGGTCAAACGAGGAGGTGCAGACATTCCTTTGTTTGGTTGCCGAAGAGAGGATCCAGCGAGAGCTTGATGGGGCAACGAGGAACGAAATGCGTCGCTATGACGACCGGGTACTATTTGTGGCGGTACTTTCTGCAATGGAAAACGGAGCGAAAAGCGAGCCGAGTCGAGGCGAGCCAAGGCGAGTCGAGTCGAGTCGAGCTGGTACTGGTAATGGAAAAGCGCCAATAGACTGTTTCTGCTGCTCCCTGATAAAAGATACCTGTTGATACCTGTTCAGAAAAAAGGAAAAAGAAAACTGGACTCGTTTTAACAAGCTAGATAAAAGGTAATGCCCTGGCAGTGGCATAGCTTTGTTTTAATATTTGATTTGATTACATTAATGTTTAAGTTGAGATTTACAATAAATATTTTATTGCTATACTGTGTAAAGGGAATACTGCTGGTATAAAGCACCTTATTTGTTTAAAGGGGGGGTGAAACACTCAGTTTCAGTCAATCTCATGTTAATCTTGAGTACCTATAGAGTAATATTGCATCCATCATATCTCCAAAAAGTCTTTAGTTTTATTATATTTATAAAATAAAGATAGGCTGTACCGAGTCTTTCCGGAAAAAGCCGAGCGGGTGGAGGCGTGCCGTGTGGGCGGAGCTAACACGCCGATAGACACACACAGATATTTGAAGCAGTTCTACTCACCGCCTGCGGTTCCAACGCAAGACCGTTAACCTTTAGTGTTGGTACTGCTCCATCCTTGATAACTAAACGATTAGCAAATCCGGCTTCGAACTGGGCCTTGTTTATAAAAAAAAAATCACCCTCGAAATGCATGGAACAAACAAGAACACTTGCACAACTGTGTTGATGTTCTGGAAAAACAAACTCCATCCACTGGTCCCTTGACGCTTGATTCTTTGGGAATCTGTGCAGTGTTGTCTTGCCTTGGCAACCGAAAACACACTTCTTTGGTGACATATTGAGCGCAGCCGATGCACAGCGCTTTGATGGGCATAGGTTACGGCTATCGCTCTACAGCTGCGCGCGCGCCCTTCCGAGAGAAGTGCCCTTAGGACCGTATAAGGAAATTCCGGCGCATCTGACGTCATACGCGCCCATACTCGAAAAAAACTTTCCGAAACTTGTGACAACCAGGAAGGAGTATTTTGAGAACAGAAATACTCAAACGTACAACTTAATTTTTTTAACTTTGTCCATGTTTAGCATGGGAATCCAACTCTTTAACAGTGTAAAAAACTCACTATGCATGAAATAGCATTTCACCCCCCTTTAAAGTTTTTGCAAACCACATGTTATTGCACTTGTGTATAGCAGTACATTTAAATCAAAAGTGCGCAATACACTACTTTATAATTCATTATTCACTCGTGCGTGTAACAATGCGATTAATCGCAACAAATTCATGCGATTAATCGCGATTAAAATTTGTAATCGTTGCCCAGCACTAATATATATATATCGTGCAAAAGTTCATTTATTTCAGTAATTCAACTTAAACGGTGAAACTAATATATTATATAGACTCATTATATGCAAAGTGAGATATTTCAAGCCTTTATTTGTTATAATTTTGATGATTATGGCTTACAGCTTATGAAAACCCCAAATTCAAAATTAGAATATTGTGAAAAGGTTTTCATAGCTGTGAGCCATAAACATCAAAATTATAACAAATAAAGGCGTGAAATATCTCACTTTGCATGTAATGGGTCTATATAATATAATAGTTTCACCTTTTAAGTTGAATTACTGAAATAAATGAACTTTTGCACAATATTCTAATTTTTCGAGTTTCACCTGTGTGTGTGTGTGTGTGTGTGTGTGTGTATATATATATATTAGGCCTACATAAAATACCCCCCAACCACTATTGATGGTCCATTATTGATGTTTTTTTTTTTACCATTGGTTGGTAGATTCACAGCCCTAATCAACACTCAATTTTGAGAATATTTGCTAGATGTCTGCTCAGTGCGTGCTGAAAAATATTGTTCGTACATATTCCTTGCTGTGTATAGGAGAAAAAACAGTGGATTGGACCGATCCACGGAGCACTAGGGACTAGGGGTCGACCGATTATCGGCCTGGCCGATTATCGGCGCCAATATTGAGCATTTTTATGGTTATCGGTCATTTTCAAAACCGATTTGCCGATAAAATAATTTTATTTTGAAATGCGCTATATTTGGCTCTAACGCAGGCACCTCTGTCGGAACTCACCACTCTGTAGACTAGACCAATGTCCCGCACATCTGATTTGTTGGGAGTCACGAGTCCGGCCAATCAGCGCGAAAGCTGAGGCACTGAAAGTGTTGCACTCTCACACCGAGAGCACTCGCTGACTGGAGCTGCTTTACTGATCACGCATCAGTCTCTCAAAGTTAAGACAGCAGCAGACTTTGCTGAAGTAGCAATACTTTACTACACTGAAGTTGCAAAACACCTCAATATAACAGGGTCCTGTGATTTCCGCGATGCAGAAAACACGGAAGGAATCGCGGAATCCAGTCATAAAAACGGAATTTACTGTATAAAGCGGATCGTCACGGAATTTGTCAACTTCTTGATTAATTAATAAAAGAACAGGTCAGTACAAATCAAATCGAATGTTCAACCGCAAGACGTTATTTAAATATGAATCCTGCGTGTCTCTAAATAAATGGCGCAGACGCGTGATCGTTACCACACACACACACACAGGAGCACGCGTGACGTTTGCGCTGTTTTCAGCCTCAGCCGCATCATTATATGAGGACATGATTGCATAAACATCATCTCCAGAGCCGCTTAGTCACTTCATGAGCTTTTTAATGCTTCAACTGAGAAAAGTTATCGTCATATCCATAGGGTCATATCATAAACACACAGAAACTCAAAGATCTCAACGGCAACCCGTCAAAATAAAGGTTCGGTTTTTCATAGGGCCCTAAAAATGTAATTTGTGTTAAACTGTAAATAAATTGAATTGTTTGATAATTTCAATTAATTAGAAATGCTTTTTTTATTACTAAAATTTAATTTTACCATTGAAATAGTCTTTAAGTTTTACAAAATGTTTACAGAATGCTGCTGGGTGCTCCCTGAATTTTTTTTATAGTTATAACATTATTAATAATGTTATTAATAATGTTATTATTAACAGTTCTCAGATTTAAAGATATGTTTAAAATCATTTAAAGAAAGTATTTGTAAAAACCCTTTGTTATTCTTAATTTTGACATTACATTTTTACACCAGACATAGGCTATATCGGTTCAAAATATCGGTTATCGGTCTACTTGATCTGTAATAATCGGTATCGGCCCTGAAAATCACATATCGGTCGACCCCTACTAGGGTCGTGACCGTAGGCCTATATCACAGAACGAACGCATACGGTATCATATCGTAAACATTTGCTCATTTACGGTATAGGGGTAAAAAAATAATTAGCCTGAGAATCTCACCTGCGCATAAGCAACTTCTTTCCCCGTGACTGCTTAGACTCCCAACTTGCTCCACCCACACACAGCGGAGAAAATGTCAGAGACAGAGGCTGATATCTCTAAACCCCGTTGAAAAGAAGTTAAATTTTGCAGTATGGTAATACTTTGCAGTGTTTCCTCTAGGATTTTTTCCAGCTGTGGTGGCAGGCCTATTTCCACAGGGGGAGGGGGTGTGGCCCACAGGTGTTTAAACCTCACCCAAGAATAACGCGCACTCACACACATGCCACTTTGAGGAATTGAAAAATACCAACCATCTCCGTCAAAACAAATTTCGCAAGATATTTATTTGCAACAGTAATACTGCCACAGTAAGAGATGGCTATATTCATAATCTATGGCAAAAAATTATATTATAAATTAGGTTAGAGGACAATACAGCAGCAAAAGTTATTTTAGAAAAATCATGAGTGCACAATAATTTTATAAAACCTGAACATTTAGTGCAAATAAACATTTAGTGGGGAACAAATAAATGGTAAAATGTTCCACCTTTCTCATTGTATTGTTATAAAATACATTGATGAAAAACAAGTAAATATATATATATAAAAAATATATATATATAAAAAATATATATATATATATATATATATATATATATATATATATATACAGTTGCATGATATGCCTCTTCATCACGTATGCCATTTGTGGAGTAAACGTGCACAAGGTGCCCTCAGGCTGCCAGTATGAATTGAAAACAGAACATCAGAGTATCCAGCGCTCATAATGATTAGCTAACATTGGCACATTTTGGGTAAAAAAAATTGAATAAATATTTCTCCTCTATATAGAAATGTGACAAACATATGAGAATCTATCAATATTTCTCCAAATGTGCATGCTTTGGAACTAAAGGCCTGAGGGACGTTGTTTTGTCAAGCATTTTCATGACGACCGTACAGGAGTTTTTTTTTTAATGGGAGCGGCTGACGCTCATATTTCAAACAAAATGTATCGATTTTTCATATTCATAACTCCTGACAAATATTTACAAATTACGGTCACACTATAAGATTTTGAGAGTAAGACAGGTGTCAACAGAACATTTGAAGCTTGAATCTTAGATCTTTTTAATGATGTATAGTTTGGTAATTACTAGGGGTGGAACGGTACATGTATTCGTATTGAACCGAAACGGTACGGGCGTCACGGTTCGGTGCACGAATTTGCACGGAGAATACACGGTACAAATAAAAAAAAAACCTCTTAAATAGCGATCAATCTCGCTCTATTGGCTTTTGGTGTGACTGTGAACGCAGCAATGAACAGGCTGCGATCAAGATTGCAATGCTGGAGTGTGTGTGTGTGTGCGAGAGAGAGAGAGAGGCGCGGGCGCGAATCGAACAGTGTGTGTGTGTGTGTGTGCGCACGAGAGAGAGAGAGGCGCGGGCGCGAATCGCGCGATCGAACAGTGTGTGTGTGTGTGTGTGTGTGTGTGTGTGTGTGAGAGAGGCACGGGCGATGAACAGTGGAAACATAAAAACATACTCCGTCATTTTTTTCATACAGGACATCATTAAAACTGCAAATTGTTTACTTATATTTGTGTACACTCGCAATAAAACAACATTGTGCTTTTGTCACACTCTAAACTCTTGTCAAACTGTAACCTACAACTGTTAACAAAAGTTTTTAATGGTAGTATTATTTTATACGGAAATCAATTATTTATAATTCAGATAAGAATAAAGTTAGGGTTAATTAAAATGAAGGAAAACAAATATATTGGTCTGAAATAGCAAATTAATTTTAAATTCATTCAGGTACAATTACCAAACATATCTCAAGGTCTTTTCGTCTTTTTAATAATTTAATTTATAAACGAATTATATAAAACTACTGTCAGTGCACTACAAATAAACTGGTTCTATGCCTTTATTAATAAAACTTATTTAAAAAATACAAGGCTTAAGACATTTATAAAAATGCCTTCTGCATTTTTGTTTTGCTTTTCACTCCATTGTACCGAAATCATACCGAACCGTGACGTCTGAACCGAGGTATGAACCGAACCGTGACTTCTGTGTACCGTTCCACCCCTAGTAATTACATTACATCAAACTGTAACTTTGAGCTAATTTAAACAAAGAACGCTTCAGTGCCCAGGTTAAAGGGGTCCTATTATGCTTTTTCAACTTTAGTTAGTGTGTAATGTTGCTGTTTGAACATAAAAAAAGATCTGCAAGGTTACAAAGCTCAAAGTCCACTCAAAAGGGAGATCCACAGAATCCACTTTCCAAGAACTACAACGAATGACTCGTTTGGACTACAACACATTTTTCCAAGTTTTGTTAGGGGTGTAAATATTAATCAATTCGTTTCGATCCATCTATTACACAGCCGACGATTCGATGCATCAATGCGTCCGCAAGAGTATCGATTAATGTGTTTATTTTGCCGCCTGTCTATTTTCAGCATCCGCTCCGATATATGCGTACAACCTACTCCTAAGCTGCGGGCGGCGCTAACCTCATTATTGTCTTCTACTTCACACGCGTTACTTACGTTTCACAGTCTATCTATGTTCACACACATTGTTGACTCTGACTTTCAAGAGCGATGGAACCATCAGAGTAAGCTGGCAATGAAAGTGAAATGTTACATGCTCCAGTCGACGTCAATCATGGGTGTGGTATTTTGGCTTCAGGAAAGCAGATGGAGCAGTGGTAAGAGATGTTGCCTTTTGCAAAGAGAAAGGCTGCTATAGTGTAACATACACATTATGTGAATAGAATACTGTAGCGAGCAGGACGAGGCCGAGGGACGTGAGAGAACGGCGCTAGGCCGGTGGCGTGAGTGTTAATGAATGTCACCTGTGAGACGCACCTCACCAGCATCTCTCACGAAGGAGCGGAAGCATAAAAAGAGGAGCGACGACGCTGAAGATCGAGAGACCGGTGCGTCTCACAGGTGACGTTCATTAAGGGTGTATTCACACCTGCCTTGTTTGGTTCGATTGAATCGAACTCTAGTTCGTTTCCCCCCTTGGTGCGGACCTTTTGGGCAGGTGTGAATACAGCAATCGAACTCGGGTGCGGACCAAACAACCGAACCGAGACCCAGCTGAAGAGGTGGTCTCGGTACGGTTCCAAACGAACTCTGGTACGGTTCGTTTATGGTGTGAACATGAACCGACCCAATTGCAAGAAAGCACTGCCCCTTTGAGTTAAAAGGCTTCCGTAGTCGGAGTTGCGTTATGGGAAAGTGATCTGTTGTAGCCTACTACATTACATCTGTTGCGCGTCTTTCTGCGTGTCGTGTGTGCATTAGGGGTGGAACGGTACATGTATTCGTATTGAACCGAAAAGGTACGGGCGTCACTGTTCGGTGCACGAATTTACACGGAGAATACACGGTATAAAAATAAATAAAACTCGCGTGCAAATTATTTAATGTAATGCGGAACTACTGTTAGATACGCGGGTTCTTTAGGGACACATAATCTGTACCATCGGCTATTAGCTCTGAACGCGCGTTCACTTCAAACGTTTGCTTTATACGCGCGTCCTATTCGCTTTGGACTAGCGTCGAACTAGACGCGAATTTGACGCTCTATTCGCATTTGGTGTGACCGCATAATGAACAGGCTGCAATGTCAAGATTGCAATGCTGGAGTGTGTGTGTGTGTGTGTGTGTGCAGAGGCGCGGCCGCGATCGAACTGTGTGTGTGTGTGTGTGTGTGTGTGTGAGAGAGACGCGGGCGCGATCGAACAGTGGAAACATAAAAAACATTCTCCGTCATTTTGTTCATACAGATCATTAAACCTGCAAAGTGTTTACTTATATTTGTAATAAGACACAACATTGTGCTTTTGTCACACTGTAAACTCGTCAAACTGTAACCTGCAACTGTCATCATTGGAATGGTATGAATGAATGAGTGTGTGCATCAGGACATTCACATACAGAGCGTTCTCTTTAGTCTAATCGCGCATAGATGCAAAAAAAGCATTTGCAGTTCATATAATGTAACGATAGTTACAACAAGGATGATGCTGCGTTAATTTACGTTAAGCCTTTTTTGCACTTCCTGATTTCCCAGATTTCTCGGAGTTGAATACGGGACCGACACAGAACCGGGGGGGGGGGGGGGGGGGGTGATGCGTATGCGTATTAATGCGTACTATAGCACACACACGCAAGGTCTCTCGCTCTCTACCTCTCTATCGTTTGCGCGCTACACGGGCACACACACACGCAAGGTCTCTCGCTCTCTCCCTCTCTGTCATGCACGCGCTACACGGTTTTGAACATAACATACATACATATTCACGTAGCCTTTCGAAAACGAAACCTATAATATATAAAAATATATATTAACGATGAAATACGGGACAAAACATGATTTTTTCATAATAAGTCGGGACACTAAAATTAGAGTTGAAATACGGGACTGTCCCGGGAAAAACGGGACGTCTGGTCACCCTACTACTTGAGAATCCTTGTACAATGAATGGACGACCTTAGCACACGTGTGGTTTTGTTTACAAATTTTGGTTCACTTGCAAAAAGAGCAGTGTGAAAGCGAACAGTACCAACAAAAAAAAAAATAATAATAATTTGGTCCGGACCAAAGCAAGTGAACTATCGGACTTTCCTGGTGTGAATACACCCTAACACTCCTCGTCCTGCTCGCCACAAATACTGTTTCTGTATTCTAAATAAAAGCCAAATTATTTATTTTTTTGTTGATTTATTTGAAACTTACGTATCATGAAAAAATATTTAGTATTGAATCGTATCACGGGAAATTCTAAAGTATCAAAAATAATCAAATCGTTGGCTTAAGAAATCGGTATCGTATCGAATCGTCATTAAGGTTCTCATTTACACCCCTAGGTTTTGTGAAGTCACAACGTTACACCTTTAAATAATCGCCGCAAACATAATACGCAAAAAAAGAGGGCGAGGCCCGGATGAGCTGCGTTAGAGAACACAGTGTTGTCGCTATGTCAAAGAGACACTTTTTTTTTTTTCACCCTGTTTCCAAAACTAATTTCTTTAACCTTCCTAAGGCTGACAAACTTAGTGATTATTACAATTTATTTTAAACACTGTTCCTGAACATTATAAGCCCAATGTTTATCTGTGTCCTGCACATTTTACAGAGAACAGCTTCCAGGACCTAAGATGAGTACAAAGCAGGCTACACACAAAAGCTTCTCCTGAAATGGAGCCGTTCCCACTTTCTCGAAACAATCTTGTTGTTTGTGGATCACAACTTATAATTGGAATTACAAATATTAAGAAAAACTTACAAGTTTTATGTTGTTGATACGATGTAAACAAAGGACAAAGCTTTGCCTCAGCTCGCCTGCTAGCCAACATTAGTGTTGATATACATCTACACTATATAGTGTTTCTTTAGCTTTTGTAAACTCTCGTTTTTAAGGCTGTTCACCACCCCTTAGGAAAATTAACCATGGTTTTGTGATCGATTACTGTTTGCATTACCATTAGTTTTCCGACAAATATCATGATTAAATTGTGTAAAACATACTATCTAAAATGTATAATAACATTACAATAAAAACCACTACAATAAAAAAAATCTGTCAGGGCTCGAATTTCGGTGCGGTATTGCGCATAATTCTAATCATTCCCGCAGGTCTCCCATTTATAATGCGGGAAATTCCCGCAATCGTAATCCACACAGATTATAAAATCAAATCATTCTTTTAACAACTATCTGCCAGACGCAATTTCACAAACAGCGTGAGTGTTCAGCGGTGCCGCGTCTTCTATCTCTTCTCTCAAAATGTGTTGTGCAAGGCAAGCATCAAGCGCTGCGGCGATAATACACACTCGCGTTTAGGAGTCGGGACATGACGGAATATTCACTTGCACAATCGGGCCAGCAGTGCATTGTGACTGAAGTTTACCATTTGCACGTCTTTTTAAGTCTTACCAGTTTAAACATTCAAGCGATTTTAAACTAATCAGTGCTCGCGCGCTCTCTGAGAGATTATTTTCTATGCGCACATTCATAGAAAATCCGCCTCAAAAACAGCTGGCCAGTAACAAAAGTTATTTTTCGCGGATTATATTGCGGTCTTCGTGAGTATCCTCTAAACATAGTCGCTTTTGTCTTTAATAAGCATAAAACGCATGCCAATAATGAACACAGGATCCGTGCACTAGCTCTTAAAGCGACGGCAGCCATATGTGTGTGTCATTAATTTTGTTGTCAAAACAACAAAAGATAGCTTTAAGTTAAAGGAATCAGGATTAATAGCCTATGTATTTAATTTATTCAGAACTAAAATACTACCCAGTGTTATTTTCCATTTGATTACTTTATTCAGTTTCTGTATATGAATACTAGTGTGTTAGACCTATTCAAAAACTTCTCTTTATTTGTATCTTTATTCTATTGTATTTATTTGTGCTACTTTTTTCAATTTAATTAAACAATTTAAATCAAGCTTCCTTGTGTTGTGTAAATTTACAACCCCATTGTAAAAATGCAATGAGCGCAAACATTTAGGCAAGATAAATGTAATAATTTTGTTTGAAAAAATGCTTTTCCCTTTCTCCCCCTCAAACCAAAAAAATCCCCCCCATGAGAATCATCTAAGGGTGGATTTCCCCCCCATTTTTCAAAACGAAATTCAGGCCCTGGTCTGTGCATGAAATCCATTCTGCAAGTGCAAGATACTCTTTTTTGTTATTCTTAAGTCTGAATCAAGCTTAAATTGGTTAGAAATTGACGCCATCCTTAATATTAACATCCGAGTAGAGCTTGCTGTTATGTTAAGGGGTGTGAAATTTCCAAAACTTTCGCAAAGCGATGCTTCACACTACACACTGGGCCAGCTAATAATCGAAACAGGAACTAAATGGCGCATTCAAAGAGAGACTGGGTGCTATAATAATGTAAAATGTGAAAAATAATGTGTTTTTTGAACAATCAAACACAAAAGAATATTCTTGTACACCCAAAAAAAACAAAGTCAAGACTTCATAAAAGGGCATTATAGGACCCCTTTAAGACGTCATTTAACTAGTTTAAAGGGTTAGTTGACCCAAAAATTACATTTGTCATTAATTACTCACCCTCATGTCGTTCCAATCCCGTAAGAGCTTCGTTCATCTTCGGAACACAAATTAAGATCTTTTTGATGAAATCTGAGAGCTTTCTGAACCCCTCTAGACTCCAACGTCATAAACACATCATAACATTAGGGTTGAATCACTGTAGTCACATGGACTATTTTAACAATGTATTTACTACATTTCTGGGCTTTGAAAGTAATTATGTTGCAGTCTATGGGGGGACAGAAAGCTCTCGGATTTCATCAAAAATATCTTAATTTGTATTCCAAAGTTGAATGAAGGTCTTACGGGTGTAGAACGACATGTACGTTCTCCTTTGTCTTAGAAAATGTCTTAGACCCTTCAGTGGATATAATGTGAAGCAATGGGGTCCACCTCCTTCAAGTCCCAAAATGTGCATATATCCTTCACAGAAGTCATCCATCCGGCTCCAGGGGGATAAACGAAGGCCTTATGAGGGTAATCCGTGCGGTTTTGTCGTAAAAATATACATATTTAAAACTTTATAAATGAAAATATCTGACTTCCGGCAACGATCGATGCACGTTCACGGGTGATGTTTTGCTCTGCTCTCTGGCTGCGCGGGCGCGTTCGTTCTACATCACAACGCTACGTCCTACCTCGTACGCCGACTTCCATCACCCGTGGACGCGCGTCGATCGTTGCCGGAAGTCAGATATTTTCATTTATAAAGTTTTAAATATGTATATTTTTACGACAAAACCGCACGGATTACCCTCATAAGGCCTTCGTTTATCCCCCTGGAGCCGGATGGATGACTTCTGTGAAGGATATATGCACATTTTGGGACTTGAAGGAGGTGGACCCCATTGCTTCACATTATATCCACTGAAGGGTCTAAGACATTTTCTAAAATAACTGAAAATGTGTTCGTCTGAAACAAGATTGACATATGCATCTCGAACGGCTTGAGGGTGAGTAATGCATGGTTTAAATATCATTTTTGGTATATCAACTATCCCTTTAAATCTTAGGCTATATCCCTATTTGTAAAAGTATTTCCGTTTTGCAAAAAGGTTCGTCCAGACAGCAAGTAAGTCTTTGTTAAAGGGATAGTGCACCAAAAAATTTAAAACTATCCTTTTAAACTGCAATGACTATTTTCACATGCACATCAAATTCAGTTCAAGGTCTATATTCGGGTTTAAGTCATATTACAAATATGATGTGGAGTACTTCTGTTTCCTAATGAGGAATTGCACTTTTACACAGCACAGAAGCGTGAAAGGCTTTGTAGACTGTTGTCAAGCTGTCATCAGATTTTTTATTTATTTTTTATATCTAAAGTGTATTTTTGTTGTGGATGTCCCAATTGAGATACAGGATGTGCACTGTTTAGAGAGTACAGTTAAATGTTCATGTTACATATGTTGGTTACATTTGTAACACAATATACTCTAGAATCAAATCGAATTCTAATCGTCTCACGAAATTTGAGGTGTCAGCAAATAATTGTCGATGGCTAAATAACAGTTGACTATGACCAAGACAACGGTTTCATATTTTTGTAATGCAGAAACTTAAGGTACTACTATCTAGCTTAAGTTAAATACATGCATTTGTGTGTGTGCACAGTCCAAATCTGGTCAGTATCTATCAGCGACAGCAGAGGGAGGCACTGCAGTGAAGACATTCATTCATTACCTAGTTCGACCAACCCTGACTAACCGGATAAGATACACATTCCTTTAACGGTCTTTATAAAAAATAAAACCTGAAAGGGTCTTCAATAATAAAGATTCAGTGTTTGGCAAGTGACAAAATACCAAAATATAAAACTGTTTGTGATTTAACAGTTAACACGTGAAATGTTATTGTGTGTCCTGGTATCACTTCTTTTGCTGTATTACTAACTTGAATGAGAAATACCGTAAGAGAGCTTTCAAATGTAAATCTCTGAAGGAAACGTAAACAACTAGGTTTTGTTAGCTTACTAGCTCACGTTGGCTAACCACTAACAGCAGCTTGGAATCAAAAAGAAATATTACTAGCTGTTTCTTTAAAAAAATCTAACGAATTAAAAGAAAGGGAACTGAGGGGAAATAAACAGAAAAAGTTAAATATTCGCTGAAATGTGAACCGTGTGAGCTGGCTAACGTTGCTTAGCATGTTAGCTTGCAGAGAAGCTTGAATAAAGAAGAGCAGGCTAACACCCATTTAATCTCTTTCAGAGAAAAAAATACTTCAGCTCTACTAACGTTAACGTTACCTAATTATCGGGTACATTAACGTTAGTGATCGATAATTTCACCAGTCTTCTAAATCATACATCCTAAATCTTTTAAACCTTCAAATGTAATTAACATGTTACCATCAATAAAATTAATCTATACGACTAAGTTAGACTAGCGGGTGTTTAAACATTAACAATTTTCTAAAACACCTCAGAAACTTCGAGTTTGGGAACATGACAACAGCTAATCGGGAGGGCTTGGGTTAGCGAGTAAACTATTCCTTGCTGCATTTGGTTTAGATATCAAACAAAGTCATTAACATTACGAAAAAAAAGACATTCGACCAAGATGGGCACGAGCAAACCTTCGCCGAGGAGCATGAATACTCAAAACTTTGTTTGTTACTGCACAGAAAAGGAAACACCATCTGTTGTTGAGGCAAACCAGGTCAAAATAGCCATCTTGCTGACGTTACTTACTAGGGGTCGTTTGTAAACCTGGGTGTTCGAGGAGGCTGGTATCCGTATAGATGGCAATAAAGCACATCGAAGCAAAAGCAACACATCTCCGCCGAAACGACCATTTTCCTGCCTCCCGAGCCAGGTCCGGGACTGAGAGTCGGGGAGAGGCCCGTTGAGTTGTAGCCTCCTGGAGTTGGGGATAGAACATTGGTGTTGCCGCCGCCGCCGCTGCTGCCGCTGCTGCTGCTGCTACTACTACTACTACCCCCTGAACCCCCCAGGCCGTTCACCCGATTCACGTTCCCGGCCACGACAGTCGAAGACGACCCGATCCCCAATTCCGATCCACAATGTCCGGTCCCGGCTACCCCGCTCCCCGCCCCGCCGGGACCCCCCGCACCGGGGGATCCCGACAACTTCTGCTTCTTCACCCCGCAGCACCCGGCCGCCATCTTCGAACAATCTGCACCGACACACCGCTTCCGACCCATCACCGTCACCGCGGGAAGGGCGGGTCGAAACGCAGACCACACGTAGAAATCCCACTGCGTCAGCACGTACGACGGGCAATGCTCCACCTTCCCTTCCGTTCACAGACGTAATAAACGAGAAGAGCTTACGTTATATCTCTCCGAGAGAGGGGAGAGACTGCAATGTCACCCGAAATTATTCCTTCAAAAAGACGTAGGGTACGCTGAAGCCTTACGTAGTGTTCTTAGGGAGACGAGCAGCCGCGAGTCTCCGCAAATTAAATGCTTCGACGGATCCAATGTATATTTGCTAAAGTAAGAGCCCCTCCTTTGGATGCTCTGTGCCGCTGCAACGATGCACGCAGGATTCTGTCAAAGCATGCACGCGTCCATCCATACATGAAATGACAGTCAAGCTAGGCAAATATATGGCCCGTAAAGCAGATCGGATTCAGGTCTCCCTATAAGGGAGTGGGGATCTTGAGAACGCAGGACCCAAACACGCCTCATGAACATTAGCAGACCCGAGAAGCGACGCAGTCTTTCAGTCAATCGATGTAGTTCGGCTGCATGTGTGATATTAGCACCATGCTAGCCACAGCTCGATCGGTTCACAGCAGCCCTCGGGATCCTGTTAGCCACACGACCTCCTTTTATTGCAAGCCCACCGTTTAAACTGAACTCGAAAGTTTTCCTTCGATGGATTGGAGTGCTGTCATCCGATTATTCGGGTACATTTTCAAGCAGCATAATATGGCCTCCGCCAGAAATCCACTGGATTCCCCCGGACTCTTTGAGTGTTCCGCTCACGGCTGCTAACATAAGCTCGGTTGCGGTTGAGAAAATATCCTATGCGATCATCTGAAGCACTCGTATTCTCTACTTTCACGCCGGAGTACAGAGCCCAGGACGTATTTTACGACAGATTCCTGCGTATAATACGCATTCTCCGTATTCACCAACTAGTACGTAATCACGGCGCCGTTTCTTCATCGAGGGACACAGACATCCTGCATTTGTTATGCGCTGAAACGCATAAATCCGTTTAGTCATCCTTTTGTCTTGTCATCATTAGTTTAAGTCTTCAACCTAATGGAGAAAGAATAGAGCAGTTAGCGAGTAGCCTATCATGACCCAGCAGAATCCAGGCTGTCTGACACGAGCAACGTATGTTCTAGTCACTGAAACAAGCCAAAGTGATGTCCAATCTGCACTCATTGTATTATTTTCAAACTCACTAAACGATAGGAAAACAGCTTATTCTCACCTGATAGCCTCACCACCCCTTACTAAACGTATTGTGTGTTCACATGACAGTAGAAACCCCAGAATATACATTTTTAAATGATGCAAAAAAAAAAAAAAATTAGGATACCACCTTAAAATGTCACTAAAAAATCATGGAGATTTTTATAATACTTGTGTTGCTAGACCATTTAGTTTTAGTGTCTAAGCATCAAAGACTAGGCAGAAAAATAATGAAGAATAAAATCAGTTATAGTTAGAGATATTTTGCTTACTGAAGGGTGTGCCATCGCCCAGGGCATGGCATACATTTACCTGACTAATAATAAATTGTTACATAAAAATTTATTCTGACCTACTCTAAAACTATTGAGTCTAGATCATGTTAAATCCATGTTACCGCAAATCTGCGATCAGGTTAGTAACAGACTACAATCCAGTTTAGGTTCGATTCCATTGGGGCTCGATTTAGACGAGCTCCGCCTAACAACTTGGCATTAGTTAAGTTTACTTAGTCTGTAAAGGCTATGCTGGGTTTTTATCACACAAAAAAAGTGTTATGTAAATAGGGTTAGCCTTAAAGGGATAGTTCACCCAAAAATTAAAATTAGCCCATGATTTACTCACCCTCAAGTCATCCTAGGTGTATATGACATTCTTCTTTCAGACGAATACAATCGGAGTTATGTTAAAAAAATGTCCTGGCTATTCCAAGCTATGAATGGCCGTTCTGTTTTGAAGTCCATAAAAGTGCATCTATCCATCATAAAAGTCCTCCACACGGCTCTGGCGGGGTTAATAAAAGCCTTCTGAAGCGAAACGATAAGTTTGTTTAAGAAAAATATCCTTACTTAAAACTTTTTAAAGTAAAATAACTAGCTTCCGGCCAAACAAACATACCGATTCAACTTAACGCAACTTTGAAGCTTCATCCATCTGGTTCTCTGTCTCAACTGGTATCTCATATACTCATTTAGCCCGGCTTCCAAAGAATAAATGCATTGTTCTGTGATTAATTCATTCAATTAATTTGATCATATAATCCAATTACTCTAGAGTTCTATTTTGTAGAAAGAGTTTCATTTAGATTTTTCTTCTTATCTTCTTGTTTTATTTTTTCTGTTCTGTAGGCCTACGAGACAACACAATATAGACAACTCTGCCTAGGGTCATGTAGATCAATAACACACATATAATACATTTAATTTTTATAGTGCTTTTCTAGACACTCAAAGATGCTTTACAGTTATTGGTTTACATCGATAAAACAAACAAACTAGGTATATAGACACGGTTACATAACTAGCACAAGAAATGAAAAAAAAACACATATACATGTAGATCAATAACACACAACATGTAGATCACGCACATGTATATCCACTTACACACATGCACACTTTGTAACTCTTTTACAGCACAATTGGTCAATATGTTAAATTATAACTATGTATAATATATACATGTATGAGTTTACATGCATGTTTTTTTTCCCAATATGTTTATTGGTCTTTCATGTAAAGTTTACAGAGGTAATTCAGTATTAAAGTTAACAATCTTTTCTAAACCACCATCTGACAGCACACTTCAACCAATTTCAGAGCGAGTAGAGAATACAATAAAATAAAACATAAATAAATATAAATAAATCCATCGAAATAATAAATCTTTTTAAAAAAGGTTAACAAATGGAAAAAGGGGATTGTCTAACATACATATAATAGCCTACTTATACACTTCCTTAATTTTAGGAAATCACAGTTTTACATTACCACATCAGCATTGTCTTCCAATATAATTTTTCATATAATTGATAAATTTGACCTCTCAAATAAAGTTTTTTTATTAGATTAAATATAATTTTTTCAACTGGAACATAATGAAGCTATAAATTTCTTTGCTCCTATCAAGGCCATCTTCATAAAACGTAAATGTACCCTCTGTTCAAGTTGCTAGACTTATACGTCCCCTAATAAAATACATCTTGGATCAAATGGAAGTTTTGTTAATAGTATGTATATTTTCACAAGAGGTTTTAAGTTTTTTACATGCCCAAAACATATGTAATAATGTATCAGTTTCTACTTTAAATCATAGTGCAACATTCTGAATAAGAATCACTTATGTTATGTAATCTTTCCGCTGTGTATATAATATACACTGAAACTGAATTAATCTATGTCCGCTGTTACATGAGAATCTTAGGGCATTTTCACAAACAATTTCCCAAGTATCTTGTTCAAAAATACATTCCAAATCTTTTTCCAGTTTGGATTTAGAGGATGTTGTATCCTCACCATAAAGAACAATGAAATTGGCATACATATAAGATACATAACCTTTGGGGCCCTTTTTTTTCTCTTATAATGTTATCTATTGGCAGAGAAGTAAGAGGCAATAAATGACCACCTTGTGTAGCAATGTAATGGTACACCTGGAAATACTTAAAAAGGAGAGAAAAAAACTTTGCACTCAATTGTTCAAATGTCATGAGTATATCTTCCTCATACAAATCACCAAATATTTGAATGCTTTTTATACCAATGTTGTGTTATTCCATCTCTAAGTGCCTCTGAAAGAGCCGGGTTATGGTGAAATGGAGTGTTATTATATATATTGGCAATATCCATTTACATTTTTTATTGATCTATGACCCCAACCTACTGACAAATGGATTGTTGACCTTCACAACACAGGTCTGGAGAATGAATAATCTAGGGGAATTTCTTTGTATCCATGTATCCATAACCATACAGCTCTCATTTGCGCTGGCCAAAAATAGAGTAAGAAATCTGGCAGTTGTAATCCTCCTTCGTTTTAAACTTAAATTTAACCCTTGGTGTTTTGTTTTTCCAAATGAATTTTCTTATCAAGCTATAGAGGTTAAAACACTTTCATGGTATAGGAAGAGCACTTGTTTTTTCCTCAATTTACATAGCCAGTGTAATTACAGAGGCAATGATGTCCACCTTTCTAGGTCTCTTATTAGCTTTTTAAGTAATGGGGTATAATTTAAAGATTATGTCTCCTCCAATTTTGTATAAATATTTAGTCCTAAATACACAACTTTTCTGAATTCCATGTAAAGGGGAAATTTCTTAAGGGCATTTTTTCAGCAACTAAATTAATTGGTATCATAACACTTTTATTTATAATAATTTTATAGCCAGTTATTGATCTAAACTTTTCCAATAATTGGGACAAAGTAGGCAAAGATAATTCCGGGTTAGTAAGATAACATTATGTCAACAGCAATATAATGATTTATTATACAGCTCTTTGGAATACTTGATTCTGATTGGTCAATCGCACCATCCAGTGGTACGTTATTCCCCGATAACAACCGCTAAAATAGATAACACAGGCTCATCCGGGTTACTGAAATCAGCTTTACTATACACTTGCTAGGAATGTTTTTTCTTCGTGGAAGTTTTGTGTTTGGTGAGCTAATAAACTCTTAAAACTCAGTCAAATCAATATTTTGTGCATACAGTTACTTAAACATTTCATCCAGTATCGTGAATTTGCGCTCTCATTTTATACAAACGCTGCTGCTGCCATTTTGTGTCTATTGTTTTGTACACTGTAATGGATAAGATAACAAACAGATATGAAACACTTTCATCTCAAATCAATATCCCCATAATTATTTATGTGGCGAAATGCTGCGTAATAAGTGGTATGACTGTATACCGTATCTCTTAAATGTCCGTCTAGTTTGAACCTGCCGCGCTAGCAACTGCTCTCTCCGCAGAAGCTTTGCGTTTAAAGACCTAATAAAATATTTTGTGTCTAATGATTTAGATGTTTTGCGTCGGGGTCCTGATCACCCTGTCGGCGTTTATTCTGAGATAACAACCGGCTGGATGTACATTATCCCTTACATAATATGTTCAGCTCCTATTTCTAGACCCAAGATTCACTAATTTATAATAATAAAAATAATTCATTACATTTATATAGCGCTTTTCTAGGCACTCAAAGCGCTTCACATGGAAGGGGGAATCTCCTCAACCACCACCAATGTGCAGCATCCACTTGGATGATGCGACGGCAGCCATAGTGCGCCAGAACGCCCACCACACACCAGCTTACTGGTGGAGAGGAGACAGAGTGATGAAGCCAATCAGTGTATATATATATATATGGGGATTATTAGGAGGCCATGATGGACAGAGGCCACTGGGCAAATTTGGCCAGGATGCCGGGGTTACACCCCTACTCTTTCGAAAGACATCCTGGGATTTTTAATGACCACAGAGAGTCAGGGCCTCGGTTTAACGTCTCATCCGAAGGACGGTGCTCTTTGACAGTATAGTGTCCCCGTCACTATACTGGGGCGTTAGGACCCACACAGACCACAGGGTGAGCGCCCCCCTGCTGGCGTCACTAACACCTCTTCCAATTTGCAATTTGTCCGTATTTGGCCAGGGTCTCTACTGCCAATACAAAAAGTAGTGGAGAAAAAGGACACCCCTGCCTGGTTCTTCTTGATAAAGTAAATTGTGATGACATCGGAATTAGTTTGGACAGCTGCAGATGGACTTTTATATGACATATGGATCATGTCAAGAAATTTTGGACCTAAATTCATTTTTTGCAAGACTGCCAACAAGTAAAGCCATTCTACTCAGCTTTTTCTGCATCTACATAGATAAAGTGCAATCACTGGGGAGTCTACTTGTTCTGCCGAGAATATGATATTCACAAGCCTCCGTATGTTATCAAAGCTTGATTAAGAGATTCTGGTAACTCTTTTTTGTGAATTGTCTCAGTATACAGTACATAGAGAACAGTAGATTTGACTAATTTTGGAAAAAAAAGTTCAACCGTCCAATACAGCTAAGGCCGAGACTGCAGTTTGAATCTCTCCTTTTGAGATTTCTTTCTCCAGATCTTCTCGGTCTTCATCACACATTTGTAAAAGCCTAAAAACTCTTGGTTAATTGATTTAGGGTGTTTAATAGTTTTATTGTCTTTTATTGAGTGGAAGAGAGCGCTGTTCATTAACTCGTTCTCTTCCACTCATTACCCACAACTGAGTTATTGAGCAAGACACCTCAGCCCCTGATTTATTGCCGGTACTGAGACTCGAACCCGTGACCTTCGGGTTACAACTCCGACTCTAACGATTAGTCCACAACTGCCCCTAAAAACAGTGGCCCATATGGGGATTGTTATGTGATGATTGTACTGTTATGGTTTTGCTAACTTCTTTTCTAAGCTGCCAAGCTAGAACTTCCCCTTCCACCAATCTTATCCCCATGTTCATAATACCTCTGCCATGACCTACGAAGAACATACCAAAGAACATGCTTTAACTTCTTTCAAAATATATTAAATTTTTTACAATGTAATTGTTGGAACAGCTGAGCATTTTTAGTGTTGAAGTGTTCTCGTTCCATTGTCATAATTTCCTATTCAAGTGATTGTATTTGTGATTGGTACTTTTTTCTTTTACTGGAGGATTAACTAATAATTTGGTTTTTAGTAAGTTTTTGGTAAACCGCAAAATAACAATTTGGCAATGTCATGATCGAAGAAGCGGAAGCAATAATGCAAGTAACTCTTTATTTGGTCAGACACAAACACACAGTCTCTGGACAGTTGGTAACGCAGGGACTAGATGGTCAGTGAATCCAGGTGAAGAGTGCAGAGATGATGGTGATGAATACAGGTGATAATCCAGACACGAAACAGAAGCCGGGAACAAGGACAGGAACAAAACCGCAACGACGACTGGAACAGGACCAAACACACACGAGGGACATCAACAACGATCTGACAAAGAAAGAAGAATGCGATGAGCATTTATGGGTGAGTGGATTGGATGCAGCTGGAGAGGAGATTGGATCAGCTGATCGCTGATCAAGTGGAATGAGGCGTCCACAATCACACACGCCCACACACATAACAACAATTACACGAGACAAGAAGGAAACAATGAATTTATTAACCGTGACAGTACCCCCCCTCCTAGGACTCCCTTACCTGTCGATTGTAATCATCAATAAGGGAGTGATCCAAGATGTCTCTAACAGGTACCCAACTTCTCTCCTCCGCACTGTAACCTTCCAAGTCCACCAAGTACTGGAATCCGCGTCCCCTCTGCATTGAGTCCAGAATACAATTAACCGAATATGTGGGTTCCCCATCTACGAGTCGCGGGATTGGCCGGGATTGGCGGATTAATATGAGAATGAAACATGGGTTTTATTTTGGATACATGAAAGACGGGATGAATTCTCCTGTACACCGGAGGGAGGTTGAGGCGGACTGCCACCCGACTAATGATTTTGGTGACAGTGAACGGGCCGATAAATTTGGGAGCAAGTTTATTAGAGACGGATCGGAGAGGAATATTCTTGGTAGAAAGCCACACTTTTTGAACAACAACGTATACGGGAGGCCTAGACCGGTGGTAATCGGCTTTGGCCTTGGTGCGCGCTCCCACTTGGAGTAAAGTCTCACGGGCTCTAGTCCAAGTGCGATGACACCTCTGGACGAAGGCGTGGGTGGAAGGGACCACGACTTCGGATTCCAGGCTAGGAAAAGTAGGTGGCTGGTAACCTACACTACACTCAAACGGAGAAAGGCCCGTAGATGACACTGGTAACGTATTGTGGGCGTACTCCACCATAGACAATTGTTGGCTCCACGAGGAAGGATTCTTAGAGACCAGACATCGCAACGTTCTCTCTAAATCTTGGTTGGCTCTCTCAGTTTGACCATTGCTCTGGGGATGGAACCCTGAGGACAGACTGACAGTCGCCCCCAATAACTTACAAAATTCTTGCCAAAATTGAGACACAAATTGGGGTCCCCTGTCGGAAACCACGTCTGTCGGGAGGCCATGTAAGCGAAAGACGTGATCAACGACGGTCAACGCTGTCTCCTTGGCTGAGGGTAATTTGGGCAAGGGAATGAAATGGGCCGCCTTCGAGAACCGGTCCACCACGGTCAAAACTACCTTGTTCCCTCGAGAGGGCGGTGATAAAATCTAGCGCAATATGGGACCAGGGTCTCGAAGAGACAGGCAGCGGTTGAAGTAACTCATCTGGAGATCGATTGAAGGTCTTACCAACGGCACAAACTGGGCAAGCCAAAACAAAATTGTGAACATCTTGAGCCATAAGTGGCCACCAGAATCGTTGCTTGACCAAAAACTTGGTTCGACTAACTCCTGGATGACAAGCCACGTTGGAACAATGCCCCCACTGAATGACGTCAGACCGTAATCCCTCCGGTACAAACAAACGGTTCGGTGGGCAACCGGGCAGAGGCGTTACCCCTTCTAAGAGAAGGCGGCCTTCTTGACCTTCGATTCAACCTCCCATACGAGAGTGGAGACAAACAGAGTCTCGGGCAAAATACACTCAGGAGTAGACGGGCGTTCGGAATGATCAAAAATGCGCGACAAAGAATCCGGTTTAATGTTTTTGGAACCCGGGCGATACTAGGGATGGGACGAAATATCGTTTGACAAAATATCGCGATACAAAACGTGACGAAACGCATCGAGGTCGAAAAAAATGGATCGCGAAATAAAGATAGATGGCACTGCTGCATGATTTGCGTAGTACCGTAAAACTTCAAATAATAGCCGAGTCCCAAATAGACGCCTGTCTCTTTTACACGCCTGGTGTGGCTGCAGGTTTGGGTAAATAAAGGTCGGTCTCAAATAGAGGCCGGGTCTGTTTTTTAGTTTCGGGTTGTATTTAATCTTCTAAAACCGTCAGATTGTCCGCTTTTTGATGGGAGCCAAAGCAAATTTTTTGTCCCTCCAAAGCCTTTTTTGATCGATGAGTGATGTAGAATAGAATGACTGCTGCGCTTGACAGGGCGCGTTACGAGAAGAGAGAGAGAGAGAGAGAGAGAGAGAGAGAGAGCGCCCCGGCCGCGCGCGCGCACTCTCACGTCTTCAAACAACACGAGCGCTGTCTTGTTCTCTCTCCCTCGCGCATATTAATAAAAATCAATTGACGCGATAGTAAAAGGTCGGAAGACCGCAGTTTCACGTGGAGCATTTGGAGATTTTTAGAGATTAGAGACGGGCCTATACAATCAATGAACAACATCTCAACACTAAATTATAAAGGCCTGTCTCATATAGACGCCTGTCTCAAATACAAGCCGGTGCAGTACGACGATTTGGGAAAATAAAAGCCCGGGCTACTATTTGAAGTTTTTACGGTATATAAATAATTTAGTGTACTATATGTGTGTGTGTATGTATATGGGGCAGACATACAGTCTATGGTGGCAGGCTGGTAGCACCATCTGCTGATCAAGCAGGGTAAAACTAAATGAAAAAAAAAAATGATATCCGGGGAACGGTGCGGTACGTCATCACGTCAAGACAGCGCATGTTGCAACAACAACACTGCAGTCTACAGCGAGCTAACAAATATTAGCATAGCACCAACTGCCTTGCCCCCAAACAGCCGACCATGGAGTCAAATGAGGTTGAAATTGAGGACGCTCCGCCTGGATACAAGTCATATGTCTGGCAGTATTTTGGCTTTCTCATTAAAAAAGACAAAGACGGCAATAGAGTAACTGACAAGACTAAGACTGTGTGTAAGCTATGCCATGCTGTCATTCCGTAACTTACACCACATCCAACACATCAAACATGAACCACCACCTTCAACGTTATCCATAAAAATGTTGTAAGTTACAAAAATAAATAAGTTGTTGTTATACAGTAATATTTTTTTCTTTTCTTTTTTCCTTTTTTGATATCGTATCGTGACGTATCGTATCGTGACCCTGGCATATCGAGGTGCATCGTATCGTGAGTTTAAGTGTATCGTCCCATCCCTAGGCGATACGAGAGAGTAAAATCAAAACGTCCGAAAAAAAGTGCCCACCGAGCCTGCCTGGAGTTCAATCTTTTGGCAGTCTTAATGTATTCCAGATTCTTGTGATCGGTCCAGACGATAAAAGGTACCACCGACCCTTCTAACCAGTGACACCATTCCTCCAATGCCAGCTTGACTGCCAACAATTCTCTGTTACCAATGTCATAGTTGCGTTCGGCAGGGGACAAACGATGAGAAAAGAACGCGCATGGATGCATTCTGTCGTCTGTGGGAGAGCGCTGGGATATCACTGCACCTACCCCCACCTCTGACGCGTCGACCTCCACCACGAACTGACGTGATGTATCAGGGGCAATGAGAATAGGGGCTGAAATGAACCGGCCTTTCAGTTTGGCAAACGCAGCCTCAGCTGCGTCTGACTACCTGAATGTAGTTCTGGGGGAGGTCAAAGCGGTCAGAGGCGAGGCTAGTTGGCTGAAGTTGCGAATAAACCACCGGTAAAAATGGGCAAACCCCAGAAACCTCAGTAGGGCCTTACGGGAATCTGGACTTGGCCAATCCACCACAGCCTTAACCTTCTCAGGATCCATATGTATTCCCTCAGTCGACACAATGTATCCTAGAAAAGGAACAGACTGTGCATGAAAATCGCATTTCTCCGCCTTGACAAAAAGCTCATTCTCTAACAACCTCTGAAGCACTCGCCGGACGTGCTGCACGTGTTCCTGGAGAGAAGACGAAAAAATCAATATGTCATCCAGGTAAACATATATGAACTGATCAACCATATCTCGCAGCACGTCGTTGACGAGTGCCTGGAAAACAGCTGGGGAGTTGGACAACCCGAAAGGCATGACCAAGTATTCAAAATGCCCCCTGGGGGTGTTAAAAGCAGTTTTCCATTCATCCCCTTCCCTGATGCGGACCAAATGATAAGCATTACATAAGTCCAATTTAGTGAAGACAGACACTCCCCTGCAACCTCTCGAAAGCTGAAGACATCAACGGCAAAGGGTAGGTATTTTTTACTGTGATGTTGTTCGGACACCCATGCTTGAACAGCCCGAGTCGTGTCGTTAAGACCCCTTTTCCTGATTGTCCATGCATCTAATACTGGAGTTCACGAAATCCTCCAATGACGACGAACTACTCGCTGCTTCCATCTGTGGGTCAGATCGTTCTGTCATGATCGAAGAAGCGGAAGCATTAATGCAAGTAACTCTTTATTTGGTCAGACACAAACACACAGTCTCTGGACAGTTGGTAACGCAGGGACTAGATGGTCAGTGAATCCAGGTGAAGAGTGCAGAGATGATGGTGATGAATACAGGTGATAATCCAGACACGAAACAGACGCCGGGAACAAGGACAGAACAAAACCGCAACACTGCAGCGACGACTGGAACAGGACCAAACACACACAAGGGACATCAACAACGATCTGACAAAGAGAGAAGAATGCGATGAGTATTTATGGGTGAGTGGATTGGATGCAGCTGGAGAGGAGATTGAATCAGCTGATCGCTGATCAAGTGAAATGAGCCGTCACGCCCACAATCACACACGCCCACACACATTACAACAATTACACGAGATAAGAAGGAAACAATGAATTTATGAATCGTGACAGGCAATTCAAAAGAGTATGAGTAGATGAGTAGAGTAGAGGGTCATGAGTAGAGGGTCATGGTCTGAAAATATTCTTGTCAGACCATGACCATATAATAACTCAATCAAATAATCCTTTTCTTTTGGGAACAAAAAAAGTAGGCAAATTTAGAGTAATTATTATGCCTGTGTGAATAAAAGGACTATTCTCTTTTGTTTTATTTTTAAGTTTCCATATATCAACCAGGTTTAAGCTTAAAGGGGTGGTTGATTATGATTTCACTTTTCTAACTTTAGTTTGTGTGTAATGTTGCTGTTTGAACATAAAAAACATCTGCAGTTACAACGCTCAAAGTTCAAAGCAAAGGAAGATATTAGCTTTTAAAGAAATCGTTTTTTAAGGACTACAACAAACGGCTGGTATTGACTAGATGATTCCTCCCGGGTTAGTGACATCACTAACCCTAAAATTTACATAAACCCCGCCCCCGGGAACATGTTGAGAAGAGGAAGAGGAACATGTCCATGTTGAGTAGAGGAAGAGGAACATGTCCATGTTGAGTAGAGGAAGAGTTGTTGTAGTCGAGCACATTTGTGAGTCTGCTCAAACTGTAGTATATGTAAAATTGTGTCCTCAACGTGATACTTGTGGTTTAGTAGAATTTACTAATCCAGTTAGAATTAAAAATAGACCTGGGGCCTGTACCATGATGGTAGTTGAACAAACTCAGGGTTACAGGATTAGTTTCGAGTTGACAAAACCAAACCTTCAAGCATTTTCTCTCTGGTAGCTACACTCATTCATTTTTTATGATGCCAACAGATGAAAATGAACTCCTCAAGATCATATTAGACTTGAGGAGCTCATGCTCCTCTGGTGTGGATGGAATATGTAGTAGGATCATGAAGGCCATAGCGAACATCATTGTAGAGCCACTGGCTCATTGTATTAATCTTTCTTTATCTACTGTTATTGTACCCAAAATGACAAAAATTGCTAAGATAATCCCAATTTTTAAATTGGGCGACAGAAATTATATGAGCAATTACCGGCCCATATCAATTCTACCCACTTTATCTAAAGTATTGGAGAAGGTGGTATACAATAGACTCAGTGGTTATCTTGACAAATTGAATATTCTTGTTCCTTCACAAAATGGTTTTAGAAAAAAGAGCACAACCTGTATGGCAATACTTGACTGAGTAGAACAAATTAACGACTGTATTGAAGAGGGAAAATGCGGTGTTGGTATCTTCTTGGACCTATCAAAAGCATTTGACACAGTTGACTTTGACATCTTATTGTACAAATTACATCACTATGGTATCAGAGGTCTCGCACTTGAATGGTTCAGAAATTATCTAAATGAGAGGGAACAGTATGTCCATATGAATGATCAAAACTCTATTTGTAAGCCTATAATCTATGGGGTCCCCCAGGGTTCAATCTTGGGGCCACTTTTATTCATTCTATACATAAATGATTGTATAAATTCCTCAAAAATATTTCATAAAATAATCTTTGCTGACGACACAAATTTAATTTTTGTGTATTTATTGCAATAAACTGTCATTAAATATCAGCAAAACAAATTTCATTTTAATTGATTCGGAAAAAAAATCGTCTTATTTAAAAAAACACTACTCACTGCCTGATTAAAATGAATGGGCAGGTGATAAAAAGAGTGTACTCAACTAAATTTCTGGGGGTCCTCATTGATGACTCTCTTAGCTTTAAATGTCATATTGACCACCTTGTAAATAAATTATCAAAGTATGTTGGCTTGTTTTATAAGATCAGACATTTTCTTCCTCTGTCTGCCCTTATGATGTTGTATAAAACTTTATTTGAACCACATCTCAATTATTGTAATGTGATATGGTGCAACACCTTTACAAGTCATCTTAAAAAGCTCGAATCCTTGCAAAAGAAAGCCATATGGGCATTGTCCTGGTCAGAGATAAATTCCCCGACCCGCCCTCTATTCTATCGCTTTAAGTTATTGAGACTAGCTGAGCTAAATGAATATCATAATGCTTGTTTAATGTTTCAAATTGTAAATAGCCTGAACCCTAGATTGAGCAACCTTGTTCCTATCTCCAGCCCACAGCATACATATCAAACGAGAATCAAACCACTTATATTTGGAAAATATCGCAGACATGTGTGCACCAGTATGAGTGTTGTTTGAGGGGTCCGCAGATCTGGAACAGGGTTGATAACGGTTTTAAGGTGTTGCCTTCTATCTCCAACTTCAAAAGACAATTAAAACATCATTTTTTCTTAACCTATATCTAATTATTCAAAACTGATTTTCATGGATTACTGGGACGTATGTGTATGTTTGTATGGCCGAGTATGTTGTTGTAACATATGTCATGGTACATTTTGTGTGTATTTATTGTGTCTCACTGTACCTTGTCAGTACCTACCCATTCAAGAACTATGGGCCCCTCTTTATAAGCTTTTTTTTGCTTCTTTGGGAGACCCATTTCACTGTACCCAATCTACTCTGTACCTTTAAAACTATTATTGAAATGCTTGAAGAGGTACTGTGAATAAATTGAACTGAACTGAACTGGAAACCAATCCAACTCAGGCTTTGTTGGTACCATGACGCTGATCATCAACTTTCTCTGTCAACTCAGGCTTTGTTGGTACCATGATGCTGATCATCAACTTTCTCTGTCAACTCAGGCTTTGATCCTGAGTTTAGGAGTTTAGGTGTAACATCAGTGGCGAACAGCCAATTACATGCTGAGAAAGAGTGTAACTGCAAATTTACACAGTAAGAAATATCTGTCTATGAAAGAGGACAACTAAAAGAAAAAGTCTTACTATATCAGTGCAAGTAAACGTTGTGAAGTTTATATAGTTGATAAAGGTATAGAGAGAATTGAACATTTAAACTCATTTGTAGTCATTTTATAGTTGTATCTATTGATTCTAAAGTGTATTTATATTACCTTTATATATTCATTAATTTAAACTTCGTAATAATAATTTAATAAACTAAAATTGTAGTGTGATCGATTAACGGTATAATAATTACATAAATATCTAAAACATACAAAATTATTATTATTTATTTAAAATGATTTATATTAGTATAAAATTATTATACTAAAAATCATTTGATATGTAGTGACAAATTTGGAGTGGAAACAGGTGGAGTGACTATCGCATCAGACGTGTCCCTTTGCTCACAGCTGATCCAAATTCGGTTTGAGATGTCTTACCTGGAACATAACCTGCCCCAGACGAGGTTAGCTGTGGAGCGTAAGTTACTATGGTGATGAACACTGCTAAAAGCCAAACCACTTTCATGGTGCCTAAAACCCAGGGTTGGCGGAAACTAAGCTGAAACATATCTGGCTAGCCACCTAAACCGGCTTCATGGTATAGGCCCCAGGAGCACACAACACAACAATATTGATTGAAACAAAAGGCTATAGAAGGAATTAAAAAGACAATTGAGGGGCTGATTAAAACAGCCAGCCACTGTAACACTCCCATATTGTCAGTTGCAAAGGTGGACAAAACAAAATGGCACTTAGCGCATGAACTGAGAGCAGTTGATGATAGAAGATTGGCCTGCAGAGGTCCCAAATCCACATACACTGCTGACTAGTTCTTCCTGCTGCTAAAGGTTTACTGTAACTGACCTATGCTCTGCTTTTTCAGTGTCTTTAGCAGAGGAAATCAGACACCTTTTTTTCCTTCACCTATCAAGGTAAAAATTTATTTGTACACCATAATGCCTCAAGGATTTTAAAAATTGAATTTGATCAAACTTCCTTGAGTGATTAGGATGGAAGACACAGTAAGCAGACCACTCCTAAACAAAACTCCAAAAGAATGGGTGTAAAGAAACAATAAGGGTTATAACACAGAACCTCATCTCAGTGATTTGGCAGGATGGTCTGAAGGAAATCTCAGTTAGATCCCTATCCAAGAGAGAGGGGTGTACTGTTCTCCTTGCATGTACAGATGCAATTTAACAGCCAGCCAAACTCCATCCATAAAGTACAGATGAGTCAGGATTCATCTTAGTCTTTGCCGTTTAATAAGATGCCAGGTACATTATGAATTAGAAGTAAAACTGTAAATAATAGCAAATAAACAATAATCAGAACAATAATACAATGACTAAAGACCATTCATGTAGTTCTGAAACTCTTATCTGAAAATACCCCAAATGAAATCTGTAACATAAATTTACTTAAATGGAATTATCAGGTAACAAAGAAAATAGCAACAAATACATATTGATTCATTTAGTGAAGTTATCACATCAAAGTAGAATGGAATCAACACATTAAATGCTATATTGAAGAAAGGCTAGGCTAATAGCTAAAGGCTATCACAAAAATAACATTGTCAAAGCTTCAAATAAACCTATCACAAATATATGCAAATATATATCATCAAGTATTATGTAATGAAGAATTAACTTACAGATGATGCTTTTACAAATGCAAAACAAAGGATGGCTTCCGAAGATCGAGGAGAAGCTGACTGCATGAAATGCGATCACTTATATTTCTAGAGAACTACCACAGGGGGGCGCCAGAACTAAACAACTATACAAAACAATACAAGTGACAAGTAAACTTGAAGCAGAACACTCCCCGCCAGACATCCTAAGGATGTCTCATTTAAGTCTTAATTTTCCTTAGGCAACAGCAGAACAACCTCTGTAATTGGTCTGAGATACTTTACTTCCTTTCCAGATCCATTTTTAGTAACTTTCAACTGAACCTTGCGTACTCTCCCATCAGTGCTTGGAAATACTTTAGACACAAGAGCCATAGGCCACTTGTTACGAGAGCTCTGATTGTCTTTTAGAAGTACAAGATCTCCTTCTTGAATGTCAGGTTGAATACTATTCCCTTTGCGACGAATTTGTAGTGTTGGGAGATATTCACGTCTCCAGCGATACCAAAAATTGTCAGCAAGACTCTGCACCTGCTTCCACTGTTGTCTGAACATGTCACTACCTGAGAAGTCCCCAGGAGATGGAGGAGCACCAACCTTCTGAGTCAGAAGCATAGCAGGTGTCAGTATAAGAGGTGAGTCAGGGTCTGAGGAGATTGGAACTAAGGGCCTTGCATTAATTATTGCAGAAATTTCAGCCATGAATGTGCATAGGACCTCATGTGAGAGGGGACGAGACCCATACTGCATCAACATTGAATCCAGAATCCTCCTCACTACACCTATCAAACGTTCCCAAGCTCCCCCCATGTGTGAAGCATGGGGCGGATTGAATTCCCATGTGCATGAGCAATTGGTGAGGTATTCTTGCATCTCTGGGTCCTTCACCATTTTGGAGAATCCCAGTTCTTTGCTTGCAGCTACAAAATTAGTTCCACAATCTGACCGGAATTGTTTCACAGGCCCTCTAATGGCAAAGAATCTCCGTAGTGCATTTATACAGCTGGATGTGTCAAGGGATTCAATCACCTCGATGTGAACAGCTCGCGTGGACATACAAGTGAAGAGAATAGCCCAACGCTTGCTCTCTGCATGACCTCCTCTTGTGCGACGAGCTGAGACTGAGAAAGGACCAAACACATCCAAGCCAACATAAGTGAAAGGTGGGGATGGACTGAGACGCTCTTCTGGAAGATCTGCCATTTTTTGACTCTCTGTATTCCCACGCAACTTCCTACATGCAACACATTTATGTATGACACTACTAATAGATCTCTTTCCATTAATCAGCCAGAATCCTGCAGTGCGCAGAGCTCCTTCGGTGAAAAGACGGCCCTGATGCTTTACTTGATCATGGAAGTGACGAATTAGTAAGGTGGAGATATGATGTCGTCCAGGTAAAACAATGGGATATCTCTCATCACTGACCACAGGTGCATGTGTTAAACGACCACTGACTCTGATTAGCCCATCTTCACCCAGAACAGGATTCAACTTAATTAGAGGACTATTCTGAGAGATTTCAACACGTCTCATAAGAGCACTGTACTCTTCAGGAAAGACAGACCGTTGGACTGAAAGAAGGATGACCTTTTTGGCTTGGGCCAACTCACTCAGGCAATAAGGTTGATGACATTTATGCCAGCTTATACGTTTGCAGGTCTGTCCTTTAGACATCGAATGAAAGGATCGGGCAACATGAATCAAGCATGCCACTGCTTTTAATAGAGAGTTCCATGTGGAAAAACGCTCATAACGCTCTGGGTTAAGTGGTTTCTCAGTTATACTTGTGACAGCAGTGCTCACTTGAGGTAAAGGACGAACCTCGGAATCTGTCTCTGGACTCACCAGCTCAAAGGTGTCTTGCAAAGTTAGATCACTTTCTAAAGGTCCATAAAGAAAGTCTGGTCCTGTCAGCCACATGGTGTTTGTAAGAAGAGAAGCTGGAACAGACCTAGAGGCACAGTCAGCTGGATTGTGCTCTGTAGGGACAAAATTCCATTGCTCAACCTTCGATGATTGCCTGATTCTTTGAACACAATTGTGCACATACACATAGAACCTCCTACTTTCATTGTGTATGTAACCCAATACGACCTTGCTGTCGCAGAAAAACTTTACAGAGTCTGGTTTAAAATCAATCTCGTCCAAGATGAAATCTGAGATCTCGACAGCTAACACAGCTGCGCAAAGTTCTAACCTAGGGATAGTAGGTTCATCTGGAGGTGTCAATTTAGCTTTACCTAAGACGAAACCAACGTTGATCTGTCCATCTTCATGAATAGTCTTGAGGTATGCTACTGCTCCAATAGCTTTGAAAGAGGCATCTGAAAATATGCACAGCTCTGTAAATTTTGCTTTTGACAGTGACCTCAAGCTATATGTCCTCTGAACATGAATCCTCTCCAGGTCTTGCAGTGAATTTCTCCACATTTCCCACTCTCTGCATTTCTCTTCCGAGAGGGGCTCGTCCCAGTTATCTATTCCCTTTGACAGCTCTCTTAACAGGAATCTTCCATGAATCGTTACAGGTGGTGCAAAGCCCAAAGGGTCATACAAGCTGTTCACAGTGGAGAGAATGCCACGACGAGTCAAAGGTTTGCTGTTATCTGGTGAGTGGAATGTAAAGGTATCTGTTGATATTCTCCAGTTTAGGCCAAGACTACGTTGAGCAGGCATGGTTTCATCCCCAAAATCAAGATCTTTGACACCTTCAGCACAGTCTTCACGTGGAAAGGCTGCCAACACCAGTGAGCTGTTTGACATTATCTTGTGGAGCCTTAGATTCGATTCTGCCAGGGACGCTTGTGTCCTCTGAAGTAAATCAACAGCTTCAGCGGCAGTCGGAAATGATCTCAGACCGTCGTCCACATAAAAATCTCTCTTCACAAAGTTATAGGTGTCAGTTCCATGCATAGGCTCTCCTTCTTTGGCAGCCCGATGCAATCTGTAGATAGCCACTGCTGGGGAAGGGCTATTTCCGAATACATGGACTTTCATCCTACATTCAATAACATCCTTGTCGAGATCATTGTCACGGAACCATAGGAACCTCAAATAATCTCTGTGGTTTTCTTTCACTGTGAAACAGTGGAACATCTGCTGGATATCGGCAGTCACAGCAACAGGCTCCTTCCTGAATCGAATCAGCACACCTAACAAGCTGTTGTTTAAATCTGGTCCTGTCAAAAGGACGCTATTTAGAGACAGACCCTGATATTGGGCGCTGGAGTCAAACACCACTCTGATTTGGTTGGGCTTTTTTGGATGATCAACCCCAAAGAATGGTAAATACCAGCGTTCCTGGTCATCACTTAGGGGAGAAGCATACTCAGCATGATCATTTTCAAACAACCTTTGCATGAAATCTGTAAATTGCTGTTTCATCTCTGTTTTTTTTCAGCAAAGTGCGACAAAGAGAGCAGAGCCGAGTGAGAGCATGCTCTCTGTTATTGGGAAGTTGAGGCCTTGGGTATTTGAAAGGAAGTGGACCCACCCAGCTATTGTCACTATCTCTGGAAAACTCACTGTCCATGATCTCCAAGAAGAGATGATCCTCAACAGATAGAGCATGCTTGTTGTCATCTCTTGTGCGCCTGAACACCGAACAGCCAAGGTGATTTTCTCTGCTTGCACCCTTGTAGAAATAAGGGATACCTTTTACTTCAGCTGTGAGACCTAAGTTATCCTTCAAGTTAATGTGACTTTGGCATGGTGGAAAGTATGAGGTTCTACCATTGTCCAGCACATGTGTCTTGTAACTCAACACACTTGGTTTGTGAGAATTACCCAAGCATACATCTCCAACTATAAGCCAGCCTAAATCTGTTTTAATCGCAAAAGGAGCATTATGAGGCCCATTTATCTGGCGTCTCACCTTATGGACTCTCAGAGCATCACGACCCAACAGCATGAGGATCTGGGCACTGTCATCCATTTCTGGAATCTCAGAGGCTATTCTTCTAAGATGAGGATGATTTTGAGCAACCTCTGGAGTTGGTATTTCTGCCCTATTATCTGGAATATCATTGCACTCGATTAGAGTCGGAAGAGCCAGGTTAATATCCCCGCTAACTGGCTCTATCTGAAATCCATCAGCTCTCCTTCCAGATGCTTCAATAGTTCCGGCACAGGTTTTCATGAGATAAGGAGAAGCTGGACTATTAATGCAGAAAAGCTCGAAAAACTCTGATCTTACTAGTGACCTGTTGCTCTGGTCATCGAGCATCGCATACATTTTGACAGCGGCTTCTGGATTGCCATTAGGATACACTCTAACTAAGCATATCTTAGAACAAGATTTGGCTGACGAACCTTCCCCACAGACTTTAGTACAGGCACTGTTTACAGAAGGTGATGAACGTTCTTCCTCCCCGCCATGCTCTGAAGAGGTTGAGATTTTGGAGACCCATGGTGCTGGTCCTGGGTGGAGGGCAGTGGTGTGGTCCTCACTATCACATTCTGTACACTTCACTGAGGCTTTGCAATTGCGTGCAATGTGGGAAGAAGATCCACAACATCGAAAGCAGATACCATATTCCTTTAAGTAGGCCTTTCGTTCCTCCAATGGCTTCATCCGGAAACCACGACACTTTTTGAGTGGATGAGGCTTGTTATGTATTGGGCAATTCTTAGGGTTTTCATCACTAGTGCCCGAATCCTTACTGGGGTAGGCCTTTTGAGAAACATCAATTTTATGAACAGAAATGGGCATCCTCTGATGTGTTTGTTTTTTGAAGAATTTCTCATCTTTAGGAGGACCGGCAATTGTGAAGCTTGGATCGTTTCTGGCTTTTGCCTCATAACAGACGAAGCTAACAAAATACCAGAAAGGAGGAAAGGAGGCATGATACTGTTCTTTATATTTCATGCCGTGAGAGAGCCATTTCTCTTGAAGAAAGTGTGGTAGCTTTTCCACTATGGGGTTTATTCCTCTAGCAGTATCCAGATATGTTAGCCCAGGCAGATAGCCATCTTGCTTAGCCGCCTTTAGTTCTGTCAGGAGATCACCTAATTCTCTTAACTTGATAAAGTCCTTACTAAGAACCCTGGGGAAGTTTTCGAGCCTTTGCAGAAGTGCATTTTCGATTATCTCAGGCGCACCATAACATTCTGTTAGTCTTTCCCAGGCGACGTATAGTGCTGCCTTAGGATCTCTGACATGAACTGACCGTAACCTTTTCACATGGTCAGATGATTCTTTGCCAAGCCACCTAATAAGCAGGTCCAGCTCTTCACCGGCTGTCAGGCCTAAACCCTCTGTGGCTCCAACAAAGGCCGATTTCCATGCTCTAAAACTCTCAGGTCTGTCATCAAACTTAACGAGACTTGTATTTACAAGCTCACGACGTGCTAAATATTTTGCTAAGTCCAACAAACCTGACGCTTCTGGCTGGTGAAAGGGTACTGGCTGTGGCCATGCCAAGATAGGTTCCTTCTGAGAGAAACATGAAGCATGAGGATCATATGTTTCCTGTTTAACTTCATCTCTAAATGACTGATCAAACGGCTGAGATGGCAATTCAGTGAAGGCATCCTGTGCACATTTCATTTTACTGGTACTATGAGCAGAGCAGTTGGGGTCTGAGGCCTCAGAGTACAGCTTGTCACTGTAATTTAAACTCTGCATGTATGTTTCTTTTGGCTCATTTAGTTCCACCCCACTTTGTGTTTCAACATAGTCTTTGGTTCGCTCCACTTTGCTATGTGAAGACACAGAGAAGCTACCACTGGAAACACTGTCCTCAATTGCTGCTACCGCTGCTTCTAGTACTTCTGCCTGGGCCAAAGCAGCGGCTTGTTCCTTTCATGTTGGAGCACCTCCAAATCTGCTTCCATTTTGGCCGTGTCCAGTTTATGGCTCATTTCTAATTTAATCTTATCCAGTTTGATTGCATTCTCTTTCTTTGCAAACAATACACGAGTTCGTGCCGCTTCTGCTTGAGCCCGGGCAGTGGCTGCAGCCATGCTAGCTGACATCCTTGATGATCTCGATGATCGTGATGAACGTGAGCGCTTTGAGCCCGCCTCAGAAGCTCGGTCTTCTGTGCTCGTGGTTTTCTCTGCGTTTTCTTCAGCAGAGACTGTAGGTTTCTCGTCATGGTTCATGGTACAAATATGACTGCAATCTTCTGCCATGTAACTTGATTTGCTTGTAGGATTAACATCTTTTTACTGTACTGTTCTCCTTGCATGTACAGATGCAATTTAACAGCCAGCCAAACTCCATCCATAAAGTACAGATGAGTCAGGATTCATCTTAGTGTTTGCCGTTTAATAAGATGCCAGGTACATTATGAATTAGGAGTAAAACTGTAAATAATAGCAAATAAACAATAATCAGAACAATAATACAATGACTAAAGACCATTCATGTAGTTTTGAAACTCTTATCTGAAAATACCCCAAATGAAATCTGTAACATAAATTTACTTAAATGGAATTATCAGGTAACAAAGAAAATAGCAACAAATACATATTGATTCATTTAGTGAAGTTATCACATCAAAGTAGAATGGAATCAACACATTAAATGCTATATTGAAGAAAGGCTAGGCTAATAGCTAAAGGCTATCACAAAAATAACATTGTCAAAGCTTCAAATAAACCTATCACAAATATATGCAAATATATATCATCAAGTATTATGTAATGAAGAATTAACTTACAGATGATGCTTTTACAAATGCAAAACAAAGGATGGCTTCCGAAGATCGAGGAGAAGCTGACTGCATGAAATGCGATCACTTATATTTCTAGAGAACTACCACAGGGGGGCGCCAGAACTATACAAAACAATACAAGTGACAAGTAAACTTGAAGCAGAACAAGGAGTTTTATCAGTCCTCCCCGGTTTGCTAGCTCTATTAATCTTATTTGAAAGAATCTGTGTGTGCTTCTCAATTCTTATTTTTGCATCCTCGTTTCCTTTCCTCGCGTCTCAGCTCCACCCCTTGTAGGACGCGAGGGAAGGCTGCAAGGAAAGAAAAGGACGGAGGAATCGAAGGAAAGCATTTTTTATACATTGGAATACTTGATCACTCGAGCGTCACTTCACATCGTCATCAGCAGCGCTCAAAGGATCTGCCCTTATGTTGTTGAAGTTTGGTTATTTAAGAAATTCATAATAAATAATAAAGCAAGAGACCCTGTTGAAATATGTGAAATATGTGCAAAGGTAAAGTATAAATTAAAATGATTGTGACCGATGTGAAGGGGGAGGAGAATTTACCGTATACGTGCGTCACATTTAGTTGATAAAACTCTTCCGCAAAGGATCCACCTGTGCATCCTCGCAGTGCAATTAGAGAATCGAGATGTCCTTCAAGATGGTTGAGCTCAATCGGTTTCCGGGTCATAGGATGGAGGACAGAGGAGCGAGGAACCGAGGAGGGATATTGAGAAGCACCCCATAAGTAGGGTATACTAAAGTTGGTAATTAAGAAATTGAAATTGAGAAACGTACAGTAAAATGTTCAAAATATGTGAACTGATAGGAAATTAACCTAAAAGATTATTATTATTTTTTTTTGCATAGATATTTGATTACGGTTTCATTGCTTCAACATCCAAGACCTTGACCGTGGAGGGGGCCGGACAAATGGACAAAGTTAGGAGTCACGCTGGACAGGAACACTGTTCTTGAAACACACAAAATGTGAATCATAATTATTTCCTTGTACAAATTTCAAATTAGGCATGTATATGTTTAATGTTCCTAAGCAAAGCACTCAATTTAAACCGCTTAAGTAAGCACTTTATCACTTTTTCCAATGTACTACTTTTTGTTCAATTCAAGCATAAATTAATTTCAAAGCTCTTCAGATCGCATATTCAGTGTAAAATTAAAATATATATATATTATAGTTCAAAGCTTATTGCGATTTTTTAGATGGGAGGCACTAAAAACTTGCTAATTTATCAACTGAAAACAGCACTGACTGAAAGATCGATTCTTGGGATTTAAGAATTGATGTCGGTTCTTCAAAATGAGAATAGATTCAAATTGAGAAATCGATACTTTTACCCAGCTCTAGTCTTCAGTAAACTCTGCCAACTGATCGAACTTCATATTTGAGCATAGTGGCCTCTAACTGTGATCCCCAACACTGGTCTGTAGATATGGCTCAAGTCCCTCCTTCAAAGTGAGTCTATATTCATTTTTCACATGAGCAGAAAAAGTCTGCAGCACTTGGCTAAAATGCACCTGTCACCAACAATGTAATATTGGTATTAAGCATGCATAACATTACAGCATTCTAAAACAGCCTTTTTCCAGGCAGAATTTAAAAAGGAATTGTGTATTTAGATATTTTTTAACAGCAATAAGTTAAGAAATGAACACCACAAAAATTAAAATTAAGTCAATAGACTTTTAATAGAAATAACATCTACAACCATGACTTTCAAATGTCATACAGGCAAATTGCTTAAAAGTCGATACAATTACTCATGACGTGTGCAGATCATATTGTTAGTTAGTGCATTAACCATTCATTCAAATGAATTACCATTAATGATAAACTACCCATTTAACAAACAAATGTATACATTTAAACCACATTAAAAAAGACAAGATGACAAGATAATTAGCAGGCGCAACTATTACATTCTACTACTGTACTACTAATGTTCTTCACGGATGGGTGTGCAGCCAGAGAAGAAGCTGTTTTTGAAGTTATTTAGGCCTCTCTTGTTCCTCCGGAGGAAGCTGGAAGTGTTGTTCATCGCTTCAGAGTCATCGCTGTCACTCTCGTTGTCAGCAGCGACTGGCTTTTTTTCAAGCTTCAGATCAGCAGGCAGGCAGCCCATGTCTCCAATCTCCTGTTTATGATACAGCAAACACGTGTGTTCAATCAAGAGTGACTTTAAAGGAATAGCCTACACAGTCATAATTTACTCCTAATTACCATGACATAATTATTCATGACATTCTTAAAGCAGTATGCTGTTATTTTCAGGGTCAATGACAAATAAAAATGGCCAAGATAAAGAAAAAATCATTAAACAAAACTTTAAATTTGATGACTCAATGTTGTGTGGTGTAACCAAGTGTGCCGCACAAGTCCTGAAAGTGAAGCCGCCGCATTTCACTCGCCCCCTGGTGGTTGACTGCAGTGTACTTCATAAACCCTGCCCACTCCATGCAGTCCAGTGATGCACCTCTTCATGAAAATGTTGTCATTTCCATCAAGAGGTTCATAAATTTTTGGTCAAGTTCTTGTATTGACGATGCAAGAGTCCAGCACTCTGTAAAGTCTCCTCCAGCACGTCCCAAACATTGTCAATGAATTTAAGCTCTGGACTCATGTGTGAATGATTCTTCAAGCTGCTCCCAATCATTCTTTCACAATTTGAGCCTGATGAATCTTGACACTGTCATCCTGGAATATGGCCATGATGTGTCTTCCTACATGGTTGTTTAAGAAATGTAAAGCTACACACTCCAACAATTTGGATTAGAAGAACTGTTTCCAAACACATAACATGATAGAAACAATCACTGCAGCAATGATCCAAACATAGACTCTTACTGTGCGTTCACACCGGACGCGAATAGCGCGTCAAATTCACGTCTACCGCGTCTAGTTTGATGCTTGACCACTTTGTGTTAATTCGCGTGTCAATGGCGAAATTGACGCGCGTAAAAATAAAAGTTTGAAGCGAAATTTACGCGCGTCAGAGGCGAAATCCGGAGGCGAAAGTTTCGAAACCCGTTCGCGGCCATCTTTTTAGATGTTTATCGAGCATTAGCATTATTCGAGAGAATCACCGCTCGTATATGCTCTGGAGAGCAGAAACAGCTGCGTAGGGGCATCGTCGCTGTACTCGGGTCCACCAGAGCCTCCGGAGGGTTTCAGGAGTTTCACAATTTGCTCCAGGAGCTAGGTTTGGTGGACCTAATGGTGAGGACGCTGACGATGACAGCGTAGGCCGTATAAGCCCTCGGCCTCGAGTGGTCTATGCCTGTCGAGCCCGCGCTCTACAGCCCGGCGCGAGGTTTACCTTCGCCCGCATCCACCTAATCTGTAATTTATTTTTGTTTTGATAATAAATGAAGCCAGCCTCCAAAAGTGATTAATCTGTCCTGTTATTTTTTTCTCTCTCTCACACATCACTGTCCAGACACGAACTTATATGTTGGTTGTCTTTACATTATAATAATATTTCATATAATCTAGATATGGAATAAATAGCATTCAATACAAAATGAATATGTCTCATATATGGAAATCGAGTTTTATGTGATAAAATATTTGCTTTGTTGTGCATTAGAACCACAGTCATATATTACAAAATAATTTATTGAAGCATCCAGATACTTCACCACGTGACAGCAGCATGCAGCTAGGCTCCTGATTGGTTAACGCGGCGCGAATTGATGCAGAAGTTCAGATTTTTCAACTCGGGCGGCAGACGCGAATTCGCGTCAAACGCGTGAATGCACAAATAGCACTAACTAAATCATTCGCGCTTAACTCGCCAGACGCTCAATTCGCCCCATTCGCGCGAACTTGACGCGCGAATGAGGCGTATTCGCGTCTACCGCGCCGCGCTCTACGCCTCATTCGCGCCGCAGGAATTTTTTACGCGCGTAACGCGTCTTTGCATTGACTTAACATTGAAATCACTCGCGCCTGACGCGCTATTCGCGTCCGGTGTGAACGCACCATTAAGCATTTGTCAATTTAAAACCAAACAGCAACTTTTTTTTTTGTCCGGGCAGTGTATAAAATAATATAATTTCTGCCTCATTCTGTAACAGCAAACCACATCAGTTCACAAAAGGAAGTTATTTCAAACACCCGACTGACGCTAACACGAGTCTGTAGTACAAAATATGATGTTCTCATAAATTGTCGTACTTTGACCAAAAACAATTAGCCTTTTAGTCTCCTCTAAATAAATAAAATCACATGACATGTGTGGCGAGCAGGACGAATGGCGCGATTACTGATGAGTGCCAACTGTGCGACGCACCCGTCTCGTATCTCTCACAGAGGAACTTTGGAAACAAAAGCAGGAGCGACGACAGTGAAGGACGAGAGAGGACCAGGCCTGGACTTTACGTTGTTTTGTTTGTTTTATTTGTTTTATTTTGTGTGTGCGGCAGTCGTCCATGAGGGGCTGCCGCCTTTACTTTCGTTTTATGTTTATTTATTTTAAATGATTATTAAAATCTGTTGGACGTTCGCTGGTTCCCGCCTCCTTCCCATAAAAACATAACTTGCTGTCTGAATACACTGACCTAGACCTTTTAGAACGTTGGAAAGATGTTTTTGACATATCTAGTAATTATACAGTTGATACAATATAAAACACTATATCGAGTATATATTACAAAAAGTAAATAGTCTCAAATGGGCCATGCCAACACTTATACATGTACACAGTCAAAATAGCATAGATTATTATATTCACTCCTTGAAGACTAAAATTTCATCTTTGAATATAATTTCATTAATTAATATTATGTATCTGTATTATTATTCTTTATTTAGTATTCATAATAAGTTGTATTATCTTATGAAGTTTAAAATGCATGAGTAGACTATAGATTGCATGGACACATGTGTTTAAGGAACATATTTTAGACACAAGGAGGGTAGCTGGGAGGATTATGTATTCTGCTTAGAGGTATGTAATGTTCACTTAGCAGAGAGTTCCAATGATGAATATACTTCAAATGTGTACAGTTGGTATGCTCTTTGCAAGAAAATGAATGTTTCAACTAATGCAAATGTACCATTTGTATACCACTAATGTATACACTGAGAAATAGTTTCTTAATCTGGAAAGTGGATTGTACCATGTGCATATACATTTCATTTTAAGCATAAGCAATATGTTTTGTTACCTTACAAGGAAGCTGTAAGACTCTCTGTGATGTATAAAAACTCAATCTTACTGTACTACAGCAGAGAAACATGGAGGCATGACTGGGTGAGAGGAAGGAGAAACACGAAACGCATAGACCTGGCATGAATATAACATCTTCTCAGAGTTTCTCTCCTGACATATAAGAATAAAAATCTTTCTTGGCAAGATAACTGGTGTCTGGTCCCGTGAATCAAATAATAACGGGGAAAAGGCTTAATTCCAAGTCTACAATTTGGCGTCACGAACAGGATCGCATCTTCAGGCATTTGTCTCAATCATTCAAGGTAAGACTTTTTCTTTTTCTAAAATAATTCTAAGTCTGCCTGATGATTAGACATTGACTGAAACTGCTTAAAAGAACTGTGTTATTTAAAGTACCAGTTGTGTTGCCAATGAATATATGTCAGACAATTAAATTTGGCTTATTTAAGTTGCTCTGATCAGTAAAACCTCTAAAATATTTGAATGATGCTTGGGTAAAAGTGGATCTTTTTTAGAAAGAAGACCATATAGAATTAGCTATAAGACGGTTAAGCTAGGTAAATTTGCTTGTTTACAACTGCGACGTGGTTGGATTGTGGCGGGACTGTCTAAAAAGATGGCAGAATGAACCCTAAAGCATCCAACACACAGAAGATTCGTTCTCAGAAGGAGACGAGGAAAGTGTAACAAGCAGTGATTTATAGCGGTTTAAAGTGGCGGGTCTGTGCTCTGAGTTAGTGCAGTGCAGTATATAGAAGATACGAAGAAAACCCTAAAACGTTTAAATACGCAGAGGATTGAACCCTTAGAAGAAGGGTATCAATGAAAAAAAAAAGAGCTAGAATCGCGGGCATTCTGATTTTGACCATAAAACTGTTCAAATGTTTGAGGATACTGATCTGAGTTGAACTTAAAGAAAAAAGAAAAAACAAAGAAATTAATCTAAGATAAACTAGAGGAAAAAGAAAGAATAAACTTATCTGAGTTAAACTTAAAGGAAAAAGAAAAAACAAAGAAATTAATCTGAGATAAACTAGGAAAAAAAGAAAGAAGAAAAAATGTATCTGAGTTGAACTAAGTAAATTAAAAAGAAAAAAGAATAGATAACTAAAATATAAGGGATAACTTGTTTTTAATCTTTCTTTAAAATTTTCTTTTCCCTGAGTTCTTGTAGGGCTTAGAGAAGAGAGAGAGAGAGAAGCAGCCCCTCCCTTTGGAATTCACTCTATATACATACACACACACACACACACACATATACGCACACACACATAGCCCTGCTGTTCTGAGCACAGAGACACAGAGTGACAAATTCTTTGAAACATGGGAGAAAGTGTCTGCAACAGCAGAACAATATCTTCTTGGTACCTGGAAAGGAAGAGGAAGAAACAAGCTAAACTTTTGAAAAAAGGTCTGGATATCAATGCATCTATGGATGAGCAGTTAAGCTGGTTCGAGTCCCAAAAAGACAAGATCAAATCAAAAGCATTCCCAATACTGGCGGCTCATTGGATTGTGAAACAAGGTGGAATTTTTTGCGATATGGGGTGGTCCATGACTACCTAGCTCTGTGGAAAAGACGTGGACTTATCACCAGCAGTGGGAGCGAAATACAACATGCTTCCATAATTCGCCGTTTGATTACAGCATGTCACTTACCCAGAGAAGCAGCCGTGATCAAAGTAAAATCACATCAATCTGACAAGTCCAAAGAAAGTCAAGGAAACACGGCAGCAGATGCAGCGGCTAGAGAAGCAGCTCTACTTCCTCTTACTCCTGTTACCTTGGTAAAGGAAAACAGCAAAGATAATCCTGAGCTCCATCTTCTGTCATATCAAATGGAGACAGATGAAGAGAAAGAGCAATGGATAAAAGCAGGAGCGAAAGAAGATGATCAAGGTATCTGGAGAATTCCAACAGGACAAGTGGTGATGCCTATCGGAACAAGAAGAGAACTGATGCAGCTGTATCATGGAAAAGTGCATGCTGGAGCAAAAGCAATGAAAGCTCAAATCAGCGAGACTTGGTGGTGGCCACGAATGATGAGAGACATTGATGATTACTGTAGGAGATGCTTGATCTGCATGAAAGCAAATGTGGGAAAATCTGTAAAGGTGCGAATGTCACATGCACCCAGACCAACAGGTCCATGGACACATCTCCAAATCGATTTCACAGGACCTTTATCACCCAGTGGAGGGTATCAATAAATACTTGTAATCATGGACAGATTTACTAGATGGGTGGAAGCATTCCCTACAAAAACTTGCACTGCTGAAGCGGCAGCACGAGTAATGGTGGAAGAAGTTTTTCCTCGCTGGGGTCTTCCATATGAACTTGATTCTGACAATGGAACTCATTTCACTGGAAAATTGATGAAGGAAGCAATGAAATTGATGGGAATTAAACAGAAATTCCACATTCCCTATAGGCCAGAAAGCTCGGGCATGGTAGAGAGAATGAATCGATCATTGAAAACCGCACTTACCAAAGCCATTCTGCAAACTGGTCAAGGTTGGCATAAGTTATTACCTGCTATTCTGTGGAACTTGAGAGCAACTCCAAACCGAGTTACAGGACTAACCCCTTTTGAACTAATGACTGGAAGAGCAATGGTTCTACCTCCTGATGCTCCGCCACCTGCGGGAACAGGAGGAGACTCTACTTTGTTCCAAGAAAAGTTACGACGCTATCTCGCAATGCTGGACAAAGCTACTAAAGACAATAATAAGAAAGTGCGAGAAGCTCAACAGCAATGGGATGAAAAACACACCACTACTGACATTCCACACATTCCCGAGTTAGGCAGTTTTGTTATGATCAAACGAATTGCTAGGAAAGGTTTAGAGCCTAGATGGGAAGGACCATACGAGATACTCCTAACTACTGACACAAGTGTTTGTCTCAAAGGGAAGGGTGTAGGAACAGACAGATGGTATCATTGGTCACAAGTTAAACCTTGCTTAGGGAATGAACAAAATGATAATGACGGCTTATGGCCTGATATTGAGCACTGTTCATCCATTAGCTTTAAAGATTGGGAACAAAGAAGTGATGTTTAATTATTTCTCTGCTTCCATTTCAGGAATCAATTCCATTGACATTGATTAGAGATGGTTGCAAGTTATTCTCGATACCCAACGACAATGGTATGCTTATTTTTAATTTTACTTGGCATTTACCAAGGAAGCCACGCTTTATGGACTCCTCGAGTTCAAGAAATCAATCGGAATGCTACTCTGAAATCTGGCCAACATTTTAATCTACCCTTTATTTCCAAATGGGGATTATGGGATTGGGTGCCACGTAATGATAAAGATCTTGCTAAATATCGTGAGGACATCTTTGGAGGATGTAACTTTTATCATCAATGTTACAAAAGCAGAGTAATTTGGCCTGTGAAAGACGGGGGGTATTCTGGTAGTGCTCAAAGACGAGAAATTTGTTCAAAAGGACAATGTGAAGTTGTGGGGTTAGACCTCATAACGTCTACTAATGTGGAAATTAATTTCATTCTGAATCGTACTCACATGCTTACAATATGGGATTCGTTGGCCCAAGGGTGTATTTATCCCATAGTGTTGCCATGTGAAGGGTTTCTAAGGGATACTTCCTCGGGGACAACAAGATTCAAGGGAAATTATGTACGAGTATGGCATTCAGAAGATGAGAATGAATATTGTGAGACTGAACTAGAAACTGGGGAAATTGGAAGGTGTTTTTATCTTTCTGCGGAAAAGACAAACAAAGCTAAAACATGCCCAAATACAACTATTGCACCAGCTCATGGTATTTTGTTAGCAAAAGAAACCAAAACCTTGATAAATGAAGCCCACATGGTGCGGCAACGCATAAATTATAACTTGAAATCCCTTCTTACTGTTTTTGATCAGTCTTATTGTGGAAATTTCACACAAATAAGGGGTTGGTTGGAAAAAGAAGTTAAATATTATACCTCTGGAGATCCTCTGAGTAGTAAAAATCGTAAACCTCGAAGTATATGGGGAGACATAGCGGGGGTGTTTGGTTCTGTTAATTCAATTAGCAATACCGCTCAAATTAATCAACTAAGTGAGTACACTCAGTGGGTGGGAACAATGAGTGGGAAAGGACTCACTAAGGCCCTTCAAGGTACTCTACATATTATAGCAGCGGGTCAGCATCTTAATAATGCTGCAAAGGAATTGGCAGATGCATTAACAAAATCGTCTGATTTTGAGACGCATCGTGCGGCGTGTTTATTTTTAGCCCAGAATTTAAAGGATCAAATGGTAGAGGATATTCAGGTTATTCGAATGGGTCAAGTTCCTGAACGGATAGCGGAATCTTTGTTAATGGTTTTCGGTAATCAACTTAATTTGACTTCTGCTAAACATGTCCCGTTAGTTAAAATTGGCATTAATGAGAATTCGTTGTCAGGTTCTGGAACATTACCTTTGACTATGATATGGCCTCAATATGGGAAGCGCAATATTATGACAGTTAGGCGATTCCAATCAATGGGTGTTAGACAAGGAAATTCAGTAATTAGATTAGGAAGGAATGGATATTGGGCTGAAGGTGAAATGCCGATGATTTCTACCACAGACTGTTGTGTTGAGGAACATGAGTGGGTAATTTGCTCATGCTCTACAATGTTTAGTCTATCTCTTAATGGTTCTGCAGTTTGGGAAGTAGTTCCTTTAGATCAAGCCACAGGTGCATGGCAGGTGTCAGAAGCACAGTGGTGCATATTACATGATGGGAAAAGTGAAAATATGATATACGGAGGGAAGTTGTGTCCAATTCCTCCTGATCCATTTTGTCTTGAGATTCTCTATCCTCTTCACTTGGGTGGAATTCATGTTCCACATGTGCAATTGTTGCAGTTAGAGCCACAATGGTGGAATAATGATTTAGTAGAAGAAAGGAATTATGAACTCTTTGAAATGGTTAGAAGAGTTAAAAAGAGTGTTAAAGCAGCTCAAGAGGAGGGAATTCAAGCAATGGGTCATGTTATCGTAGCAAACGGAATAGCTAAATTGATGTCTGAGAGAAAATTAACACAAATTCCGGGAAATCTATCATGGTCGGAATGGATAGTTTTGACTATGGTAGGTGTTTTGCTGTTTCTGTTAACAATACAACTCATCATATGTGTTACTAGAAGGAAGAGTACCAAACCTGTTAAGTTGAATATTATTAACCAAAAGGATAGAACCGAGAATGGGATATACGGAGTGAAATAGGAGATTTTACACATTCTACACTACGAAACACAACCTCACAAACAATGAACACCCGCTTACTGATTTACAACCCTAAGGGATAGGATCCTTTAACATCAACATTTATTTTTGTTTATTATTTTAGCACGGAACTGAAGGAGTTAATTACTTAACGAGTTCAGGCACGGGCAGAAGATTTATTACTTTTTCTTTTCTTAGATGATTGGGGTTCATTTTAAATGCTTACACATAGACGTTAAATTACACATAGTATGCGGGGACATAACATGGGTTGGGTTTTTCGTTTTCCTTTCTGTTTCTATTCTTCTATCCTTTGTCTATTTCTTGGTCTGCTATTTCTTCTCCTCACTATCACTTCAATAGGTTGGCCACCTGGGGATGATGGTGTGGAACTGACGGCCGTAGTTCCAGTGGAGGGAGATGAAGACTAAAATTTCATCTTTGAATATAATTTCATTAATTAATATTATGTATCTGTATTATTATTCTTTATTTAGTATTCATAATAAGTTGTATTATCTTATGAAGTTTAAAATGCATGAGTAGACTATAGATTGCATGGACACATGTGTTTAAGGAACATATTTTAGACACAAGGAGGGTAGCTGGGAGGATTATGTATTCTGCTTAGAGGTATGTAATGTTCACTTAGCAGAGAGTTCCAATGATGAATATACTTCAAATGTGTACAGTTGGTATGCTCTTTGCAAGAAAATGAATGTTTCAACTGATGCAAATGTACCATTTGTATACCACTAATGTATACACTGAGAAATAGTTTCTTAATCTGGAAAGTGGATTGTACCATGTGCATATACATTTCATTTTAAGCATAAGCAATATGTTTTGTTACCTTACAAGGAAGCTGTAAGACTCTCTGTGATGTATAAAAACTCAATCTTACTGTACTACAGCAGAGAAACATGGAGGCATGACTGGGTGAGAGGAAGGAGAAACACGAAACGCATAGACCTGGCATGAATATAACATCTTCTCAGAGTTTCTCTCCTGACATATAAGAATAAAAATCTTTCTTGGCAAGATAACTGGTGTCTGGTCCCGTGAATCAAATAATAACGGGGAAAAGGCTTAATTCCAAGTCTACACTCCTTCTGGAACTGCACACGCAAGGAAATTCTGGTCAGAAGTTATATTTAAACTTAAAGTGATTCTAGACTTTAACATCTCTAAATCCCTGTCAGTATTTCTGTTAGGAGATCTTTCCCCTATTAACGCTTCCAAATAAATAAAAACATTTCTCTTTACCTCATCCATATAAGCAAAAAAAGTAATACTATTAAATTGGAAAGATAGAACAAAAATATCTATTGCACAATGGTTAAATTTATTAATAGACATTAACGCTTGAGAAAATGACTGCCTCGCTTAGTTTCTAAGGAATCTGAGCCCATTCCACATGAGAAATGGCCTCCAGTTCAGTAATATTCTTGGGTTTGCGTGCTGTAACCGCCTTCTTCAAATCCCACCAAAGATTTTCTATGGGGCTCAAGTCATGTGACGGCCACTGTAGAATCTTCAAGGACTTTTTCTGAAACCAAGCCTTGGTGGAATTTGAGGTATGCTAGGGATCATTGTCCTGTTGGAAGGTCCAATGATGCCCAAGCTTCAGCTTCTCCACAGACGTTTTCTCCTAGGATTTCCTGATAATTCAATACAGGTTTCCAGTGCCAGAGGATGCAAAGCAGCCCCAGAGCATCACCAAGTCACCACCATGCTGAACTGTAGACAGAGTTCTTTTCAGCTTCATGCTTCATTCTTCTTCCTTCAGACATTCAGAGAGCCGAAAAGTTTGTTTCGTTTCATAGCTCCACAGAACAGAATCCCAAAACTTGCAAACTATGCTTTGAACTGTCTCTAGGAACATTTAGTGCTTTCACTATCTTTTTGTATCCTTTTCCTTGTTTGTGAAGGGGCAATGATCTCTTAACTTTTTGGACCATTCTTTTGACTTAGCCATATTTCTAACTTAGTTCACACTGCAGGCAAAAGTGGCCCAAATCAGATTTTTTTGGGGTCAAGTGACCAGGTCAGATTTCTTCAGAGGTAATGTGAACACTCAAATCTAAACCAGATCTGATTTTTTCAAATCAGATTTAGACCACATACATATGTGGTCCTGAATTAGACCCAGATCTGATTTTTTTCAATGCGGCCGCAGTGTGAACAATCAAGGCGGATTTGATGCGACTTTTACGTCAATCTACGTCGACATTTGTCACAATTATGCGCCGGCGAAGCCCTAGACACAACAGACACAGACAGTAGCCTAACATTAAAAACTTGACTAGATATGGAGAACAGCGATGAAGCGAGTCAATGAGAGTGAGGTGTTAGATCTAAGTAGTATATGGGGAGATACTTCAATTCAAGCTAGAAGGACCTACCGTAACCGCTCCGTTTTTGAAAAAATTGCTCACGAAATGGAAGAACGGGGACACAGGAGAACAGCGTCTCAGTGAAACTATTCACGTCATATTCCCACCACTCCTGGCTTCGTCTACGCATCCACACAGATCTCTGTAGTGAATTTGCAACTATAAACCCGCAAAAGTTTCCATTACACAAACATTATGAAATAAATGCGAATATGCTTACTTCCTCCATAACCTCCCGAACTTTAGTGCAACCGTGTGGTGCGTCTGATGTCATTGTTATTGTTCTTTTGCGCATGCCGGTTAGTTTGAAACTTCAAACAGTTCACATTGCAATCAGATATAGGTCACATTTTAAAAGGTAATGTGAACAGCCAATCAAAAAATCGGATCTGAGCAAAAAATCAGAATTGAGCATTAGGACTTGCGGTGTGAACGGGGCCTTAGAGTAGAACGTGACTCAACAAACCTAGCCAGATCAGATATTTTGTGTGTTCTAACTCAAGCACACCTGGTTCAACTAATGAAGCCCTTGATTAATTGCATCAGGTGTGCTTGAGACAACACCTTTTTTGCAGATTTGTGCTGTTGTGAGGGATTCTATTCAGGGGGTTGAACCATTTTGAAACTGCAGAAGTCATTAAAAGTTGCATTTTCAGTTAGATTTGGGGAAACCACATGGAACATTTGCTGTGTTGAGTTATTTCAATTACTTTTGAATGATTTGTTCATTGCAAACAGCAGAAAGTCTGTTAATTTTGCCAATAAACCTGATTTGCAATGGGGGTTGAATAATTTCAATTGCAACTGTGTGTGTGTGTATATATATATATATATATAATTTGTAATAAACAAAATATTGTTTTTATTAGTGCTGTCAATCTATACATTGTATTATAAGATTAATCACACTCTTGGTTAATCACACTCTCGTACTAGGACCGTTGCTATTCACCCTGTACATGCTACCCTTAGGAGATATCATTAGGAAGCATGGCATTAGTTTTTACTGTTATGCTGATGATACGCAGCTCTATATTTCTTCACGCCCTGACGAAACTTACCAATTCACAAAATTAATGAAATGCATAGCTGATATAAAAAATTGGACTAGTAATTTCCTACTAAATTCTGAAAAAAAAAAAAAATCTAATTATTGGACAAAAAAACTTACTCGCGCAATAACTTAAAATACGGTTTAACACTTGATGGCTACTCTGTCAAGTCTTCGTCGTCGGTTAGGAACCTGGGTGTGCTCTTTGATAGCAATCTTTCATTTGAAAGTCACGTGAATAGTATCTGTTAAACCCCATTTTTTCATCTTAAAAATATATCTAAATTACGTCATATGCTCTCATTGACAAATGCGGAACAATTAGTTCATGCGTTCATGACATCAAGGCTAGATTATTGTAATGCTATTATGGGTGGTTGCCCTGCATGCTTAATAAACAAATTACAGCTGGTCCAAAACGCAGCAGCTCGAGTTCTTACCAGAACCAGGAAGTATGACCATATTAGCCCGGTTCTGTCAACACTGCACTGGCTCCCAATTAAAGATTGTGTAAATTTGAAAATATTGCTAAATCACTTACAAAGCACTAAATGGTTTAGCTCCCCAGTACTTGAGCGAGCTCTTAACGCATTATAGTCCTGGACACGACGACAACGCAGTCCTGAAGTGTCAACTAGTCCGTCCCCTGTGAAGGCCTCCTTCCAATCCCTTACCTCTCTACAGATAAAGCGTTGTCGGGATAGTTCTGGTTCTCTATTATAAATTTTACGGCCAGACAAGTAGTTTGTTGAGGGTTGGTTTTTTAGGGAAGGACTACATGCCTGCGCACATATATTCAAACGTGCATACCTGTGGAGTGGGCTCTTAATACGCGTGTGCGCGCCAGAGCCATAGAGAGAAAGAGTTGCGACACTCCCATTGACCGCCATAGGAACTTTGGAATGCGGAAGTAACGCGTGTCGTGGAGCAGCCAATAGTTCCAAACACTGATAGTTCCAGCATTGAACCCCATTCATTTTCAGTGCTTCCGAAGTACGCTCGCTGGTAAATTAATGAAATTACTGTATTTTTTTACTCTTACACACATTAGCCGACCTCTCGTGAATCTAGTCTGTAGTTATATTTTATGTAGCCAGTTTTAGTAAATGTTTATTGGAAGATAATAGGTTAATTGCAGCGATAGCTTACGTGACCAACACTTCACTAACGTTAGCTAACTTACGGTAACCTGATGTATATAATATTTTTAATAATATTTTATATGTATGTATATATATATATATATATATATATATATATATATATATATATAGCCTATATATAATATTATATATACACTATCGTTCAAAAGTTTGGGGTCAGTGAGAATTTTATTTTTTGGAGGAAAGAAATCAATACTTTTATTTATCAAGGACAGTAAAGACATTTATAATGTTACAAAAGATTCTATTTCAAACAAATGCTGTTCTTTTGAACTTCCTATTCATCAAAGAATCCAAAAAAAAAAAAAAAAACTGTACAACTGACAGACCAACAACTGTTTCAACATTGATAATAATAATAAATGTTTCTTGAGCATCAAATCCTCATATTATACTGATTTGTGAAGGATCATTTGACACTGAAGACACTGACACTGGTGATGCTGAAAATTCAGATTTGATCACAGGAATAAATTACACTTTACTATATATTCACACAGAAAACAGCTGATTTACACTGGAATAATATTTAATACTATAACTGATTTTTGTTGTATTTTTAATCAAACAAGCACAGCCATGGTTAGCAGAAGAGAATTCTTTTAAAAGTATTTAAAATCGTACCGACCCCAAACTTTTGAACGGTAGTGTACATACACACACACAAACAATTCATTTATTTAAATGGGTTAGGGTTATGCATATATGTAACCTGACTCCGCCAGATGGATTTGCTCCGCATATCCATCTGGAAACCTTCCGTTGAAGTAGTTTTGGTAAGGGGCGAAAATACTGGTTAGCTGATTGGCCTATGTTGGTGATAGACGGGCCAAATCAACCAATCAGATCAACGAAGCATATGACGTACTAACAGAGCGTATCTTTTCCTCTGAGAAAAGCCTCCAGAGCAGTGTTTTGCTCTTCTTTCAGTGAAGAAATACTCTGTAATTCCGATAAAACTTGCTCGATAGCCACGCTGATGCTAGTTTCATCCGCTGAAGCCGACATGTTCTTTAGACTGAACTGACGCGCTTCTCGTTGCGTCACACCTCAACCCGCCTCAAAGCCAACGCTGATTGGACGTTCGTTTGGTGAACTGCTCCCAAATTTTCTTTAACGGAAAGTATCCAGACTGATCTGCGAGTGAAACCTTGAAAGCTCGCGAGATCAGGATGGTCTCACGAGGCTAGCATATATGTGCTTATATGTATTTAGGAACATAGTTATTTCACTCATTAACTATCTCTCCGGTTTAATTTTATGAAGAATATTTTTCGGTTGAATATTTACCGAACATTGCTGTATATAGTCGTTGCTTTCTACGTTATGGGAGCAGTCTATTTACCTCCTAAATCATTCATATGTACATGCTCAGCGTAATTATTTATATTTTATGTTGGTTGGAATTCTGAACGGACCGTCACTGCAGACCTCTTTGCGTGATCACGAAGGTAGGCTAATGGCTGAATCGGAATTTATAAGCAAGATCACGAGAATCAATAGCCTAATACAGCCCAGTTGTGCTAAAATAAATATCATGAGACGTCCATCATCAGATGAATGACATGGAAAAGTTAAGTTAGAGCCGCTAAAGCCAGTGCTACTACCCATGCGAACATGAACACTAAGCTTTTCCCTCCAAAAATATAGCCTAAAACTTAACCAAGTTGTCACCCTGCCTCTCCAAATGCAAAACTGACATTAACAAAATGCAATAACAGCTTAAAAAGTACTTGGGAGTGTGTTTTATTTTATATTTACCGTTTAATAATGCAATCGCTGCTGTCTGTCCATAGAAGAACATGACAGCCCGCGTATGTTTTGGAACTATTGGGGCTTACATGAACCACGTGACAGCCGTCGCGGCGACATCAAAGCGTGTCGCAACTCTTTCTCTCTATGGCTCTGGTGCGCGCCATCGGCATTCTCACAGGTTCGCGCTTTTGAAGTTTGCGTAGAGAGAACTTAAGTTTTCTGTTAAAACGGTGTCGTGTTAGCGGCCCCTAAGTTAATAACTAATGATTGTTGCGACGGAAGTGAATCAATCAAATCTTTAGCTGGAAAATAACTTTATTTGAGAGCTGCAATAAAACCAAAACAATCTGTTACTTTAGTTTCCTATTATCACTGTAAAGCAGCTTTGGAGCAATCCTTTGTTAAAAGTGCTATATAAATGAAGATGACTTGACGTGCGATTTATCGCAAATAATCGCACACTAATGAAATTAAGCATACGCATTTATCTTGTTTAACATTCATTTTGTCATCATTTGCTATATCCAGCAAAGTAAACAATCAGATTGAAGGGCGATTCTTACAAAACTATTTTCTGCAGGCTTCAAGGACCCTTGGAGACTCCAAAAGAACACCAAATAACCAAATGATGTGTCCATATAATTTTATTATATATAATACATTCATGCACACCAAAGCAACCATGAAAAAAACATTACACTGAATTCTGTAAAGTTTTTTTTCTTCTGTGTAGTATGTGCACAGAGCAACAACAAAGAGCCCGTATCATTTCTGACGAGTCAAGCTGCGATACCAAACAGGACCCGATGGAGACATCAAAAAACCTAAATCAATGGCCTTAACTTGCAGAAACATACGATTACTAAACACAGCAAAGAACATAAATCAAACATTATCCTGAGTGTGTGTGGAAACAACAGGAATTTACTGAACTGTGTCTGTACGAAATAGATTGCAGCATGCAATCAGGGATCAAGAGAGCACATACAGTTTGTTGTTTGTGCATCAAAACAACGTATACTGTACGACTCCTGTACGTCACCAAAATTGCGCTCTTCAGAAACAATAACAGAATATGACAGAGCTCGTGTTTTAAAGCAAAGTACACATTGGAATGAATAATTCACTAAAAATGCAATAAGAGTCTCTATTTTCTCCGATATCTCTGATATAATCAGCCTGGTCTTCTTTAGATTAGCGCTGTTTTGGACTGATTGTTTGAAAGAATTTGATTACTGGATCACTGAAAACTTTCCCAGAGTTTAATGGCTTAAAATGGTCTGATAACAAACAGAGAAGCAGAATTGGGTTAAAGGGTTAGAATGGAAATTTTCCATGTAATTTTCTTCAGATTCACAAACTTTCAAGGAATTCAAGGACCAATGGGAACCAAGTAGGGGTGTAACGATACACAAACCTGACGGTTCGGTTCGTCCCACGGTTTTGAGGTCTCGGTTCGGTTCGGTTCGGTTCATTTCGGTGGGGTGGGGGGGTTTAGAAAGCTAAAATTGCTTTTATTTTTTATTAAACAGTGCTTTAATGAACAAATTGTGTCCTTGTCTTTAAATTAATTCAATTACAAGTAAACGTTTCTCAAGGATAACAAAATTATCTGCTAATGCTGTAAACTATAGCCCTTACTTGCACATTACTATAACATTAAAGCTTAACAACAGAGCATAGACTTTTAGCCTAAATGATATAATAATAATACAACACTCAAATAACAAATTGTATGAAAACATGTAAACTGCACATAAGGCAATTTTTGCATTAACATGTTTTTACTCTAATTTGTTATTGTTATATAATAATTTACACAGTTGCTGTTATTTTCATGACAACTACTTTAAACATACATTAAATAATCAAGATATCATAAACAGGTTAAGTAAAATATAATATATAGGCTAATATATAGCATTTATTTAGTGAAAGAGTTAGCAAACCAGCAAGCTGTGGACACTGAATGACTTGCCTGAGGTAAATATAAAGCTATGTGAAAAACTAAGCGTTTTATTGACGTATTTCCGCTGTTGAAACACTGATTGAGTGTTTACACGAGTTATGATGCCTTTCAGTAAGTATACTGTATCTTTCAACATACCTTCGGGTCGGGTGTCCATTCATGTTTATTCTGTAACTGAGGAAGAGATGATCGCGCTGCCGCATGCATACAGTGATATCTGTCACGCCACATCTAAGAGCGCCAAAACGGCATTTATTGTTTGCATTTCGTGATCAAATAGACATAATTTGAAAGATTACACCTTGCTTATTATCAAAAGTAACAAAACACTGAGCTTATTGCGATTATATGTGGTTAATGGTGCTTAGGCAACAACCCTGTATTCGTTGTGTACACATAACACATGAGGTGCAATGAGCCGGGGCTGGGCTGGGCAGCAGGGGGCGGGGCGTGTTCGGTTCGCCATGAGAGTATCGCGATACGTATTGTGGGTGGTGTATCGCGGTTTTTCGGTTCGGTTCAAATATCGTTACACCCCTAGAACCAAGATATTTTAGAGTTTCAACTCTGTTTGTTATTTGTTATTAACATAGTAATTTATTATAGGGTTGGAGCTCCATATTGTGCAATAATCAAGGTCTGCTGATAATCCAGGTAATTTTGACTACATGTAACAATCCCTAAGCAAGTTATAGCCATTTATTACAACATTATCATAGGCGATTTTCAGTGAAAAGCTGGTGTTTTTTATTTACTGACAATTTAGAAACATTGTAGTAGAACACTGAAGCAAAGGTGACTTATATATTATTTATTTTATATAAATGACATTAACACCCACCAACCCGCCATATGCAGGTGGATTTCAGCAGTGGCGTGTAACGCAGTCACTCCTACTAGCCACTTTGGCGGGCTGAATTTTATATAGGCCTAATATACATTTTTCAATTGTAGTCTTTTAAAAAGTCTGAAATAAACTAAGTACAATCTAGTGTTGTCAAAAAATATAGATTTTTCGATACATATCGATACTGAACTATCTGAAACTCTTCCGCAGGATGCACCAGCAACGCGTTCTCCCTCTTTAATCTGTCCGACAGCGAGTTGACACCCTTTACAGTCTATGATTGATTGACACAAACCCGCGTCCCTTTACTCACTCGTTTAATTTGCTCCGGAGTTCGGATGAATATTGTTGGTTACAGGGTGAGGGATTGCGCATAGAGCATAATTGTACTCATTCCCGCAGATTTTGTGCTCACACCCAAAGTGCTTGCAGATAAAGACAAGTATATTGGCTATTTAAAACAGTATAATGGGTCCGTGTGTCATGTCTTAAAGCAACAGCAGCCTAATATACCGGCTGCCAAATAATGAGATAATATAAAAAATATATATATGGCAGATTTTCCCTATGTTATCGATGTCAAAATTGTGGCCAGTGAAAATGCGGAGTGGCTAGTAACTTTGAAAAACCACTATCCACAGTGGCTGGTGAGCAAAAAAGTTAAGTCAAGCCCTGTGTGTGTGTGTATATATATATTTTTATTTATTTATTTTTTTTTTTTTTTTGACTGAATATGAACAAACACAAATAGTGCAGTAAGAAGTGTAAACATTGTGAAAATTGTCTTGTGCAACAAAAATACAATCAGTGTAAATTATTTTCACAAGTACTATTTACATATACCAAACGGAACTATTGGCAGCGCCAGTTCTCTCTCGGACACAATTCCACTAGGACAAAACAAATTTGAAAACACAAATTTCAGTGCCTCATCCGATGTGTATACCGCTTTTTTATATTTGTTTTTGAATTGGGTTATGCTTTGTCAGAGAGTGCTCTCATGCAACTACTTTCACTTTACCTCAGTTCAAATTTCCAAAGAAAGATGCTAATTGGTCGTGCAAAAGACCAAAATCTATATTTATTGGTTGAGTTTATGATAGTTTCAACCAATCTGGGCATGGGAGTGGGACTAAGCATCAACAATCATTCATGATTGGCTCAGAGAAACAAATCGCATGGGTTTCTTTGACGAATCAATGCTGATCAAAACTTGATGACGCAATCACATTCACTACTGAGCCGTGAATCTCCTCTTTTTGGGACTTTTTAAAGCATACGGATTGGATTAGCGGTTCAAAAGTTATTAAACATTTTAGGGCTGCAACAATTAATCGATAAAATAGATAATCGATTATGAAAATCGCTGTCAACCAATGTCATTATCGATTAGTTGGTCTGCTTACATCACGGGGAGCGTTTACTGGTGATTGGTTGAAACAGGCCAATCATGATGTTCTCTGTCTTACATGCGCTTCATGAGACACACACGCAAGGTCTCTCTCCCTCCGCCACTCTGCTGTGCGCGCGCGCTACACGGTTTGGAGCACAGTCTCTTCTGTCTCGCATGCGCGCTCTTGCTTGCGCGCTCTAGATTCCGGGAGTTTTAACTAATTTGCGGGCATCAGGGAGCCGCTATCATTATCCCGGAACTTCAGGGAGACTTGGGATGTCTGTATTTTGTCTCGAGCATCAGGTTGCGCAATCAGTTCCCTCGCAACATAAGTGATGGATTAAAATAGCGGTTAATAAGTTAAATTAAAATGGTGTTTACAAAGTGAAGCACTAAATATAAAGGTTTTAATTGTTTTTCAAACGCGATCTACTGCGGCTCTATGTTCACACGCTTGTTTTCAGTCTTTCTATATTTATTTTATCAATTTATCCTTATAATTCAATTAATTTTAAAAATAAATTAAATGAACTATATATTTGAGATGTTTTTAGTTTATATATTATCTTCGCATCTGAACAACATGTCTGTGTAAATTTGTTTTAACAAAAATTGTGTTAAAACATATGTTGAATATATATACACTCACCGGCCACTTTATTAGGTACACCTGTCCAACTGCTCGTTAACACTTAATTTCTAAGCAGCCAATCACATGGCGGCAACTCAGTGCATTTAGGCATGTAGACATGGTCAAGACAATCTCCTGCAGTTCAAACCAAGCATCAGTATGGGGAAGAAAGTTGATTTGAGTGACTTTGAACGTGGCATGATTGTTGGTGCCAGAAGGGCTGGTCTGAGTATTTCAGAAACTGCTAATCTACTGGGATTTTCACGCACAACCATCTCTAGGGTTTACAGAGAATGGTCCGAAAAAGAAAAAACATCCAGTGAGCGGCAGTTCTGTGGGCGGAAATGCCTTGTTGATGCCAGAGGTCAGAGGAGAATGGCCAGACTGGTTCGAGCTGATAGAAGGGCAACAGTGACTGAAATAACCACTCGTTACAACCGAGGTATGCAGCAAAGCATTTGTGAAGCCACAACACGCACAACCTTGAGGCGGATGGACTACAACAGCAGAAGACTCCACCGGGTACCACTCATCTCCACTACAAATAGGAAAAAGAGGCTACAATTTGCAAGAGCTCACCAAAATTGAACAGTTGAAGACTGGAAAAATGTTGCCTGGTCTGATGAGTCTCGATTTCTGTTGAGACATTCAGATGTTAGAGTCAGAATTTGGCGTAAACAGAATGAGAACATGGAACCATCATGCCTTGTTACCACTGTGCAGGCTGGTGGTGGTGGTGTAATGGTGTGGGGGATGTTTTCCTGGCACACTTTAGGCCCCTTAGTGCCAATTGGGCATCGTTTAAATGCCACGGCCTACCTGAGCATTGTTTCTGACCATGTCCATCCCTTTATGGCCACCATGTACCCATCCTCTGATGGCTACTTCCACCATGTCACAAAGCTCTAATCATTTCAAATTGGTTTCTTGAACATGACAATGAGTTCACTGTACTAAAATGGCCTCCACAGTCACCAGATCTCAACCCAATAGAGCATCTTTGGGATGTGGTGGAACGGGAGATTCGCATCATGGATGTGCAGCCGACAAATCTGCGGCAACTGTGTGATGCCATCATGTCAATATGGACCAAACTCCCTGAGGAATGCTTCCAGCACCTTGTTGAATCTATGCCACGAAGAATTGAGGCAGTTCTGAAGGCAAAAGGGGGTCCAACCCGTTACTAGCATGGGGTACCTAATAAAGTGGCCGGTGAGTGTATATATATATTTTTTTTTTTACATTAATCATGGTTGTCAACTTGCCATCGGCAATTATCATTAAAAACAATAAAAATATTGATATTAGTAAAACTCAATGTGTGGCTTTTGCACTTTTTAAAGTACACTTTTACACATAAATACCCTGATTTAGGTTTCTCTTACGAGAGTATCTCTCGTACTGCGTAATAGCTTACGCTAGGGGAAAACCTCTTTTCCACGAGATATTGAAGCCAAAAATTATCCTTAATTTTTTATTAATGTAAAACGCTTTGCAGCAGCAAGCAGACACAGGCGAGACAGCTCGCGCGCCTATTGGCTGCTCTTGCGGCAAATGCAGCAGCCTATCGAGAGAGAACTCGCGCCCATATCGTCACGTCCCGCCAGAAAAGGCGTGGTCTCACTCTATAAATATGCTCGTTAGGCTGGTACAAGCTGATTTTCATCTGTTCAGCGAAGCACACGCATCACTGGATCCGGAGTGAGAAGCCGCGCCGTCGAAGCAAGCTTTTCAGCGGGACGAGCTCTGGAGTCGCTGGCCTCACCGCCTTCAACTGCCGTACCTGCTGTGCTTTCCGGCGTTCTATATCCTTTTATATCACTTTGTATCCTTACTCTGCTGAGAGTGTTTGCTCGATTACTTGACGCGACTCACACTTCTCATCACAAAAGAGCTGCGTCTTTTTAAAGATGCCATCCTGTGGCTCGTGCCGTGCCCCACTCAGCAACGGGGACCGTCAGGTCATCTGTGTGTCCTGCCTGGGTGAGGATCACGCGGCCATCGCGCTCGCTGACGGCGGATGCCCTCATTGCAAGCTTTTGCCTATGGTGACTCTGAGGACTCGCCTGGCATCATTCTCCGAGCCTTCACCACAGCCCGCCGTGGTGCCGTGCTGCAAGATGCGCCGCGCCCAGTGCGCTCCCAAACTCTCTCCAGCCCGCCAAAGCTCGCCGGTTCGCCCGCCAGCTTCCCCCGGCTTTGCTCGAGTCGCTCACTGACGGACAACGGCCGCCGCCTGCCGCCGCGTCCGTCCACGAGTTCGACGAACCCACCGAGGCGTGTTCTCTTCTGGCATCTGATAGCGAGGATTGGGCGAGCTCCGTGGACCTCCCCTCCGCTAGCGTTTCCCGCCAAACCACTGGTAAGAGAGCCGGCATTGAGACTGAGCTGATGTGTCTGCTCTCTCAGGCCGTGGAAAGCATCGGCCTCGACTGGGAGGCGCCCGCGCAACAGGCGAGCTCTGTGGACCTCCCCCTTCTGTCCGCGAGTCGTCAGGGAAACGGGCCAGCATCAAGACCGCGAGCCCTAAAACCGCGGCTAGCTTTCTTTACGTTATAAGAAATCTACCCCGCCCCCCATGGGCGTGCGTCACCGGCAAATGAGAAAAGAGTGTGTTTTAGTCCCCGCCGAGGCCGGACTAATCTCTATTTCTCAAACATTTCTCAGCTCCTAGTTTGAGCGGCTGAAAATGTCATTATTGCAGCAATGAGCCTGTTGTATAACACGCACACCTGCATACAAACGCCGACACACACAAAACTGTGATGACACTCTCTTATCTGCTTGCGCTAATGTAGTTCTCCCTGTGGCCCAGTGGCGGAACTCGAAGCCTTCGCGCGAGAGACCAGTGTTCGATCCCGGCTCTCGCAGCAGATAAAAATTTAGTCTCGCCGCAGCCAGACTTCCACCGAAACTTTTCGCTCGTTCAGTTCCAGAAAATGCGACTGTTCCAGTGTATTTTGCAGTAAACAAGCTGGTACCACGGCCCGCTTGCCTGCACATAAAGGCCGTTTCCACGGCGACCCAGAAAAATCATGTAATCATTGTATTTCTGGTTTTCCGGCCACAGCCGATGGTGTTATAAGTGTAATAAAATGCTCACAGCCCAGTGTTCATTTCTACACACAAACACAGCCCGCCACGGTACAGGGCTCGCACAAATGAAATCGACGCATGTCAATTGTGCATTAAATGTAGTGAATGTGCCCACAAACACTACCACGGTTTCTGTAAAACGAAACCAACACAAGTCTTCCTAGCCTCCTAGGAAATCGACGGTGTTTCAGTCTCGCCGTGGCCAGACTTCCACTGAAATTTTCGCTCGTTCAGTTCCAGAAAATGTGACTGTTCCAGTGTATTTTGCAGTAAGCAAGCCAGTACCATGCCCGCTTGCCAGCACACAAATGCTGTTCCCACGGCGACCCAGATAAATCACATAAACGGTGTATTTTCTGGTATTCCGGCCACAGCCGATGGTGTTATGAGTGTATTGAAAATGCCCACAACCCAGGGCTCATTTCTACACACAAACACAGCCCGCAAAAATGCAGGGCTCGCACAAACAAAATCGCCTCATGTCGATTGTGCACTAAATGTAGTGAATGTGCCTACGTCTCAGTGCCCACAAACACTACACAGCACATGTCCCACGGGTTCTGTAAAAACGAAACCAACACGCATTCAGTCAGCTCAGGCCGACGGTGTTTTTTCAGTGCAGTAAATGTGCCCGCTGTCCTGCGCCCACATTCACTCACAGACATGTTAAGCCCCACGGGGCTCGCCCCGCTCTCTCTCCCTCAGCAAACTGCTATAAGGGTTTTGAGCGCGGCCAGGCTGCCCGCCGCGATCGGTGCGCCCCCGCCTCACACACTGTAAACACAGTGTCTGCGTTACAGCACGCCGGAGCTCCCTTGCCGTCACTATGTCTCGGCCAGAGCCCAGATCTCATTCTACCCCTAGCTATTCACGCGAAAGTGTGGGCACAGCTTCCTGGGGTATCAGAATGGGTGCTGAACACTATAAAAAGAGGCTATTCGCTACAGTTCGCTCGACGTCCCCGCCGTTATACGGCACGCGTCGAGACGACGGTGAAAAACGAAGTATCTCATCTACTTCGAGCCGAGATAGCGAAACTACTGAGCAAAGGTGCTATAGAACCTTTATCTCAAGCTAAGAGCAAAGGGGGCCTACACAGTAGATATTTTCTGGTACCGAAAAAAGATGGAGGTCTCAGACCCATTTTAGATCTGCGACAGCCGCTTGTGAAACGCCAGTTCAGAATGCTTACAACCAGGAAAATCCTCGCGCAAGTGCGCCACGGGGACTGGTTTATGTCAATAGATCTGAAAGACGCCTATTTCCAAATACAAATAGCGTCCCATCACAGGCGATTCTTGAGATTCGCTTTCGAGGGCCAGGCATATCAATACACAGTCCTGCCGTTCGGCCTGTACCTAGCACCTCGTACATTCACGAAGTGCATGGACGCGGCGCTCGCACCCCTGAGACTTCAGGGCATGCGAGTCCTGAACTACTTGGACGATTGGCTGATTCTAGCTCGATCACGATCGGAGCTCATAGAACACAGGGCCGCATTACTCGAGCACCTCGAGGAGCTGGGCCTCACAGTCAATTGGGCGTAGAGCTCACTGTCTCCCAGTCAGAAAATGTCCTTTCTGGGAACAGTGTTAGACTCGCTATCCATGACGGCACGCCTGTCACCAGAGCGCGGACTAAATATTCAGCGCGTCGCGAAATCCTTCCGCCACAGCTCGATAGTTCCGCTCAAAAGGTTTCAGAAAATGCTGGGGCTGATGGCCTCAGCGGCCTCTGTACTCCAGTTGGGCTTGCTTCGCATGCGCCCACTGCAGATGTGGCTGAAAGCGTGGGTTCCACCCAGGGCATGGACAGTCTGCTTCGCCTCAGGGTCGACCTACAGTGTGTTTTAGCTCTGGAACCTTGGAAAATAACCGACTGGTATCACGGTCCAGGAACAATGTTCCAGCAGGGGAGTGGTTGCTGCACCCGCAGACGGTCCAGCTGCTGTGGAAAACGTTCGGCAGAGCACAGGTGGACCTATTCGCGTCCCACGAAAACGCTCATTGCCGAAGTTTTTCTCGAAAAGCAAGGACGCACTGGCTCATGTTTGGCCCCGCTGCCCCCTATATGCTTTTCCTCCTGTCTCGCTCCTGCCTCAGGTGTTGGAACGAATCAGGGAAAACGGATGCCCAGTGCTGCTCGTAGCTCCGCTCTGGACAAACCAGACGTGGTTCCCTGCCCTGATGCAGCTGACCAGCACTGCCCCATGGCCTGTACCATTGAGGAGAGACCTCCTCTCTCAGGCGGAGGGCTCGATTTGGCACCCTCGCCCGGAGCTGTGGTCCCTGCACGCATGGGCCATCAACGGGTACCCGCTAGCCTCCCAGAAGGAGTGTTAAACACGATCGCGCAGGCTAGAGCTCCGTCTACCAGGCGGCTCTACTCCTCGAAATGGTCTGTTTTCTCTGCATGGTGTCAAGCCCAGAGCTTTTCACCTGTGGAATGCGGGGTTTCGGAAGTGTTTTCCTTCCTTCAAGAGCTACTGGATAAGGGCAGGACCCCATCCACGCTCAAAGTAGATGTGGCGGCCATAGCAACGTTTGCAAAACCGGTGTCTGGCCAGTCGCTGGGGAAGAACGACTTAGTCGTGCGTTTCCTTAGGGGAGCTCGGAGGCTAAACCCTCCCAGGCCCCCTTCAGTCCCGACGTGGGACCTTTCCACGGTCCTGGAGGCCATGAAAGGCGCCCCGTTCGAGCCAATCCAGCTGGTGGACATGAAACACCTGTCGTTCAAAACAGTGTTTCTCATGGCTCTTGCTTCAGTGAAGCGCATAGGGGACTTGCAGGCGCTTTTAGTAAGCGCGTCATGTATGGAGTTTGGGCCTAATGACTCGAAGGTCATTCTCAAACCTAAGCACGGGTATGTGCCGAAATCCCTCAATACACCGTTTAGGGCCCAGGTAATTTCCCTGTCCGCCCTTCCGGTTCTCAATGAGGAGGAGGACGCGAGTCTCCTTTGCCCCGTCAGGGCATTAAGAGCTTATGTGTCGCGCTCGTCTGTTTTCAGACAGACTGAGCAGCTTTTCGTTTTGTTTGGCGGGCGCTCCAAGGGACTTGCCGCCTCAAAACAGAGCCTATCCAGATGGATAGTGGATGCCATTGCGCTCGCTTACACTGCAAAGGGCCTGCAGTGCCCCTTGGGTGTCAGAGCGCACTCCACAAGAGGCGTGGATTCTTCGTGGGCATGGTTTAGCGGGGTTTCCCTGCAAGATATCTGTACGGCCGCGGGCTGGGCCTCGCCGTCTACATTTATAAAATACTATAACCTGGAGGTACCCGCCTTACAAGCTAAGCTTTTGGCGGTCTAAAATTCAGTGCTATCTGCCCCGCTGTGCGGCCCAGATGCTGAGTTTACTGCAGCCCCATGAGTGTTGACACATATATGGCCACCCAGATCAGGCTGAAAGCTTTCACCCTGGCTGCGCGTTTTATTGTCATATGATAGCCCCGCTGGGTGCTATTTTATTAGGAATGACGCTTCCAGCCTCTGTTCCTCCACTCTATGTGAGTTTATGGTGATTATGCACTATATGAGCCCTGGGCTTTGGCCCCTGGGACTTTGGTGTTGGATCCCTGTACGCACGGCGTGTTGCATTGTGTTCCCCTAGCGTAAGCTATTACGCAGTACGAGAGATACTCTCGTAAGAGAACGTACTCGGTTACTAACGTAACCTCGGTTCTCTCTAGAGAGGGAACGAGTACTGCGTATCTTGCCGTGCTTGGAATACGCTCTGGTTCGCTTCGGCGATGAAAACCAGCTTGTACCAGCCTAACGAGCATATTTATAGAGTGAGACCACGCCTTTTCTGGCGGGACGTGACGATATGGGCGCGAGTTGCCCCCATTGGTCATTACGTCACGCAGAGTCTCTCTCGATAGGCTGCTGCATTTGCCGCAAGAGCAGCCAATAGGCGCGCGAGCTGTCTCGCCTGTGTCTGCTTGCTGCTGCAAAGCGTTTTACATTAATAAAAAATTAAGGATAATTTTTGGCTTCAATATCTCGTGGAAAAGAGGTTTTCCCCTAGCGTAAGCTATTATGCAGTACTCGTTCCCTCTCTAGAGAGAACTGAGGTTACGTTAGTAACAGAGTACGTTTTATTTAGTTATAATAAACAAAAAATCAAATTGAATTTACCCGATTAATCGAAGAAAAAATAAAATAATCGTCCGATTAATCGATTATCAAAATAATCGTTAGTTGCAGCCCTAAAACATTTAAGAACAACAGTTATTTTTAGCCGCCGGCGGCTTTATAGGGTTAAAAGGTCTGCTTTTTCTTTTTCTGCCATATTTTCTGCATTTCCATATGATGTATATCATTCCTCCAGAAAGAGAATTGGTCAAAGACAAAAAATGTCACCCTTGGTCTTACCTTTTTAGTAGGTGGCACACTAGGAGGTCTGAAAAACGTAGAATCTAGAGAGCTGACTGCTATGGGGTCCTCAGGAACGGCAGTAGGCTCTTTAGACACTTCACTTGTTTCAGTATGATCCTGAGGACAATGGCAGAAGAAATAAGATAAGGATATGGTCATTCACGGAGTAAACCGACAACCCCTGGCTCTTTAAAAGAACATTCCACTAACCACATTGTTGCGGTTCTCCATATTGCGACATTTCTCATGGTCACAGAGACAGTTTTCTCCACAGGTCATTTTTCCCTTGCGGCAGCGACAAAGCTTGTTAACACAGCGGCCCCGACAAGCACACTAGAGGAGACAGAATCATACACATAAATGGCTCGCTAAAAAAGCAAAGCCCCAAAATAGATGTTTAATTACAGGGTTCATACAGATTTTTACCAAGAAATTTCCACCACTTGGGTAAAATATTCATGACATAATGCTCCATTATAGTCTATGTATACACGCATTTTTATTCTTATTTTATGTGTTCAAATTTAGTATAGCATATCTAAAATCAACTAAAATTAATGACTTTTAATGCCATTTAAAAAATAAGTACAAGCAGCAACTGTGCCAGATATTACTTCATGTAGAGAACAATGTCACCTGACTGAATGCCCAAAGGCCAAGTATTGTAATTTAAATGTTATCAATTAAACCAGTGCCTGAAGTTTATTTTGGAAAATGAAATTCTCAATTTTACAATTATCTCACCTAAATCCTAAATGTTTGCTCACTCTACGCATTTGTGTTTTTACAAAGGGGTAATTTTTTATGCAATAGCTTACACCGCACAAGGAAGCTTGATTTCAAATTTTGAAATTAATTCATAAACAGTCAGCAAACAATCAGTAAAATAAGAAATAAAATAAGCAGTAGCACAAATGCACTAGAATAAAAGATACAAATGAAAGGTCTTTTTTAAAGTAGGTCTAGGGATTGCACTGATCCAATATACTGATACGTTTCTTTCTCAACTGTTAATGTTCACTTAAGACATAACCAACCTTGTTTGCGAGGATACTTAAGACGGGCATTTTGAAAATTGTTGTGTGCATTTGTCCGTTTGAACGCAATAAGCTGCGAAGATGTCAATTGTCAAGGCACCATGGTGAGTTTATTTTAGACCAGAAAATGCATATAAATTAAAACAATTTTAATAAAAAAATATCTAGGGATGCACCGAAATTAATTCTTACCCGAAGAGGAATATAATGAAACACTCGGCCAAAGGCCGAATGAGATTTTTTTTCCATTTATTTTGACAATTTCACCAATGCATATATCAAAGTCAAAATGTGCTTTTCAAAGAAAAAAATCTAAATACAAAACTACAATTTAAAAATATTAATTTAACATTTAAAAATATTAATTTAACACTTAAAAATATTTATTTTAACAGTCCAGCAGACATACCAACAAAGCACAGTATAACTTAAAACAAATAAATTGTTAACCTAAAAATATTTTTTTTTGTCCATCTTTGAGCCTACAGTATATTAGGCCTGTAACTGACTGCTGAAAGAATGTGACATACTTTGTACAGTATATCAACAAAAAAAGTGCATTGAAAAGTGCAACCTTTTATTTCATGATAACGATATATACGATTTAGTTTTTTTTTATTAGGCCTATATAAAAAGAATGAAGCAAATTACAAACAACTGACAAATATGAAAAAATGCTAATTAAATAAACCCCGTTTTTCCAGGTACAGTAGGTTTATTTAACATGTATACATTTATTAAACATCTTTTGTTGCTTGATAAATACATGTCTGTGTCATTAATGTTAAAGGCTGCTGTCACTTTAAGATCTAAAGCCGCCTTTCCACTGCACACGACAGGCGTTGGACCGGAAGTCATTCGTACGGGAGCTGCGGGGAGTTCCGATCATATGCGTATGCGGAAAATTCGTATCCGATTTGAGCTTTGGATCCGTTGAAATATCTGAACTTCTGCGGCTAGACCGTATGCGACCGGCCGACCGGATGTGATGTATTCTAATCAAAATTATGAGCGTGAGGCTAGAATTACCAATATTTCAACTCTTTAATGTTATTCTGTAAATGCTATTTCTGTAAAATGTCGGTTATTAATAATTATGGCAGAAAAAAAAATATTTTATAATTATTAAATCAATATTTATATTGATTAGCTCTGTAAAATCTATTGTTTTTATTGTAGATGTATTGAGGGTCATTTGTTTTGTGTGGATATATTCATGCATGCATTACATTCATCATTCATTTTACCATTGTGAATAGCCGAGGGTAACGGTTGCTTCACGACCAATTTCAAAGTTCCGTGCGACTGACACTAGGGGGCGAAATGCGACAATCGTATGCGAATGTCGTGTGCAGTGGAAAGGCGGCTTAATGCTTGGATCTACCAGTAATACAGTATAATGACACATATCCGGTTTTAGCCATAACCGACTATTTACATGTGATGCTCCACATGATGGGCATTTTGACAACGGTGTCTGTATTTGACCATTGAGGCGCAAAGAGAAGTGAATTCGGGACTGTCTGAGAGAGCGCTTCTGGTATCATTCAGCACGATACCACCACAAGTTTTTTTCCACAACTTACTGTGCATAATAACATGAACTCTTTTTTTGAAGATCCTCGTTAAATGTACACACACTTTGACATGTTCGCGTGTGGCTTTATCTCCACACTGACTTGAATTACACTAGTAGTGCTGTAAGTTTTTGCAGATGATTTTTTTTTTTTTTTAAATACAGCAGTTTGGAAGATGTGATCCATACTACAACCAAAGGTCAGATGCCATTGCCTATTGGCCTCACTGACTAGTCCAAGTCAGTTTACATGTGGAGAGTGAGGGGTACACTGAAAAAGAAGTCTTGTTGATATTCACTTGTGCTACAATAATTGATTTGGAATTCCAAGAAAGAAGCAATGATAAAGTCTGGTTTTTTAAAATGTTTTTTGAAACACTAATACTTTCCAGGCGGTGAAGTTGCATCTGAATTTGTGTCAAGTTTTTGACATTATCACATGTGAGTTTCAAATGAAATATTGTAACAAGATGAAATGGAACGTAAATAAACTTTTTTTTATGTTTTTTTCAAAACACCATGACCTTTTCAGTACTTTTCAGATAGTGAAAATGCATTTGAATGTGTGTGAAGTTATAAATCAGTTATAAATGACGACACCCAAAAAAAAAAAAAAAAAGGTCAAAGGTCAGATGTAGAAAGTGAATTTTAGTCTCAAATATATGTAAAAAAAATTTTTTTTGCTTTGTATCAGTAGAAACCCGGTAGTATTTTCGAATGGCCGTGCTTCCCTACCTCATGTCACCCTGAGACGAGAGATTTCTGTAGTGTGTGTCTGGAAAAAAACCTCCGATGACGCAAAAATCGTTATTTAGCGTCATCGGAGGCTTTTTTGGCCAGAGGCTAGAGACTACAGCCAGTAGTAGGAGCTAGTTCCGCATGTTTTCAACCCGCCCATTTTGAAGATCTGGTGCACGAATCCGATGCTCGTATGAGCCGCAATACAGCCAGGAACAGTTGCGTGGCTTGGGAGTGGCCTCGTAAGTAATGCAAGTAATCTACCCAGCACTGCTTGTAGTGCAGATGCGATGTGCTGACATGAACTTTTGAAGCCATTTACACGTTATATATATATATATAAACACACACACTCACCTAAAGGATTATTAGGAACACCTGTTCAATTTCTCATTAATGCAATTATCTAATCAACCAATCACATGGCAGTTGCTTCAATTCATTTAGGGGTGTGGTCCTGGTCAAGACAATCTCCTGAACTCCAAACTGAATGTCAGAATGGGAAAGAAAGGTGATTTAAGCTATTTTGAGCGTGGCATGGTTGTTGGTGCCAGACGGGCCGGTCTGAGTATTTCACAATCTGCTCAGTTACTGGGATTTTCACGCACAACCATTTCTAGGGTTTACAAAGAATGGTGTGAAAAGGGAAAAACATCCAGTATGCGGCAGTCCTGTGGGCGAAAATGCCTTGTTGATGCTAGAGGTCAGAGGAGAATGGGCCGACTGATTTAAGCTGATAGAAGAGCAACTTTGAAATAACCACTCGTTACAACCGAGGTATGCAGCAAAGCATTTGTGAAGCTACAACACGCACAACCTTGAGGCGGATGGGCTACAACAGCAGAAGACCCCACCGGGTACCACTCATCTCCCCTACAAATAGGAAAAAGAGGTTACAATTTGCAAGAGCTCACCAAAATTGGACAGTTGAAGACTGGAAAAATGTTGCCTGGTCTGATGAGTCTCGATTTCTGTTGAGACATTCAGATGGTAGAGTCAGAATTTGGCGTAAACAGAATGAGAACATGGATCCATCATGCCACTGTGCAGGCTGGTGGTGGTGGTGTAATGGTGTGGGGGATGTTTTCATGGCACACTTTAGGCCCCTTAGTGCCAATTGGGCATCGTTTAAATGCCACGGCCTACCTGAGCATCGTTTCTGACCATGTCCATCCCTTTATGGCCACCATGTACCCATCCTCTGATGGCTACTTCCAGCAGGATAATGCCACCATGTCACAAAGCTCGAATCATTTCAAATTGGTTTCTTGAACATGACAATGAGTTCACTGTACTAAAATGGCCCCCACAGTCACCAGATCTCAACCCAATAGTGCATCTTTGGGATGTGGTGGAACGGGAGCTTCGTGCCCTGGATGTGCATCCCACAAATCTCCAACTACAAGATGCTATCCTATCAATATGGGCCAACATTTCTAAAGAATGCTTTCAGCACCTTGTTGATTTAATGCCACGTAGAATTAAGGCAATTCTGAAGGCAAAAGGGGGTCAAACACAGTATTAGTATGGTGTTCCTAATAATCCTTTAGGTGAGTGTATATGTATATAGGGATGCAACGATTACAGATTTTGTAAGTACGATTATTGTCTGAGAAATAATCACGGTTTAACGATTATCACGATTATTATGCATCAATTAATTTCACAACACTACTAATGTATAATATCACATGAACACTCAGCACTAGATTTTAAAGTGTTATTTATTTCTGCCACAACACAGTACAAAATTATAAAATGGCAAACAATAATCAATCTCTTCCATTGGAATTAAAGAGAAGTGCTTTGTAAACATCCTGCATTTTTCTTTTAAAAATAACAAATTAAGTCAAAGGCTGCAGGACTCTTTGATTGAAATAGATCACAAAATTATTAAGTTTTTAGTTTGTTCTAAATTTATTTTCAACCTGAGGTAGAAAACTTGATAACATGAAAACAATATCTTGTTGGTATTTGACTTAAAAACATAAATAAAGGGATAATAAATCCCAATGAAAATAAGAATAAACAAAGTATTTGGCTGGCTCTATTGAATTAAATGCAAGCTAAATATTAGGCCTATGTATTTCTTTTAAAAGAAAACAAATATACTCCAAATGTTATCCACCAATATTATTGTACTTATTTTAATACTCTTTTTTAAATTATTAATCCAAATTTTACATGTGACTTTAGAAAATCATCTATTATAATCTCATTATTTTGGTTTGTTTGTTTGAAGTTTAAGTAAAAATGATAGAAAGAAACTGAGAACATCTCTCATGCAGTGTTATTAATAACTGAAATGCAGTTAATTGGTAGTCCTAGAAGTCTACATGATCTTATGTTAGTGTTTTACACCGGGCATATTACAACTACAAAGCCTAACATTTACTCAACACAGACAGGAGAAAGCAATAGGATATTAAGTTAAATGTTCACTGAAACTCTTGAGAGCACGTCACATTCGGTTTTCCACAGACTTGCGTAACCAAAACATTCCGCTGTTTTTTCTTGTTGTTTTTTTTTACGTTGCACTGAAAGCTGAAAGTTGCACGCCGCGTTCTCCTTTTTCCAAAGCGCTATAGGGCGGTTGCGTTCCGGAGGCGTCTGTCGTTGCTCTGTTGGTTCTTGTCACTTGACCTACGGTGCGCTTGCGGCATTCTTGAAAGTAGAGATGCTTTTATCTAGATGCGGCGCGGACGCGCTTGGAAAAAACGAGCGCGTCGCTTCCATTATGAGCGCGCATACCGCGCGCCTACATTTGAAATAACGAACTTGAGCGCGCAAAAGACGCGATATGTGAACAGGCCATAAGGCGTTTTTCAGAGGAAATAGAGCGTCGCTGCTTAGTCCCTCTGCCATATGGTTGACGAGCACGGCACTTTAAGCTGGTGCACCGCTGGTGTAACTTTATTTTCGTTTTGTGTTAGGTGCAAAAGTTCCGTACTTTGCAGAACACTCGGTGTAGCATAGTCTTTACGATTAATTAACCGTGACGTTTTAAAGCGCGGTTAATTGTGAAATCCGGTAATCGCTGCATCCCTATATGTATATATTATATATATACACTCACCGGCCACTTTATTAGGTACACCTGTCCAACTGCTCGTTAACACTTAATTTCTAAGCAGCCAATCACATGGCGGCAACTCAGTGCATTTAGGCATGTAGACATGGTCAAGACAATCTCCTGCAGTTCAAACCGAGCATCAGTATGGGGAAGAAAGTTGATTTGAGTGACTTTGAACGTGGCATGATTGTTGGTGCCAGAAGGGCTGGTCTGAGTATTTCAGAAACTGCTAATCTACTGGGATTTTCACGCACAACCATCTCTAGGGTTTACAGAGAATGGTCCGAAAAAGAAAAAACATCCAGTGAGCGGCAGTTCTGTGGGCGGAAATGCCTTGTTGATGCCAGAGGTCAGAGGAGAATGGCCAGACTGGTTCGAGCTGATAGAAGGGCAACAGTGACTGAAATAACCACTCGTTACAACCGAGGTATGCAGCAAAGCATTTGTGAAGCCACAACACGCACAACCTTGAGGCGGATGGGCTACAACAGCAGAAGACTCTACCGGGTACCACTCATCTCCACTACAAATAGGAAAAAGAGGCTACAATTTGCAAGAGCTCACCAAAATTGAACAGTTGAAGACTGGAAAAATGTTGCCTGGTCTGATGAGTCTCGATTTCTGTTGAGACATTCAGATGTTAGAGTCAGAATTTGGCGTAAACAGAATGAGAACATGGAACCATCATGCCTTGTTACCACTGTGCAGGCTGGTGGTGGTGGTGTAATGGTGTGGGGGATGTTTTCCTGGCACACTTTAGGCCCCTTAGTGCCAATTGGGCATCGTTTAAATGCCACGGCCTACCTGAGCATTGTTTCTGACCATGTCCATCCCTTTATGGCCACCATGTACCCATCCTCTGATGGCTACTTCCACCATGTCACAAAGCTCTAATCATTTCAAATTGGTTTCTTGAACATGACAATGAGTTCACTGTACTAAAATGGCCTCCACAGTCACCAGATCTCAACCCAATAGAGCATCTTTGGGATGTGGTGGAACGGGAGATTCGCATCATGGATGTGCAGCCGACAAATCTGCGGCAACTGTGTGATGCCATCATGTCAATATGGACCAAACTCCCTGAGGAATGCTTCCAGCACCTTGTTGAATCTATGCCACGAAGAATTGAGGCAGTTCTGAAGGCAAAAGGGGGTCCAACCCGTTACTAGCATGGGATACCTAATAAAGTGGCCGGTGAGTGTATATTAGGGATGGGACGGTATGAAAATTTCATATCACGATTATAGTGACCAAAGTTATCACGATTATCAATATTATCACGGTTTTGTTAAAATGAGATGGAAATGTTCAAAAAGAACTGATGCTCACCCTGAAAACATTTGAAAATCAACAAACAAAAAATACAATTAGCAGCTATATGCACTTTAAGCATAAACATTATATTAACATTAACATGGAGCCCTGAGAGTGAGAGGTATAAGTTTTCCTAGTGCAGGTTTTAATATACTCGTCATTAAACCCTATCATTAATAATGATAATTACACTTATGGATGTGTGTATGACTGAATATTATTATTATTAATAAATAAATCACTTTCTCTCTCACACACACACACGCGCGCGCACGCACGCACACACACTTTAAATGAACAAAATATGTTGGTTGGGTCAGGGTGACTAAACTACTGGAATAGGCTACTTATAATGACTGTTGTAAATAGCAACGCACTACACAGCGCACATCCATGTCTCGGATCACCGTGGAAGCAATCTCTGGTTTCATTCAAATGTGTATGTCTTGCGTCTCAGTTTTGATTGTATTGAAAATTAAATCAGAGTATTTTAGTATTAATACTACTACAATATTGTTGTAGTGATCACATTTACTTTACGATTGATTTGGACACTGTAACTTGTATAATGGATTTATAAACCGGTAAGATTTAAAAACATTAAGTTAACCACAATTCAATATTTCATGTCCCTGAAATTATTTCTGTGGTAAAAAAATAAAAAATAAAACTGTAATAAGTTTACTATGAATGAATACAATACATTATCCCTTATATGTCACCCTTAATAGTTTGAATATGTTCGTTCGTCTTGGCTCAAATCCACTTGCTGTAAAACTTTTCTCTTCGCGGAAGCTTTGCAATAATTACAAGTGAGATAATTAAATAATTGATCTCCAATAAATTTGTCTAATTATTTGCCCAAGTTAGTTGTGGTATTAAGGTAAAAATTAACTCAGTGGGTGGTTGTCACGTAACGTTAGATGACTTAGCAGATTTGACGTGTTTCCCCCTTTTGCAGCGACTTTCCTCTAGCAAGATTTGCAGACAGGGTGCCCATCCTCGATTAAATTGCCCTTGGGACTCTTGTAATAGCCAAAATACGACCATACCTCCGATTTTGTCCTCTTTAATGGCTGAAAAATCTCCCGTGCGCTGTCACTGCCTTCCGCCATGTCTTCTCGCGCAAAAAAACAACATTGCATCTGCGCGCCTGCTCGCGCCTGCGTCAGACTGATTCTGGCTGGACAGGATTTACCGCGAGTTTTCAAAATCACGATAATCAAACACGGTTTTTATGATAATTAAATTTTAAACGATAATACTAACCGCCAGGACATTTTATCGTGGTTTATCGTAAAACCGGTAATCGTCCCATCCCTAATATATATATATATATATATATATATATATATATATATATATATATAGAGAGAGAGAGAGAGAGAGAGAGAGAGAGAGAGAGAGAGAGAGAGAGAGAGAGAGAGAGAGCATATTTATGACAGTCTCAAGATTTACAATACATGTATCCCCATCAAAAACTCACCCCATTCACTTTCGACTTTTTGGAGCCTCGTCGTGTTCTGTCGTTTTTCTCTGGACGCCACTCGTCCTCTTCTTTCTCAGACTCTGATGGAGAGATGAGTTCATCAAGATCTATGGGCTCTTGCAGACGTGCCCGAGCAGTGGAGTGGCTTTTGGCTTTAGGCTAGATGTAGGGGAGGGGAAAGACAGTGGTCAGAATAGACCTCTAAATCCTTTTTTTCCCTCTCCAAAAAAAAAAAAAAAAAAAAAAAAAAGGTTTACCTTAGGTGGAACATATTCAAAAGATGTATCAGGTGACTCATTCACAGAAGAAAGGACTTTCTTTGCACTGGTCAGCTGGGCCAGAAGTAATTTCTGTGGAGAAAATCCCCCAAAACAAAAGTTTTCAGGGTTCAGAAATTACCAGGCACAACTTTTATGGAAAACTCAATCGTGAAATTCAGTTCCCACTGTGCTAAGTTATGGTATGAATTTGTGAGCGAAAAGGCTTATACCTGCTTGTATTGTTCATTTTCATTCTTAAGTTTTTGGTTCTGATCATCGAGTTCTCGAAGTTTTCCAATTTCCTCTTCCTGTGACAGAAAGCAGACCATACATTTATATTTTTAAATGTTCACTATTTTATTTGCTGAATGGATGTCATGTCTAATATGTAATTAGGTTTTATTGCACACACTTAATGTATGGAAGTAAAATAATGCCAAATGTTTTTGAAACAAAAAGCCTGTTGAATAGCACTACTTGAAAAAAATATGCATTGCATTAACCCTGCTTGTATTTTAATGTAGGGATGGGACGATTACCGGTTTCACGATAAACCACGATAAAATGTCCTGGCGGTTAGTATTATCGTTTAAAATTTATTTATCATAAAAACCGTGTTTGATTATCGTGATTTTGAAAACTCGCGGTAAATCCTGTCCAGCCAGAATCAGTCTGACGCAGGCGCGCAGATGCAATGTTGTTTTTGCGCGAGAAGACATGGCCGGAAGGCAGTGACAGCGCACGGGAGATTTTTCAGCCATCCAAGAGGACAAAATCGGAGGTATGGTCGTATTTTGGCTATTACAAGAGTCCCGAGGGCAATTTAATCGAGGATGGGCACCCTGTCTGCAAATCTTGCAAGAGGAAAGTCGCTGCAAAAGGGGGAAACACGTCAAATCTGCTAAGTCATCTAACGTTACGTGACAACCACCCACTGAGTTAATTTTTACCTTAATACCACAACTAACTTGGGCAAATAATTAGACAAAAAATGTATTGGAGATGAATTATTTCATTATCTCACTTGTAATTATTGCAAAGCTTCCGCGAAGAGAAAAGTTTTACAGCAAGTGGATTTGAGCCAAGACGAACGAACATATTCAAACTATTAAGGGTGACATTTAAGGGATAATGTATTGTATTGTATTCATTCATAGTAAACTTATTACAGTTTTATTTTTTACCACAGAAATAATTTAAGGGACATGAAATATTGAATTGTGATTAACTTAATGTTTTTAAATCTTGCCGGTTTATAAATCCATTATACAAGTGTCCAAATCAATCGTAAAGTAAATGTGATCACTACAACAATATTGTAGTAGTATTAATACTAAATTACTCTGATTTCATTTTCAAAACAATCAAAACTTAGACGCAAGACATACACATTTGAATGAAACCAGAGATTGCGTCCGCGGTGATCCGAGACATGGATGTGCGCTGTGTAGTGTGTTGCTACAACAGTCATTATAAGTATGCCAGTAGTTTAGTCACCCTGACCCAACCAACATATTTTGTTCATTTAAAGTGTGTGTGCGTGCGTGCGCGCGTGTGAGTGTGTGAGAGAGAGAGAGAAAGTGATTTATTATTTATTAATAATAATAATATTCAGTCATAACTTACACACATCCATAAGTGTTATTATCATTATTAATGATAGGGTTTAATGACGGGTTCATTAAAATCTGCACTAGGAAAACTTATACCTCTCACTATCAGGGCTCCATGTTAATGTTAATATAATGTTTATGCTTAAAGTGCATAGCTGCTAGCCTGCTAATTGTATTTTTTTGTTTGTTGATTTTCAAATGTTTTCAGGGTGAGCATCAGTTCTTTTTGAACATTTCCATCTCATTTTAACAAAACCGTGATAATATTGATAATCGTGATAACTTTGGTCACTATAATCGTGATATGAAATTTTCATACCGTCCCATCCCTATTTTAATGCATTGTATTTTTAGGGCTTGCATTTTTATGGGCTGAAATTTAGCATGGTTGAATATTTAAGCTGTGAATATTTCAATTCAAAACATTTCAAACACATTTTCATTAGTAAAATTTCAATAATCCATATCCACCTTTCATATTTCACTTCCAAAATATTCAAACTGATTAAAAATACAACCTATAATATTCAACAGGCGGGTTTCAGTCCATTTTATTTCGCTTTGCAAATTCGCTTCCACAAATTCAGTGGTTCAAATTCGACAGTAAATTCAACGTTGACATCCAGGAGCTGCAGGAAAAGCAGTAGATTACCGAGAATAATCTCCATCTGCTGTTAGTGGACCTCACCAGCAGGAGGTGCAAGCGCGTGTTGTTGACGAAGACCAGAGCAACAGTTAGAGCAAGCCATTCATTCATAAAAACGTATTTACAACAATGTAAATGTATTTGTGATTATTATGACGTCTGTTTTATGTGAAATTCAGTGTCTTCACGATTACTTTTCCTGTGTAGCCTACATGCATCTTTCTCTACCGTGAACGATATTATGTTATTCCCCCGATGCGGATGTACAGATCCAGTGTTACATTTGAGTTTGACATATTTCTCTTGGTTGTTTAGTTGCCTTAACCTTATATTGCCGCGATTGTGCTGCATGCAGTAGCTACTAGGGTTTCCCTCAATACGTCAGGATTCCCCTGCTGGACATATAAAACGCTTAACGTAGCTTAATTGACTAATACAGTGATATAAATTTAAAGACCAAACTCGCAGGCTAGCAGAAGGACTCAGAATATGAACTTAACGGGCAAAGTTTAATGCTGAGCGTTTCTCTGTGATACTGGCATAAATTTGGCTTGACATTGGACATTCGTAATTTAGGGACCGTCTCTAAAGTTACATACGACATTTGTATACACGTTTCTAACTTCAATAGCATTTGAAGAGAACGACTTAGTCATAAAACCAAATGTAAAGTGTTCATGTAGGTGTCAGGCATAATGCGCAATTTATTCAAATAGATTGAAGTTTGCTATTGAAGTTAGAAACGTTTAGGTCTATAGGACTACCAATGTTACTTTAGAGACGGTCCCTAAATGTGCGAATGTCAAGCCAATTTTACATTTAGTCTTTTAGCAGACACTTTTATCCAAAGCGATTTACAGTTAAACTAACAATATAGGACAACAATATGAAAGTGCTATGACCCTTCCCAGTTTAATCTAATGCAGTACATGTACAATACATACTTCCCCAATAAGGTGCGAGTTTGGTCTTTTATATCACTGTAGTCCATTATGCTACGTAAAGCGTTTTGTCCTGACGGAAGGGGAATCCTTGAGTATGATGAGGTATTGAGGGAAACCGATTATAATCCCGTTCATGGTATAAAAAGCTGATAACATGTAAGGCTACACAGGGAAAGTAACAATGAATGAAACATAAAAACAGCTTTTGTGCCTTTATCATCTTTTCCGCATATACAGGTCCTTCTCAAAAAATTAGCATATTGTGATAAAGTTCACTATTTTCCATTATGTAATGATAAAAATTAAACTTTCATATATTTTAGATTCATTGCACACCAACTGAAATATTTCAGGTCTTTAATTGTTTTAATACTGATGATTTTTGCATACAGCTCATGAAAACCCCAAATTCCTGTCTCAAAAAATTAGCATATCACGAAAAGGGTCTCTAAACAAGCTATTAACCTAAATAGTTGATTATCTGAATCAACTAATTAACTCTAAACACCTGCAAAAGATTCTTGAGGCTTTTAAAAACTCCCAGCCTGTTTCATTACTCAAAACCGCAATCATGGGTAAGACTGCCGACCTGACTGCTGTCCAGAAGGCCATCATTGACACCCTCAAGCAAGAGGGTAAGACAGAAAGAAATTTCTGAACAAATAGGCTGTTCCCAGAGTGCTGTATCAAGGCACCTCAGTGGGAAGTCTGTGAGAAGGAAATAGTGTAGCAAAAAAACGCTGCACAACGAGAAGGTGACCGGACCCTGAGGAAGATTGTGGAGAAGGACCAATTCCAGACCTTGGGGGACCTGCGGAAGCAGTGGACTGAGTCTGGAGTAGAAACATCCAGAGCCACCGTGCACAGGCGTGTGCAGGAAATGGGCTAGAGGTGCCGCATTCCCCAGGTCAAGCCACTTTTGAACCAGAAACAGCGGCAGAAGCGCCTGACCTGGGCTACAGAGAAGCAGGACTGGAGCGTTGCTCAGTTTTGCGAGTCATTCGGAAATCAAGGTGCCAGAGTCTGGAGGAAGACTGGGGGGAAGGAAATGCCAAAATGCCTGAAGTCCAGTGTCAAGTACCCACAGTCAGTGATGGTCTGGGGTGCCATGTCAGCTGCTGGTGTTGGTGCACTGTGTTTTATCAAGGGCAGGGTCAATGCAGCTAGCTATCAGGAGATTTTGAAGCACTTCATGCTTCCATCTGCTGAAAAGCTTTATGGAGATTTCATTTTTCAGCACGACCTGGCACCTGCTCACAGTGCCAAAACCACTGGTAAATGGTTTACTGACCATGGTATTACTGTGCTCAATTGGCCTGCCAACTCTCCTGACCTGCACCCCATAGAGAATCTGTGGGATATTGTGAAGAGAAAGTTGAGAGACGCAAGACCCAACACTCTGGATGAGCTTAAGGCCGCTATCGAAGCATCCTGGGCCTCCATAACACCTCAGCAGTGCCACAGGCTGATTGCCTCCATGCCACGCCGCATTGAAGCAGTCATTTCTGCAAAAGGATTCTCAACCAAGTATTGACTATTGAGTAGGGGTGTAACGGTACATGTATTCGTATTGAACCGTTTCGGTTCGAGGCTTCCGGTTCGGTACGCATACAAACCGAACGAATCCTTGGACCATTTTTCCTACCGACAAAATTCGCGCTCGCGCAACCACCACAACGTTGCGCAACATCAAATGGCAAGCGTAAAGAAAGCGGAACGAAACTGCGCTACTCATGTGCTTCACGGATCGTTTATCAGTTCGGAGTTCGGACCAGCAACATCTGTGCAGCGCGAGCCGATCTCGATCAAGCGACACTGTCACTACACAGCGCTAAGATCCAGTAAAGAAAACATTTGAATTCGCCACTGAAGTAATAACATCGCTGCGAGATCTAGTGAGAAGCATTTACATTTCTCCGTTATTGTAGATCTCTATTAGATCAAACAGCGCTGACGTGGACACCAGGAGAAATATTGTGCCGTGAATGAACTAAGTTAGTAATACTTTACGTCCACAGACCAGCAACATTCACCATAACTGTAACCAGTTTGGCTGGAATAGTGTCTTTTTCCAGCACTTCAAAACTCAAATATTATATAAATAAATATATGAAGAGTTCAGATGCAAAAGCCTCTAAGTGCCATTTGAAATTTTCTTCTAGAATGATCATTTTTGTGAAGCTTGTATATTTAAGTTCAGTAATTTCACTCAAATGACAATTAATAGGTAATCTTCATTGCCATTTAAGTGAAATTACTGAACTTAAATATACAAGCTTGATAAAAATAAAGAAAATTTCAAATGGCTTTTGCATCTGAACTCTTCATATATTTAAATGTTATTTTTTATGTGATGACCAAAACATTATTTGTTCATCCTTCAAAGATGACACCCATTTATAAACCTGAAAGTTTCAAGATGTAGGAAAACTCAACTTATTTAAAAAATATTTTTTCTTTTAACAAATAGGAAATTTCTCTGGCATTTCTTACTTTTTGCTGTATCGAAAACGTACCGAACCGTGACTTTAAAACCGAGGTACGTACCGAACCGTGATTTTTGTGTAACGTTACAGCCCTACTATTGAGTGCATAACTGAACAATTATTTGAAGGTTGACTTTTTTTTTTGTATTGAAAACACTTATTTTATTGGTCGGATGAAATATGCAAATTTTTTGAGACAGGAATTTCGGGTTTTCATGAGCTGTGTGCCAAAATCATCATTATTAAAACAATAAAAGACCTGAAATATTTCAGTTGGTGTGCAATGAATCTAAAATATATGAAAGTTTAATTTTTATCATAACATTATGGAAAATAATGAACTTTATCACAATATGCTAATTTTTTGAGAAGGACCTGTATACTGACCCAGATAATCGTCACAAAAAACGTAATGCATGCTCAATTGTTGTAAATGAGTTTTTACTGATTTTTATGAATGAATGGCTTGCTCTAACTGTTGCTCTGGTCTTCGTCAACAACACGCGCTTGCACCTCCTGCTGGTGAGGTCCACTAACAGCACATGGAGATTATGCTCGGGAATCTACTGCTTTTCCTGCAGTTCCTGGATGTCAATGCTGAATTTACTGTCGAATTTGAACCACTGAATTTGTGGAAGCGAATTTGCAAAGCAAAATAAAATGGACCGAAAACCACCTGTTGAATATTATAGGTTGTATTTTTAATCAGTTTGAATATTTTGGAAGTGAAATATGAAAGGTGGATATGGATTATTGAAATTTTACTAATGAAAATGTGTTTGAAATGTTTTGAATTGAAATATTCACATCTTAAATATTCAACCATGCTAAATTTCAGCCTATAAAAATGCAAGCCCTAAAAATACAATGCATTAAAATACAAGCAGGGTTAATGCAATGCATATATTTTTTCAAGTAGTGCAATTCAACAGGCTTTTTGTTTCAAAAACATTTGGCATTATTTTACTTCCATATTAATGTCAATGACTGCACATTGTCTTTTACATATTACACAATGAAACTTCTACCAAAACACAGACATGTAATCATTTTTGGTACAGAGTGAGAGATAACATTGACAATCTGATTCCGATTATTCCTCTGGCAAAGCAGCGTGATCTTCATTAAGATTTCATGACTGACTGTGATTGTACAGGCGATCGCCTCGTTCAGATAATGTTGCACAATTAAAATGAAGTTGAAATTTAAGATTACATAGTATCATATAGGTCTAAATAAACGGTTTTAAAGATTGACGTTTATTGTAAGGTTCAAATAAGTTTAATTTCTTGTCTAAACTGCGTCTGACCATTATTTTCTGACAGCCACGTGGGGAGACTGGGCGGGGATTTATATGGCCTCCACATGTGAATGCAGACACAATGGCTGGATTGCGTTTACATTACATTGAGATCCGATCACAATGCGTCCTCGACTACCTCCAAACCTGGACACGCTGATCGGATAACATTCCGATCAGAAGCGTGTTTACACATGTCTTTGCAATGTGTATGTGGACAACATCCGGATACAGGTCGCATATTAATGCCAAGTGTAAACACAGCCTTTTAAATCCTTGATTTCACACTATGCTGCAGTTTATCCAGGTGGCCACTAGGGTTGGGAATCGACTAGAGGTCAAGAATCGGACACTTGTTATAAAATTAAAATTTCGATTCCTCTAATCGATTCCTTTGTGAACAGTTCAATATGACTTTAAACCATTCGAAAGCGAGACGACTCGCGTGCTGTTTTCAGTGCTGCAGGCATTGCAGCAGTGTAACTATATTGGGCAACTCTTAAAGTGACAGCAGTCTAATATTCGTGCCGCAGTCTCTATAACAACACTAATCAAACAACAAATGACTAAGAAAATTCACTTGCTCTTGACTGAATAACTTTAACTATATTTGTAATGTATATTTTATTTATAAAGCGCAGTATTTTACATTTGATTACAGTTTCTGTAGCTGAATACCTGAAAACAATATTTCAATCGTATCTTTGTTCAGTTGTATCTATTTGTTGTGATAGTCAGTAGTTAAAAAAGAACAAATAAATTGGCAGTTTACTTGTCTTTAATAATGCTTGAAATTTATATTAGTTAGGTTAGATGCTTTTTCTATGGTATTTTTAAACCACAGGCAAACGTTCCTTGCATAAGTGTTCTTTAGCTTGTTGATTTTGGTTCAAGATATTCAGCTACAATTAAATGTTTTGCAATAAGATGCAATGTGAATGATATTTAAGGGTAAATTTATTTAACTTTATTGGAATCGGAAAATCTGAATCGATAAGCCGAATCGAAATTGTAAAAATTTAAGCGATACCCAACCCTAGTGGCCACTATGTTGTATTCATGTCAAATCACCTTGTACTCAAAGTAAAATTAACATTACCTTGTCTTGTATTGAAAAAATATGATTCACAGTGCACACAGACTTACCAGATTACTGCGTGCACTGTTACAGTGTTTACTTCCTTTTTTACCACCCATATTTTTAACCATTTCATTGTGAAAAATTGTACAATAGGATTACATAATCAAGTTACCATAAATAAGTTTATTTTACAGATTTTTCTTTATATAAAGTTGAATTTTTTTCATACAATTCCTTTTTAAAATGATGCATTTCTAATTCAGTAAATATGTTAAATAAAAATACATTTAATTTCAGAAATTTTATTCCATGTGTATTTACCATCTTTAAATTGGCCACCCTGCTCTCTAAGATATCCATCAGCAAAAAGTAAAATTAAAACAAAAAATTTGGTTGACAGCTACAAGAGAATACATATAATATATGGAGAGTTGGAGACATTCACACCTGAAACTTTAGACGCTGCATTAGCTCCTGCTCCCGTTTGGACACCTCCTCCCGCTCCTGTGCCACAGGCTTACTCTGGAGCTGACCGAGGAGATACAGCACCTGGACACAAGAAAAATATAAAACTTAAGTGTAAAAATAATTAAACTTAAGCAGAAAATCTACTTGCTATTAAATGTCAAAACTAAATGGAAAATAAAATGGAACTAATTCAACTAATTATTTGCCTTTATTACTATGAAAATAGCACCTAAACATCTATGAGGAGCTTCTATGAAAGCAGACCTTCTCCTGGTGTCTCTGCTCCATTTCTACCCGGTGACTCTGGTGCTCCATGTCCATGGCAGACATGAGCTTGCGTTCATCACACAAGATCTTCTGCATATCCAGCAGGTTAGCCTTTTCCTGCTTCAGCTCACTCTCCAGCTTGGCACTGGTGGTCTTGGAGACTACAACCTGAAACAGGTGCAAGGAAATGAGTTAAATAACTGATGATTATAATAATAAAAAAAAAATAATAAAAAAAAAAATACAATATACAAACTTCTAAACCTACTTATAAAATGATTATTCGCACGTGTGAATGTTCATTTTTAGTTAAATTACACTTCTTAACCCTCTGGGCTTCTTCGTAAACAGTTTCTGAAAACACTGTAGTGGGTTACACTTAGCTTCCTCCCGGTCAAAAAAGACAGAATTTTACTCTAATTTTACTCAGAATGGCTTACACTAACTGTTGCTCTGGTCTTCGTCAACAACACGCGCTTGCACCCCCTGCTGGTGAGGTCGACTAACAGCAGATGGAGGTTATGCTCGGTAATCTACTACTTTTCCTGCAGCTCCTGGATGTCAATGTTGAATTTACTGTCGAATTTGAACCACTGAATTTGTGGAAGCGAATTTGCAAAGCCAAATAAAATGGACCGAAAACCGCCTGTTGAATATTATAGGTTGTATTTTTAATCAGTTTGAATATTTGGGAAATGAAATATGAAAGGTGAATATGGATTATTGAAATTTTACTAATGAAAATGTGTTTGAAATGATTTGATTTGAAATATTCACAGCTTAAATATTCAACCATGCTAAATTTCAGCCTATAAAAATGCAAGCCCTAAAAATACAATGCATTAAAATACAAGCAGGGTTAATGCAATGCATATTTTTTCAAGTAGTACAATTCAACAGGCTTTTTGTTTCAAAAACATTTGGGATTATTTTACTTCCATAGCGTCGGGCCACGCCCCCTTGGCGGGCTCTGACGTGTATGATGTAATGCTAGCTCATTGGCGCACACGTTGGAGGCGCCCGCACCATTGGATGTGCAGTTGCCGCAGCACAGCCAATGAGTGAGCCAGACACTCACAGTGCTAGCTGTGCAGCTGGAAAATGCGTTTTGCCACTCGCAAAGCAGACAGCCGCGCTTCTGCTACCGCGGGCGTGTCCGGTCGGCGGACTGTGAATCGAAACTAGGAATCGAAATTTAAACTTTTGAACGATTCCGGGAAAATCGAAAAGCTAGTCCCGGTTCCAATCGATACTCGATACTCGATACCCAAGCCTAATGATGAGTTGCAAAAGGTTGAGAAGGGGTTCTCAACCTTTTGCAACTCATCATGGCCCACCAATGACTGTTTAAAAACATTCCAAGGACCACCTTTCCAAATATGATAGAATTTTTTTTTTTTTAATTTAAAGACAGTGGTCGGGCAAGACAGAAGAGCCCATAATCTAAAAGCAACGCGAAAAGCATTGCATTATATTTAAAGTACCTAATTAAATGTACTTTCAGTTTAATTAAAAATAAACTGAGTGCAAATATCCCATCTTGCTGGCAATTTAGTGGCAAAGGTGGTTTACACTAATAGAACAAACAAATTGACAAAAGATTGCCGTCTGTAAATCGCAAGAGTGGCGTGGAGAGCAATTACAGGGTGCAGTTGATTTAGCCTGTCGAATCAGTGTTTTTCCCGATCCCGACAGACAAGCAATATGCATTCTAGCTACAAGATGTGAGCTAAATGAATAAATCTAAGTAAAAAAATAAAACATATGGCCTACATTTTTGAAGTGCAGATAAGGATGAAGCAGATGAAATCATTTTGCATTTTACAGCTAGTTTTAATATCGGGCCGCTTTATTAGACTTTTTCATGGAAACATTGACCAGTAAATGTCTTAAGTTACGTTTTACAGTAGTTAAACTACTGCCAGAATCAAATAAGATTTTTTTTTTTTATAAAATATTTTTCTTGATTACACATCTTGATTTAATGCTTCTATTTTGTTGCAAGTTAAAAGGTTTAGTCATTTAATTCGGCAGACAAAAAACATTTATCATATTTTAAAGACAATTTAAAGGGATAGTTCAACCAAAAATACAAATTCTGTCATTAATTACTCGCCCTCACGTCGTTCCAAAAACAAGACTTTCGTTCATCTTCGTAAAACACAAATTAAGATCTTTTTGATGAAATCTGAGCACTTACTCTCCCTCCATAGCTACACAACTAACACGTTGATGCTTCAAAAGGTTAATAAAGAAATCGTAAAACTAATCCACATGAATTGAGTGGTTTAGCCCAAATTTTCTGAAGAGACAAGATGACTTTATATATGATGAACAGATTGAATTTAGACTTTTATTCACATATAAACATTCATCAACTCGCATCAGTTGTGGTAAACAGAGGCTCAAGCATGTTCGCTTGATGTGTGAGAACCAATGAGGTTAGTTCTCGTGAGTCAAGCAGGTTTGGTTGAGCTTCTGTTTATGTTCGCTGATCGATGTTTAAATGTGAATAAAAGCCTTAATTAAATGTGTGTGGCTATATGTGAAATTTTAAAATGTTCTAGCCATGAATAAAAGGCTTTTTATATATTTTTACATTCTTGAGTGCCTTGGCCTTTTTTAATTCTAATTTAAAAAAAAAAATTTGACCAATTATTAAAAAATAATATATAGTCCTACGCTATTATTATCAGAGCAGCGGGGAGCGAATCAGTAAACGAGGGGGTAGTTTCATTTTTCCAGCATTGCCCAGCATGGCTATACCATACCATGCAAAAGCACAGTCGGTCTATTGCAAATAGAAACAAGTATACTACTACATAGACATGTCATGTCGGCGCATTATTTGAGCGAATTTTGCTTTTCCGATGAGCATGGAAAGTTCGGATGGCCCGTGAGCAACTGAGCGGAGCACACGCGTATAGAGCGCAATATTAAGCGGAGCGTCACACCGCCTGATAACGGCTAGAGCGAGACTTAAACCTGAGCACTGAACACTGAGGGGAGGCATACATTTTCAGCCAAAAACCAAAAATGCCATTTTCAGCCGATAATTTTTGGCGGCCAAAATTTCACTGCATCCCTACTAAATATAATTTTTCACTCTATATCACCTAATAATATGTCTTAGTAAGATATTTAAATGCTTAGTTTTATGATGAAAGCTCTGTAAATTCTGCAAAACAATGCAATGCAAGCAAGATAAACAAACGTTCCTCAAAAGAAATATTCAACGTTCCTTAAAATATACAAAACTGATTGATGCCTTCAAAACATCGAAAATTCTAAAGGGGAGCATGCCCCCGACCCCCCTAAAGGGCCTAAAAACCATCACCCCATACTTTCACAAAATCCTGTGGGAAACACTGCAATATAATGTTTTAAGTCAAGTCAAGTCATCTTCATTTATATAGCGCTTTTAACAATGGAGATTGTTTCAAAGCAGCTTTACAGAGATAAACATACAATTTACGCTAACAGAGATTGTTTTGGCTTTATAGCGATTTTGAATAATGTTATTTCCGGCTAAAGTTGGTTTTGATTGATTCACTTCCAGCAAAATTATCATTTGTTATTACATTAGGGGCCACTAAGACGACGGCGTTCTCTCTAAACAGACTTTAAACGCGAACCTGTGACCTGATGGCGTTCACATGCGCATTAAAAATTGATTCTATAGTTATATTCGTTTGAATATGTGTGCGCAGGTTTGTAATTTCCCTACAAACCATGCCTAAACAAACTACTTGTCTTGCCTATACATTAGATAAAGAATTTTGTTTTATTTTATCACTTCGGTGTACGCGAACTGGATTTTCAACAACGCTTTATCTGTAGAGTGGGAAAGGGATCCTCCATAGGGAGAGGATAGTTGACACTTCAGCACTGCATTGTCATCGGGTCCAGGCGAATCCCCAGGTATTTTGTTGATTTAAGATTTGATCTGAAAATGCCTCACATTCCCAGATAATCTGGGGCGAAACAAACCAATGACCTGGACAAGATTTTTCTTAGATTGTCGAGAGGGCTTGATCGGGGTTAAATTGGCTGAAGACTCCTGTAGTTTGATCCCGGCTTAAGACACATTAGGGGAATCATTTAAATAATCTTATGAATGCACTTAATGCAGAATCGAATCGTTAATCAAATTGCATTGTGAATCGCCTCAAATCAAATCGTTCTGAATTTGCAAAAATCATTCTTTAATCGAAACCCTATAAATCGAGAATCAAATCGATGTCTACCTAAAGATTCACAGTCCTAGTGCAAACACAGCAGCTTCAGTGCTTGGACCACTAAAAATCCTCAAATGTGAGAAAATGTTGCCTTTACCTCAGCCATGAGGACCTTCAGTGCGCTCTTGGCCTCTAGGATGGTTGTGATAGAATCCCAGCGCTGTTTCATTCGCCCCTCATTATCCGCATCCAGAACCTTCTGCTGCAGGTCAGCTATCTGAGCACTCCTGAAAGAGTTTTAAGAAATACACACAGTGGATATAAAAGTTTACACACCTGTTACAACTGCAGCTTTTTGAGATGGAAAAAAAGGCCCCTAAAGCTTCTGTACGTACTAATAATGTCCTTTCAGAGCATTTCAAACTACAACAGGGCACAAGTAAAGGTTGTCATTGTTATTTGCCATAGCCATTAAACCCCTTGCAATTGCCCTACGGTCCAGTGCACAGGTCTGTGGTATCACCCGTGTAGGTATAGTGCATAAGGTTTCTTTATATGCAGATGACCTTCTCTTTTTGTCTAACCCTCTTATTTCAATTCCTCAAATTTTTCTATTCTAGATATCTTCAGTAGTTTCTCTAGCCTGGTTAAAACCAGACCATTCTCAGTTGTAACCGAGTTATGGTCTGGCAAAGCGTCATAGACAAATCATTTCCAGAGGGGCGTCACCAACAGACGTCGCGGATAGACCTAAACCCAATCAGAGCGATTAAGGAGATGACGTATGCAGAGTGGCGGAAAAACATCTCCGAGTGTTGTTCTTTGCTCGGTTTTTAACTAAAAGGAAACGTTCAAATCGCTTAAAACAGACAAGATAGCTGATTCGAACGAGTGATGTTCGACGGCAGCATCCATCTTTGTAATGTAGGCTACAAAAATATTTAATGCCTCAAAATCCCAGTGCTGTCGTTATCGTGTAAAGCCCGCCCCAACGTTTCTGATTGGTGCTGCGATTTCCACGGATTGGAAATGGGCTTGAATGAGCTCTTTGCCAGACTAACTTTCAGAGCAAATCTAAATTTGCCGGAAGTTGTCTGGGTTTTCCCAGGCTATAGTTTCTTAGCCTGGTTCTACCAGACTCTCGTACATTTAATTTGTACAGAGAGTCTGGCACCGCTCCATTGACAATCGTTAACTTCCTTGTAGGCGGGTACTCTATTGAAGTCTAAAACTATTGGATCTGCCCAAAGTCACTCTGGATCTGCCACCAATCGCTAACGTTTGCTCGTGATGTATGTCGAACCCCGTGGGGAGGAGGGCCACAACATCATGGCCAAAATAAACCTAAGCAAAGATTGTTCTTGCTCCGGCTTTAACTTCTAAATATTCGGCAGTGTTGCTACAACGGACCGAATGGCTTCGCTCGCATCTTTCTCCGCTGCCATTACTGAACTACAACTCAAAATAACGCACAACGTCATCGTTCTCAGCCACTCCCTCTGTTCGCTGATTGGCCCTACAAAAAATTGATCGGAGAAAACCAAAGTCTACAGCACAATCCCAGACGTAGTACTGAAGGAAAATGAAATTGAGCGGAAGTGCGTAGGAGGGCGGAGCCAGGCTAATAGTTTCTCAGAATACAAACCAAATTTCTGTAAAAGTGAACTGTTTCCATTGAACTCATCTTCCCTTCAGAATTCAGATTTTCAATTCAAGGTTGTCAGAAATAGTTTTAAATACCTGGGGATTCAGGTGACCCGTAAATTCGGACCTATTCAAAGCTAACATTAGTCCTCTCTATAATCATGTTAAGTCTCTCTTCGTGTCCTGGAAATGTCTCCCTCTTTTCTTTGATAGAAATGGTGAATATCATCAAAATTAATGTACCTTCCTATATTCCAAAATCCTTTTTTACTGTTTTGCAGAGGAATATTTCTTCTTTCATAAGGAAGAAGTCAAAACGAATGAAGTCATCTTATGAAACCAAAGTGTTTGGGTGGCCTGGCTCTACCAAATTTCCCCACCTATTATTGGGCAGCAAACATTGGGAATCTGTTATATTGGGTGCAGCAGGATTTGCAATTAAAGAAGTCTCAGTGGGTACTGGGTACTATTGGAAGCTGCCTCTTGAACTCCAGAAAATTTACTATCCTTACTATTTGTACAAATTCCCTTTAAGAATACTTTAGTAAAAAAAAAAAAAAAAAAAAGTTGTTAAACATTCATTAAGGATTCTCAATTACGTTTAGCATTAGACCTTAAAGACCCTTGTACTATAGCGCCTGTCTTTTGCAATATATCATTTTCACCCTCTTAAATGGATGGGGCTTTTAACATTTGGAGGGAACATGGCCTAGCTACAGTTGGTCAACTATACATAGATAACAATTTTGCATCCTCTACACAACAGTGAGAAAAATTGTACCAATCGTAAATATTTGTAAATATTGTAAAAAAAAAAAATTCTCACCCGAATACACTCATCTTTACATGCTAGGCACACCCTCATTCAATTCATTGTAGTGCACAGAGTCCATTGGTCTAGAACTAAATTAAACAAAATATTCCCTGATCCCTATTGTATTTATTGATTTTTTTTCTGGTGTGTATAACTTGCCTGATATTTTCTTTTTTCTTAATCTGAATTAAGGTAAGGTTGTATGTTATATGTATATGTGTACATGTATCTAAAATGATTTATACTATATTACTATATTCACGTTATTGTTACTTTCTGTCAGACCTAAGATGAACCAAATAAAAGCAACAACAAAAAAACATTCATGAAAAAGTAAACTCATATCAGATATTTTCTCACTTGTAATGTATTGAAACCAACAAAATTCTGGTAACAAATGGAAACTTAAAAAAAAAAAAAAAAAAAAAAAAAAATTAGAAACCTAATTACCTGGTTGCGTTAATTTTGTATATATATACACATATATACATACACATATATATATATCAGTGTTTCCTCTAGGATTTTTTCCAGCCGTGGTGGCAGGCCCATTTCGCCAGGGGGAAGGGGCGTGGCCCATGAGTGATATTCCCATTGGCCACGCCCCGTTATCCCAGGTGTTTAAACCTCCCCGTATGGCGTTATTCCCCTGTCAAATGTCGAGAGCGCATTATTGTAGCACGAAAGTACATTAATATAATGCGCGAGCGTGAATCTCAATGCTCGCGCGCGGAATATAATGTTCCGAGCGCGAATCTCTGCTCGCGCGCGGGAACTGGGCGCGCGCTCTCAGATACACGCTGCTCTTGTAAGAATTTTCTCTGGGCTCGCTCAGAGAAAATGCCTGCACTTAAAACGTGTTCAGTGCAATCACGAATCTCTCCTCTTTGCTTAAAGTAAGCGTGTATGTGCTTAGACTGTCTCCCGTGCGTTCGCGCATGCCTAATTACTCTTCTCTTCGATTTCTTTCTCTTTGCTCTTGGCATAAACGCTGTCAAAACGGCAACAACCAATCAGAAATTGCTATTCCATATGTTATGTAGGTTTTTTTTTTTTCCTTTTTTTTCTGCTGTTCTGTTAAGCACTTTGGCCAGTGGCTGTTGTAAAAATGAGCTATATAAATTAAATGAACTTTAACTTGTGAATGTCATTGTTTTTTTTTGGTCATAATCCTTGTGTTCCCATTGTCTCTTGTCTAGCTTTGTTCCCTGTACCATTGTTGGTGATTCTATGTATAGTCCAAGTTTATGTTCATGTTCATTTCATATTGTCACTTCAACCCAAATCGGTTTATTGGAATAAACTATACTTGGGTTCAATTCAACTCGACTTCAGTGGACTACATTACACATATTATAGACATGATTCATGGGTCTTTTTTTTATTTTTGTCTTAATTTTAAAATCTGAAAGTTCTTGTTTTAGGTTCTTCATATAGGCCTATTATATAGGCTACCTTGTTATATAAAAAACATTAAGAAAGGTTTTAAAAATTATTAAAACCTTTCTTAATGGTTTTTTTATTGAATGAAACGTTTTTCATTATCTTAGAAAAACATTAAGAGAACGTTTATATAATGGGAGAATTGACCGTTTGAATAACGTTCTTATAACCAAGCAAGAACGTTAATACAACGTTTATATAAAGGGAGAATTGAACGTTCTAACTTTATTATAACCAGGAAATAACGTTAATACAACCAACGTTTATATAACAGGAGAATTGAACGTTCTTATAACCAAGAAATAAGGTTAATACAACGTCTAAAAAACTGGACGTTTTGAAATTCCCAAGAACATTCAGAAATAACGTTTTTATAAATGAATGGGAAAGTTATGAAAACGTTCTTATAACCTAAAATTGTTAGCTGAGGAAAAGGAGAGATTCGCGATTGCACTGAACACGTTTTAAGTGCAGGCATATTCTCTGAGCGAGGCAGCGAGCCCACTCGGCCCAGAGAGAGAATTCTTACAAGGAGAAGTGTATCTGAGAGCGCGCGCCCAGTTCCCGCGCGCGAGCAGAGAGATTCGCGCTTGGCACATTATATTCCGCACGTGCGCAGAGAGATTCACGCTCGCGCATTATATTAATGTACTTTCGCGCTACAATTATGCGCTCTCGACATTTGACAGGGGAATAACGCCATATCCCCTAAGCATTATAACATGAAAGGCGCCAATAAGAGCGGCAAAGCGATTATACGCATCCCGTGCGCAGAATGATGCACTTGAAGCAACGCGAAGTCACAGCGTGCAGCGCTTCGCATTGAAAAGTTCAAAGCACAAAGCGAAGAGATTCTATCTATCTATGCTTAATGTATTATATCTAAGCAACAGTTTATTGATCCTTTTCTTTTAACAGTTTTAAATTTAACTTACAGTGCGCATGAAGAACAATTCATAGTGCTCTCTACTCTAGTGCTGTAGTAACAGACACCCGGGAGAAAGGAATATGATTTAGAAAGCGCTATAAACTCCAACAAGATAAAGTAATTTTATGCAAACTATAGACCTTTATCTACAAATAAAGTATAATAATGGGAACATTGATCTTGAAGAGAGTGTCATCGTGTTACTGTCGTAACCGAACGTGACTTGCTGTTTGAATGCTGAATGGAGAATGACTGAGGAGAGATGAGTTTCCATTAACTTTAACTTAACGACTTAAATATACATTTTTACCTCACGCTATGCTATTGAATGACTTTAGAAGTCTTGGAATATAGTGCGAAAACTTTATGGTGCTTTACAATGTTTTGTATGCCTTTAGTGGGGGCAGGGCCGGCCCTGACCAATTTGCTGCCCTAGGCAAGATTTTACCTGGTGCCCCATGCATTACAGCCCATTTCACCCCTTCATTGTGTTGGTGATTATTTAGTCATATATATATAGCATAGAGCATTACATCTAGCATTCAAGTCAAGTCCCCTTTATTTTTATATAGCGCTTTTTAGCCTACAATACAGATTATTTCAAGGCAGCTCTACAGTGATAACAGGAAAATAATGCAACAAAGTTTGCTTCTCCTGTACAGCAGATCTAGAAGAAAATAGTGTCATAATCAAGCTTAAGTATGTTCAGTGATGGTTTATTTTGTTGTAAAAAAAATATTAATTTATCTAATTTATATATAGCTTGCTCTGGATAAAACAGTGATGTCATCGTCCAAATGTCATTCATGCACAAACTATTCATTGAGCACTAGCAAAAGTGTTTGTTTGGGAGTTGATGGCAGCAAACTTCCACTAAATTATGGCACGTTTCATGTTTTCAACAAGAATGAAACTGCGAAATGTCTTCTTTAATGTGAATTTTACATAAAACATAATAAACCTGTAGCCTATAAATATCGTTAATAATTTTGGCAAATAAATTAAAAAATGCCATATATTCACCTCAAAACTGCACAACTGTATAGTAAAACATGTATTAATAAAAGTGATAGTAAATGCGTCTAAAAAAGACTGACATGATTGTTACAAATCGCATTGTCTGGGGGCTCTGAAGAACTCAGAACTACTGTTAGCATAAAGTTATAAGGTACAAATAACTGCCATTAAATTATAGTATCTTACTACTATGCAATTAGATAAACTGTTCATTCATTACATCACTTTACCTCTGTCTTTATCCCCTTGTAGCCTCTTCTCTTTGGCACTGTATCTATCGCAGGCTATAATGCTAATTTAAATGTGTCATGAAAATTCGGCCAACCGTTACAATGAGGTAACTTTCACCGTGTCTAGACCTGGCGCGAGCTGCCAGGCCCGTTTCTAGTGCTTGAGTGTGTTACGAAAGCAATGCTGTCTACATTGGATGCGGCGAGGGGCGACGCTACACAACAAATTACCAACAGTAAACTGTTCGCGCGCGCTCTGTTTCTGACGCACTTCAAGCACTCGCTGGGCGATGGAAGATTGATGCGCTGGACCGGAGTCGGGGGACTTAGTTGAGTTTTTGTGGAGTTGGTTTGCTTTATTTTGTAGTATTTCGAATTAATGGTTTTAAAATAGTATTAGTCAAAAAAAAAAAAATTTTTTAAAGGGGGGGGTGAAACACTCAGTTTCACTCAATCTCATGTTAATCTTGAGTACCTTTAGAGTAGTATTGCATCCTTCATATCTCCAAAAAGTCTTTAGTTTTAATATATTTATAAAAGAAAGATAGGCTGTACCGAGTCTTTCCGGAAAAACCCGAGCGGGTGGAGGCGTGCCGTGTGGGCGGAGCTAAATAATCACGACACGAGCGCGCGAAGCTTTTGCGTTGAGAGCGTCTGGAAGCTGTGAGTGACATCCGAAAATAAACCATGGCTAACAATCAGATAGTCGTCCCATGCAGAACAAGGATCTAAACAATACTAAGGGCTCGTTCATACAGAACGCGTTTTTGCTCACAAAAACGTGAGATGGGCAGTGAAATGGGTGAAAAACATAAGGTCTCGAGCGTTTTTTTTTTAAATAGAAGTAATTTGAACTTGAGCGCAGTGTTTTTAGAACACCATGTCATGCGCGAGTTTTACAACATTTGTGTGTTGTAAACAGACAGACTCGTGGTTTATGAGGACATGATTTATTTTTACAATAAACAAACTGACACCTACAGTGGCCAGCTAAACAAATGTATTTAAACACACACCACACATCGCATGCTCCATAGATACATTAACTGTATGTGATCATGTTGTTTACTTGCTGTGCTAACACGCCGATAGTTAACAACTCACAGACATTTGAAGCAGTTTTACTCACCGCTTGCGGTTGCAACGCACGACCGTGAACCTTTATCGTTGGGACTGCTCCATCTTTAAGTATTAGGCGATCTGCAAATCCGGCGTTGAACTGGGCTTTGTTTATAAAACTATTACCGTCGAAATGAAGGGAACAAACAAAAACACTTGCACAACTCCGTTGCTGCTCTAGAAAAACAAAATCCATCCACAGGTCCCTTAACGCTGGGTTCTTTGGAAATTTGTGCAGTGTTGTCTTGCCCTGGCAACCAAAAACACACTTTTTTGGTGCCATTTTTTTAATTGCAGCGCAGCCGAGCCCAGCGCTCTGATGGGCATAGGCGTACTCTCGCACGCACTAGGCTACAGATGCGCGTGCGCCCTTCCGGGAGAAGTGCCCTTAAGACCCGTATAAGGAAATTCCGGCCACTCTGACGTCACACATGCCCATATTCGAAAAAAACTTTCCGAAACTTGTGACAAACCGGAAGGAGTATTTTTGGAACAGAATTACTCCATCAAACTTACAACTTCATTTTTGAAACTTTGTCCATGTTTAGCATGGGAATCCAACTCTTTAATAGTGTAAAAAACTCACTATGCATGAAACAGCATTTCATCCCCCCTTTAAAATTCATTTTGGCGCCCCTATTGAGTGGTGGCGACCTTAGCATTTGCCTATACCGCCTATGCCACGGGCCGGCCCTGAGTGGGGGTTAACAATAACACATACAATATCAGACTGAGAAGCTGCAGCCGTGGCGGGATGATTTTAGGTGTGGCGGGATGATTTTAGGTGTGGCGGCCCGCCACGGCAGAATGAATGTAGCGGAAACACTGTATATATATATATATACACTCACCGGCCACTTTATTAGGTACACCTGTCCAACTGCTCGTTAACACTTAATTTCTAAGCAGCCAATCACATGGCGGCAACTCAGTGCATTTAGGCATGTAGACATGGTCAAGACAATCTCCTGCAGTTCAAACCGAGCATCAGTATGGGGAAGAAAGTTGATTTGAGTGACTTTGAACGTGGCATGATTGTTGGTGCCAGAAGGGCTGGTCTGAGTATTTCAGAAATTGCTAATCTACTGGGATTTTCACGCACAACCATCTCTAGGGTTTACAGAGAATGGTCCGAAAAAGAAAAAACATCCAGTGAGCGGCAGTTCTGTGGGCGGAAATGCCTTGTTGATGCCAGAGGTCAGAGGAGAATGGCCAGACTGGTTCGAGCTGATAGAAGGGCAACAGTGACTGAAATAACCACTCGTTACAACCGAGGTATGCAGCAAAGCATTTGTGAAGCCACAACACGCACAACCTTGAGGCGGATGGGCTACAACAGCAGAAGACTCCACCGGGTACCACTCATCTCCACTACAAATAGGAAAAAGAGGCTACAATTTGCAAGAGCTCACCAAAATTGAACAGTTGAAGACTGGAAAAATGTTGCCTGGTCTGATGAGTCTCGATTTCTGTTGAGACATTCAGATGTTAGAGTCAGAATTTGGCGTAAACAGAATGAGAACATGGATCCATCATGCCTTGTTACCACTGTGCAGGCTGGTGGTGGTGGTGTAATGGTGTGGGGGATGTTTTCCTGGCACACTTTAGGCCCCTTAGTGCCAATTGGGCATCGTTTAAATGCCACGGCCTACCTGAGCATTGTTTCTGACAATGTCCATCCCTTTATGGCCACCATGTACCCATCCTCTGATGGCTACTTCCACCATGTCACAAAGCTCTAATCATTTCAAATTGGTTTCTTGAACATGACAATGAGTTTACTGTACTAAAATGGCCTCCACAGTCACCAGATCTCAACCCAATAGAGCATCTTTGGGATGTGGTGGAACGGGAGATTCGCATCATGGATGTGCAGCCGACAAATCTGCGTCAACTGTGTGATGCCATCATGTCAATATGGACCAAACTCCCTGAGGAATGCTTCCAGCACCTTGTTGAATCTATGCCACGAAGAATTGAGGCAGTTCTGAAGGCAAAAGGGGGTCCAACCCGTTACTAGCATGGGGTACCTAATAAAGTGGCCGGTGAGTGTATATATATAAATCTGCGATTTTAACAGGGGTGTGTAGACTTTTTATATAAAAAAGTAATACAGGTTTCAAACAATACGAAGGTGAGTAAACGTTGACAATTTTCAAATAAGGCTGAACTATCCCTTTAAAAAGCAGCCATTTCAGAGAATAGTTTAAAAGAAAAAAGGGAAATTACAGAGCCCGTATACAACTTGTATCAACATCTTTTGATGTTGGCTTTTCAGAAATGGTGAAATGAGATGGCCTTTTTTCAACAGGTAAGATATCAAGCAATCATAATGATTGAATGTCAGAGTTTGCCTAATGATAAGACACTGTTAATGTAAAACTGTGATAGGGCTCTTGATAGCTTAAATAGTGCTGCCATGGTAATGCAAACTAATGCTTTTTTTTATTTAATGAAATTCAGCACACAGTTGTTGGCCATTATACACAGGCCCTGTCCCAAATGGAACCCTAAGCTCTCACGTTCATAACCTTCTCTGTCAGCGGTGAGGGTTTCACATGAAAAATGCAGGGAAATAGGCTGAAAGATAAGATTTCAGAATTAGAGACTTTAATCGAGGATAGTAAGAATTTAAGGGCATTAGATACGATTCTGAACGCAGCTAGCTTAAGCCTAGTTCACACTACATGATTTTAAATCCGATTTAAGCCCGATTTGCAAATCGTTGAGCTCGCCAATCTGTTAGTATGAAAGAGCCAACAACGCTTCAAACACGCTCGCAGACAGAAAAATATCTAGCATGCTAGATATCCAGAGCTGTCGCACGACTCAAGCTCACGTGATGTCATGAGCTACAGCCAATCAGAGCAAGGCATGTTCGCGTGTTGTGTTCTTCTTCCCTGGGTATTGGCGCGCGAGCTGTTTCGCGTCATTTCCGGTTCGTTTTATCGCGTGATTTTTCGTGACAAAACGTGGTTTGTAGACAAGATAGAATCATTGGGTGACAGTTGTTGTCAACTCGTGTAGTGCGTTACCTCCTGTTGCGGATCAATCACGTTGTGTCATGTGGTGTGAACTAGCTCAACAACTTGTACACTCCTGACAGTTCAGCCTGACGTTTTAAAATCATGTAGTGTGAACTAGGCTTTAGCAAGCCCAGTACATTGTTCGGTTCCAGCTGCAGAGCCCCCACAGCAGGGCGACTGAAGCGCTATAGTCGCAGGACATAACACCGCCACTTCGTTCCGACTGAAACCTCTAAATGGTTCTCCCCACTCACTGACACCCACTGAGAAACCTTTTGAAAGTGCCCTAGTTATCAGAGATTCTATTTTACGGTACATGAAAATAGAGACACTAGTCACCATAGTCAAATGTTTCAACACTACATTGGCTCCCTATTAAATATTGTATACATCTTAAAATATTGCTGATTACAAAACCCTGAATTGTTTAGCTCCTATCGCATTATATTTATTGGAGTCTCAATTCTGGCCAGTTGATAATACCTATAACAACAAAAACGATAGCGTGCGGTAGATCCTTTTCCTATTTAGTGCCTAAACTTCTAGCATTGTTCGGGATGCAGACACACTGTCAGTTTAAATCTAAATTAAAGATACACAACACTATCACATTATTATAATCAAAATCCCTTACAGTATTGTTAGGCAGCATATATTAGGTCAACCGGAAACAGGAACACTTCCCATTACATTGGATGATCTTGATTCATTGTAAGAGGAACGGCATTATATTAGTCTGTCTGTTTCACTCTGACCCCGAGGTTACAGTAGTAAACCGATCCAGTCTGTATCAAGACCAGATGGTGGACCTGCAACCCAGAGAAACCCACAACGCAGCCCTTAATGACAGCGATGACCACAACTAGACAATCGCTAGAGAAAGATCCCCTGCAAAAATCTCGTCAACTAGATGGTCCTCGGCACAGATTTCCTTAGCGGAGGCCATCAAGACAAGTCCGCTGCGCAAACTCCTATGGCCAGCTTCAACAACTTCTCCCACAAAATGCTGGTGTGATGTATTCAAATCTATCCCAATTCAAGCAGAAGGTGTCAGGGTGTCAGTCTGATCAGCTCAGGGTTTGTTTGTGTTGTGTCCTTTGCTTGTCTGGAGAGTTTTGCAGAGTTATCTGGCTCTCGTCTGTGTTAACCTTAAAGGGCTATTTCACCCAAAAATGAAAATTCTGTCAGTTATTACTCACCCTCATGTTGTTCTAACCCCGTAAGACTTTCGTTCATCTTCAGAACACAAATTAAGATATTTTGAAGCCTATGGAGGAGTGAGACAGCCCTCAGATTTAATCAAAAATATCTTAATTTGTGTTACGAAAATGAACGAAAGTCTTACGGGGTTGGAACATGAGGGTGAGTAATTACTGACAGAATTTTAATTTTTGGGTGAACTAACCCTTTAACCTTTAACCTAAGTAGTTTTAGTCAGTTTTGTCTCCCTGATATTTATCTGAAGTTTTTGAAAATTGGTTATTTCTTCATTTACATATTTTCCTGTTCTTCTAGCCTTGTTTTTGACCTCCCATCTGGTTAGTTTAGTTTTTTCCCCTCCCCTTTTCTTTTTTCTCCCCAGCTCCACTGTCCAACTTCCTGTTGATCCCTTCCGGCTCCTTTTTGGATCTTCCCTGCCCACCAGCCCCAAAGGATTCCAGTTACCACCACCAGGTCCCTACCTCTACTCTCCAGGTTCACTCTGGAGACTGTACTCTTTTCTCCCCCAGTGCTGCTGTTTGGATCTGCTCTGACATTTATCTTCTCTGACGCATCCTGTTGTGCTGATGTAGCACTCCCTCGTTTCTGGCTGGAATCCTTCCTGATCCCCTTCTGACTGTGGCCTCACAATTCTGATTTTGTGTGCCCTTGATATACAATAAATCACTTATTCACTGATTCCTCTTCTTTTACCACCCTGACAGAAGGAGCTAGATGAAATATTCTGAATGATATAAATCCACAATCTAAGTTCTGAAGCAACTTGGAATCATAATCAAAGCATGTTCTTTCATTTGGTCAGGAGAACTGACCACTCGAGTGAGCCTGTTTTTTCTCCATTTTTGTCACCAGATGGAGTTTGGATTCCTTGCCACTATCACTTTAACTTTCTGAGTCGGGTACACTTAATATTCAGAAATATTGATTTGACTGCACTGACACTATTGGATTAGAACTGAATGATGACATCACTGCTTTCTGAAGATCTGCATTTCTTAATAGCTGAATTGAACAGTGAATGCAAATAAGGCCCCATCCACACTACTGCGTTTTAGTTTAGAAACGGAGAATTAAAACGAATACGATCTCCGTCCACACCAGCGTTTTAGCTGCGTATTAGAATTGATCTCCGTCCACATTAAAACGACTGAAAACGCGGATCACGTGACCATTCACCAACACTGGGCATGCGCGTGCCGGTGTAAACACAACTTCATTGATAAAATTATCCCACCATGCTCTGGGTTAACCCCAAACCGACGCTCCATGTACGGTCAACGCCGCCGCTGCACACGGGAATTGTCACAGATCGCTCGAATAATAGCTTGACTCCGGCGCATGTAGGCAGTTATAGCGTTGTAAAATGCAGAATTTACTTGTACAACAGCTGCTAGCAAAGATATACGCCATGACTGATGACACCCAATCATAGAGCCGAGCGTGAGCCTCTACTACGTCATCGTTTCTAAAGTTCTCCGTTTGGACCCGTCTACACTAAAACGCCCTCCGGAGATTCAAAACGAAAAACGGGTCGGCAGCGTTTCTAAACTTCTCCGTTTTGGGTCTCCGTTTTTGCCGTTTTAGTGTGGACGGGAGGTGCAAACGTAGCAAAAGGTCTCCGTTTTTAAACGAAAACGCAGTAGTGTGGACGGGGCCTAAGTGTTGATTCATTTCTGTCATCACTCCATGCAGATACAGTCCAAAACTAGCGTGATTATACATTCACTGTGGTTCAGTTTCAGTATGTCTGACCTGAGCCCCATCTCGGTCTCCAGACTCTCCACTTGCTTGCTGATGGAGGCTTCCAGATCACCTTGGCCTTCCAACTCTGAAATGGTCAGTGTACGACGCTGAGAAAGAAGAAAAAAATTTAAATGCATCAAACTGCCACTGACAAATGACTGATGCTTATAGATAGATAAGATAGATACAGCTTTAAGAGATAGTTCTCCCAAAAATTATAGATCGATGATCAATGAAAATTGACATTCTCACCCTTTTGGGAGAACTATCCCTTTAAGATTCATCCATCTATAATTTTTGGGAGAACTCTCTCTTTAAGATTCATAAGATAGATAAGATAAGAAAACTTTATTGTCTGTCACAAGTGACAGAAATTTGTCTTTGACAAGACCGGCTCAGATAACATAAAAACACATACAAGAACATGGATACACTCAAGACAATTTAGCCACATTAGCTGTACAGACATGTGCAAAATACAAAAATGTGATGTGTTCTATCTATGGTTGTTCAGTATAGTAATGGCCGTGGGAATGAAAGATTTTTTGTATATGCTTTTCCTTGCAAGTGGGACTCTGTAGCGTCGACCTGGTGGCATTAACTGAAAGGATTGGTTAAGGGGGTGGGTGGGATCCTGTGTGATTATGGTGGCTTTCCTCAGTACTGACCGGGTATGAAGTTCTGTTAAGGGAGTTTGAGGGGAGCCTATTATCTTACTGGCTTGATTTATTATACGTGCAAGTTTGGTTTTGTGCTTGACGGTGAGGGTATTATACCAGGCTGAGATATTGAAAGTGAGTATGGATTCAACGAGTGACTGGTAGACCCTAGTTAAAATGGTCTTGCTCACACTAAAATCTCTAAGTTTCCTCAGCAGGTGTAAGCGCTGCTGGGCTTTCTTATACACAGTGTCTGCGTGCTGTGAAAAAGACAGAGATGTGTCCATCTCTGTCCCAAGGTATTTAAAAACATTGACTTGTTCAACTGGCTGACCATTGATGCGGAGGGGTTGAAACATTTTTGGTTTCCCTGCTCTGACAGCACAACTCCTTGGTTTTATCGATGTTAAGCTCCAGGGAAATTTCTTGGAATGTTGTGACCAGATTATTAACTGTCTGATGATAATCAGACAGTGCCTTAGTATCAGACAAGTGGGCTACCAAGGCCATATCATCAGCATACTTAAACAGAAACATTCCATCCCTGTTACAGGATATATTGTTTGTGTAAACAGAAAAAAAGAGCAGGAGATAAAACACATCCTTGGGGGAGGCCAGTGTTTAAAAGCTGTTTCCTAGAATTAAACCCGTTCACACGCACCTGTTGTGGTCTGTCCTGTAAAAAGTTCTTAATCCATAAAATCAGTTTTGGGTGGACCTGAAGCTCGACTAGATGTTGCAGAAGTGTGTATATGTGTACAGTATTAAAAGCAGAGGAAAAGTCCATAAATAGAATCCTTGTGTGGGTGTGTGAGGAGTCCAGCTGTCTGGTCACAGTGTCCAAGAGAGTTAGGGTTGCATCTTCCACTCCACGTTTAGCTTTATAAGCGAACTGGAATGGGTCCAGTCTTCCTGTCACAGAGCTGGAGAGGTGGTTACCTACCACTCTTTCCATACATTTGCAGAGTAGCGATGTCAGGGCAACTGGTCTGAAATCCTTGGGTTCTTTGGCATGTGTCTTTTTAGGAATTGGGATGATGGTTGATTCTTTCCACTGGTGAGGAACACAGCTTGAATCCAGGAGGCTCTGAAAAAGCTTGGTGAAAACCCCACTTAGCTGGGTGGAGCAATCTTTAAGCACTCTACCTCTGAGCCTGTCAGGGCCGGGGGTTTTGTGTGGGTTCACTCGCCTTAGGACAGATGCAACTAATTTCTCATCTATGATGAGAGCCTGGTGGGATAGACTGGGGCTGGGGGGATTCCAGCTGGCTGGTGTGCTACAGTTGTCGAACCTGCTGAAGTTGTTTAACTGCTCTGCAAAGAAGGCAGGGTCTTGACAGTTGATCACTGCAGGTTTAGATGTTCTCCCCATCATGGTGTTTAACCCCTGCCATGCCACCCTCGCATTCCCAGAGGTTAAATTTTGTTCTACTTTGTCCTTGTAGTGAATTTTCGCCATCTTAGCCTTCCTTTTAAATTCTTTCTGTAGCTCCCTCACCTGGAGTGACACCTTCTAAAAAAGCCTTCTTTTTTAAAACCAGACAGATTTACATGTCCTTGGTGACCCACTGCTTGTTATTTGGATGTATTATTTGTTTAGTTGGAGTTACCACGTCCTCACAGAATAAGATGTAAGAAGTTATTACATCAGTCAGTAAATTAAGATCATTCCCGCAATCCTTGAAAAATAAACCCCAATCAGTCAACTCAAAACATCCTCTCAGTGTTTCTGAAGTCTCTTCGTTCCAAACATTAATTAATTTTTTAAGTGGTGCTCCTCTTTTAAGTTGTGACCTGTACTTTGGCAACAACAGAATAACCTTGTGGACCAATAGGAGGACGAGGTTTTGATATATACGCATCTGGAATGTTGCCATATGTAGCGACATTGAGAATGAAACCCACACGAGTGAAGCATACATACATAATCAAACACAAGGGGCTGCATATTCCAGATTACCCCTAGGCTATGAAGCCAGAAGACCCTTTGTTGTTTAACTAAAGGAAGAACGTTGTCAATGTTTTGTAATTTGGCAAGAACAGATCTGTTCAGAAATGGTGAAACAAGAGGCCCTAACAAGAAGTCACCTGACCCCTGCGACTAAACAGACTAGCCTTTCTTTAAGAACCAAGGTTTTATGATATGTAAACAGAACAGACTTCAGCAGGAACTAGCCGTGACCTCAGACTGGAATGTCTTTCTTAAACGCCAGAAACTTTACATACCAACACACTTTACATATCAAAATCCATAAAACTCATCCCAGAACAATTCTTGACTGACCCATAATCAAAATTATATAGCATAACATAATTATATATTGTGTTACAACCCCTGTATGTGTCTATTCTGCTTAGATCACATCTAAGTCATGTAATTGTTATAACTATGAGATGCTGGAATGAAAGTGTCGTTTTTCCTATCATTATGCTCAGATATTATTAATTCAGAAGGTGGCTTGATTGAAATCTGTGTAAAAATGTTTATGTTCTTAAAATGGAAATTATGTCTAAACTGAATCCTCTGTTTGAGCTGATGAGTAAGCAGACCACAGATAACACATGATTCGCGATGAGAGAAAGGGGGGGGGATAGAAAAGACCCCCTTCTCAAATAACCATATAGTATCTTATTGTCCAAATTCCAAATTCCTCCAGGAGGCGGGACAAACATTTTGAGTTTAAAATCTTAGACCCGAACACAGAATCTCTCTCTTGTGATGATCTCTTGTGTTCTCGCTCTCTTGTGTTCTCTCTGGTTCTCTGGGGCTCTTGCCCTCTGCTCTCTGGTGCTCTTGCTCCCTCCCTCGGAAAAGGTCTCGGCAGAACAAGCCGGGTGGAGCCGACGATGGTTATAGTTACCATGTAGACGCATAGAGACAAATGACCCAAATCAAGATATGGGTTAAAACAGATTTATTTCAAGCCATCTAACTAGTCTTACCTTCCTTTCTTTTCCGTTAAAAGTCTCGGTTCTAAGTTAAGTTTTGCTGTAAAGTTCGTTTAAATGTTTCGACTGCAACACGCTTCCAACTTCAAAGACTTTCATTCATCCGCGCCAACACACCACGTGACTGGCTGTCCAAGATCTATCCAGGCACACGAGAAGATCAGCCAAACAACGGACCCGGGGAACACCTTCACACCGGGAATCCCCAAAAGCAAAGCAAGGGCAAGCAAGTAGCTCCAGACTTTTAGCTGAAACTGGTGTATTTTAACATCAAATTGAATTACCCGCCTAAGAAACGATAAAAGGGTGAAATTAATTATTGATGGTTCGTTTAGGTCATGTCTTTTAAGTGCATATAGAAACTTGGGATCTCACCATCTAACTCCTAAAACTCACTCTTCCTCACTCTCCGTCTTTCTTCAACTTGTATGAATGCGTGTGCGTGTGTTTGTGTTAGATATTAGTTTTATGTGTTAGTCATAGGCTTATAATCAATAAAGTATTGTTTGTATTTGAAAAGAGAAGCATTACTTGTGATATGTGCTTACAGATTTATTGTCTTGAACTTCGATCTAAGTTACCTATGCTTTGACCCTTGATTTATTTCTTAATTTAGCTGTTAGCTGGGAATTAGTCTTTCTTGGCTAAGAAGATATTATATTTCCTAGAATTAATAATTGTTTATGCTTTCCGTTCATTGGATGAACTGATGAAATGATCATACTATTGATTCTGCTACAGTAAATTCTGAAAATAATTCAATTATTAATTATTGATCATAATCCGTTATGAATAATAATTAATAATATTTATACGTGCGTATAAACGCTACACATAGCACAAGTCCAGTCTGTTGTGCATTCTAGTGGGGATTGTAACATACTGCTCCAAGTTAGGTAGATATGTGGTGACATCGCATTTGTTAAAATCCCCCAGCAAAAATACTAGTTGTTCACCAGATTGGTTGACAGCCCTATTGTAACTGTATCAATCCATCTATGTCATTGCAAATAAAACTTGTTAATCATTTTAATATTCTCTCATAATTTTTGTAGAACTATTGAAAGCCTAAGTAATAAACATTTTCAAACATCAATAAATAAAAAGATAGTTAAAGTACTCCATACAAATTAAGCAGTTTAATCCAAGCAGGGCTCTGTCTCTTTAAATGATTGCATTTTGCTAGCTTTTTTCCTGGTGGTGCGACAGCATTTTGTTAGAGGTTGCACTGCTTATCATTTGGGTAAACTTCGTAGTGGGACCAATGCCATGTCTGTTGCATATGAGAAACATCAAAAGGCAAAAGCTCTAGAAGTTGGACAAAACGGGACTACTCATTTGAACCGCAACGTAAGGACCATTTATGAATTCGCTTTAATAGACAGCAGTGTAAACTCAGAGCAGGTGTGTTTACTTGCAGACCATTCTTGATCATGCAACACCATAAACAGCACTGCGAGATCCAGTGAGAAGCGGTTTGTTACAAACCACCGTTGTTTAAAATGGATTGTTCATGGCATTGTTCTCTTTTTCCAGCTGGAAAAAACAGTTACAAAGCTTTTCGATCTGCAAATCACCACAATTAAATATGGATCTACTGTAGTACTAACACTTTACTGTAGGGGTGTAACGGTACACAAAAATCACGGTTCGGTACGTACCTCGGTTTTAAAGTCACGGTTCGGTACGTTTTCGATACAGCAAAAAGTACGAAATGCCAGAGAAATTTCCTATTTGTTAAAAGAAAAAATATTTTTTAAATAAGTGAGTTTTCCTACATCTTGAAACTTTCAGGTTTATAAATGGGGGTCATCTTTGAAGGATGAACAAATAATGTTTTGGTCATCACATTAAAAATAACATTTAAATATATGAAGAGTTTAGATGCAAAAGCCATTTGAAATTTTCTTAGAATGATAATTTTTATCAAGCTTGTATATTTAAGTTCAGTAATTTCACTTAAATGGCAATGAAGATTGCCTATTAATTGTCATTTGAGTGAAATTACTGAACTTAAATGTACAAGCTTCATAAAAATGATCATTCTAATTTCTAGAAGAAAATTTCAAATGGCACTTAGAGGCTTTTGCATCTGAACTCTTCATATAGGCTATTTATTTATATAATATTTGAGTTTTGAAGTGCTGGAAAAAGATGTGTGAAGTCCTTGAAAGCATTTCACTATTCCAGCCAAACTGGTTACAGTTAGTGTTACTATATTAAATCCATGGTGAATGTTGCTGGTCTGTGGACGTAAAGTATTACTAGCTGCTAGTTCATTCACGGCACAATGTTTCTCCTGGTGTCCACGTCAGCGCTGTTTGATCTAATAGAGATCTAGGTTAATAACGGAGAAATTTGAATGCTTCTCACTAGATCTCGCAGCGATGTTATTACTTCAGTGGCGAACTCAAATGTTTTCTTTACTGGATCTCTTAGCGCTGTGTTGTAACGGTTGTAACAGTGTCGCTTGATCGAGATCGGCTCCCGCTGCACAGATGTTGCTGCTCTGCTCCGAACTGATAAACGATCCGTGAAGCACAATAGCGCAGTTTCGTTCCGGTTTCATTACGCTTGCCATTTGATGTTGTTGCGCAACGTTGTGGTGATCGCGCCAGCGCGAATTTTGTCGGCAGGAAAAATGGTCCAAGGAATCGTTCGGTTTGTATGCGTACCGAACCGGAAGCCTCGAACCGAAACGGTTCAATACGAATACATGTACCGTTACACCCCTACTTTACTGTAATACTTATTTTCACAGAAAGGTGGTATGTTACTGTTATTAATGATAATAAACTGACAACTGCATCTAAATTCAAGCTCAATGCTTAACTGTCAAATGTGCATATTACCCTACCTTTTCAAATGTGTGCGCATGAAGCACAATAATTAATGAGGTTCATAAAGCATGTCTTTTCAGAAGACTTGAATTAAACCACTAAATTCATACGACCCATAAATCATACATCATTTTAGTTTCTAAGATTAACAAAAGTCTTTGTTTGGGTTTTGTTTTATGGGTCTGCCTTGCAAGCATTGTTACAAAGCCCTGACACAAATGTAGTAAGCAGTACGTTAGTATTTCATGCTGAATATGGTGTGTGCAAATCTCACCCGGACTTTGGCTACAGGTCTCTCTCCTGCCTCCATCTGCTGGCGAAGCTGAGCGATCTCCTCTGCCAGCATTTTCCTGTCCTCCAGTAGGTCTTGTAGATGTCGGCGGGCCTCCTCTGTGCTCACAAGCACTTCTACCTCGTTCAGCAACCAATTCTTAACCAGGCAAAATGACAATTAGAACTAGGGCCGAGTGGCAAAACGACAACATTAAATTATCGCACTATAATTTTCCTCAATAAAACAAGAGTTCGATAAATGTTCAATATTTATGCACCAAAAGCTGATTAACCCTCTGGGGACCAAGGTTTTTTTGAGGCCCTTGGGATGTTTTGACATGCACTGACATTTGTGCTTTTTTCAGTTATTTATAAACATGTTAATGGCAACGGTGTAAATTCACTCTATATAGCACAAACGGGGCTACCATAATCTTTGAGCAACATGTATTTACATGTTTGTATTTTTGAGAGAATATTATTTATGCATGGTTATTGAAAAACTTAAAAATAAAAGTTTCTGAAATAAGGCCACAAAACACATATTGATTATTTCTTCACAAGACTTTTGACAATTGTATCACATAGCCTAGAATATTTGCTCCAAAACTATGTGAGAATCATCCTGACTACTCATTCAGATAAGTCAATAAAGTCTTTTACATTTTTAATGACGTGTTTTGTTTGAGAAAGCTTTATGCAAGGAGGCGTGATCTCTCATTAATATGTATGGCATTTCACACCTGAGAAAGACAAAGACCCTCCCATAATGGCCCTATTAGGTGCTATCAGGCCCTATCATTAGGAGGAGCCTTGCACAAAGAATGAGGAGATTTAAAAAAGAATGGCTTTTAGATTGTTTGGATTTATTTACAACACAACATAATCCAAAGATACACAACAAAGGACTGGTTTCTGGTTAAAATTGCTTTTTAATTATATATATATATATATACACACACTGCTTAGAATAAGTGAAAACACCCATGCTAAAGTTGACTAAAAAGAGGAATAAAAAATCTTAATGCCTTAATTTCAAAAATGTGGAAAACTCCAACCTTTAGGGAAATGAATAATGTCCCTGAATTCTTTGTGAATGAATAATGTATCGCAAATAATTAAATGTTCTTCTTTAAAATACAGGGTGCATACGTCTGGACACTTCTATCACACACCCTTCACCATATAGACATGGTTTTATTTCAGTTCAAAGTTAGAGTTGGAAACATCTTGAAAATAAAATAGTCTTTTTCCATAAATGTCTGATCATACATATTTCAAAGTTGAGGATTCATTATTTTCATATAGCTTGCATTGGAACAGACATCTTAGTTGATTAGTTTATTGACAAAACATAAGCTTATTTGATGTCTTTATTTTGAAGCTTATTTTAAGCTTATTTGATGCTTATTTGATTTGAAAAACTTTATCCAAAACTAGTCAAAGAAATGTTATTTTATTTCGTCTGTAAGTGCGTATCTGTGCGTTCATTCATTCACATACACACACACAGAAACATGATTCACAAAACCGTAGGCTAGGCTATTTTTCCGTTTACAGACACTAACGTTATTCTATATCGCGATTAGAACAAAGCACAAAACACTTACACTTCTCAGCTGAATCTGTTGCTCCTCCTCGAAGTGAAACCAGCACTTGTTCTGTGGTAAATGTCCCAGGATTATTCCTCATAGCCGCGCAAAACGAATCTTAATCTGACTAAAAAATATTGTGTGTTTACAGCATTTGCCTGGGGGCGTTTATCTATTTTGCAAATGGCCTCAACACATTATCTTATGAATAGCGCGCTCTGCGAGTGGGTGTGAACAAATTAACGATAATGAGCTGAGACAGGAGAAACTGCAGTTTCAGACAGATTACATTGCAGGAGAATATTTGTTTTAAATGTGAATTGTTTTATTTAAAAGTAGAAATTTAAAGCGTTCTTTAGACGTATATTTCATGTTTGTGTGATAAGTATTAGCGGAGTTTCCGTTCATTTTCCAGACATGTTTCAGAAAGATTTTTGCGGAGACAGAGTGAGCTGAAAGCGCACCCGGTTTATTTTATTTATTTTTAAAAAAACACAAGGTTTTGATGTTAATGTGAGTGTACACAAAAAAAGAAGACCCTCCATAGTTTATAATCATGTATTGATTTTATTTATATGACCATAAATGACGGAGTATAAGTCTATGTTGCTGCTATGTGAAAAAAAAAACAGCAAAACGCGCGGGCGTGTTCTTGGTCCCCAGAGGGTTAAAACAGCGCTACTCATTTGAAGTGCAGCATTTATCCGCTCGACTTAAAGTTCAAAAGGCAGCGCAAGCTAAGCTTACAGAGCAGATGCGTTTACTCGCTGATCGGTCTCGATCATGTGACCACTAAACAGCGCTGTTAGAACCAGTAGCTTTAAACTAGTTTGAAGCCAGATGACAAACAGGAGAAACACTGTGCAACAATACAGTCAGAAGGCTTTTCAATCTTCAAATCACCATCATTTATCATGGATTTACTGTATAACACTAACTGCACCATGGAATTGCAGCAGAACTGTCAGATATTCATATCTAATTATCATAATCTAAATTGTAAGCTACTATGGAAGACTAAAGGTTAATTTTAATAAATCCACATAAAAATTAGGTTGTTAATCTTAACAGATGTTACTGTTGTTGTTAATGAACAAATTTTCATATGCATCCCAGCTCAAGCTACTATTACTGTCAACTCAAGCTATCATATCGCCCAGCCCTATTACAACATTCCCTCTAAGATGCAAATGCATTCTAGTGATGACAGTTACCGGTTTGACAAACTAGTATTTTTATCTAGCCCCCTATTTGCGACTGCATAACTTAAAGTCAAGCAGTTAGTCAGGAATCTAGAATCCCACCAGATGTGCCTCACGCTCCATCTAAACTGGGATCTAGTATGTACTTAACCCTGGATGCGGATTTGCGGAAACATAAGACTTCACTTAATCTACTTGAGAAAATAATTTGAGAGTAATTCAGAATAAAATAAAATGTAACAATTTATTATGTCAGGTAAATGTATCATGCCAATTTAATAATCAGTTAAAAAAATAATAAATACAAAAAATCAAATGCTGTGGAATAAGGAGAGAAGATGCGAACCTGACATTATAAAATACATGATGTGGAGTGCCTGCATACACTCCACATCACGGGCTAATTTGAGTTACAAATCGCCCTGAGCCTCTTGTTGCATTTCTTTATATAGGCAGAAACTTCTTTCGCATGGAAACAGTTGCTAACAATGGGAATTTGCATTCAGATTTTACACCTTTTGGGAGCAGAATGCCATTTGCCTGGAAGACACACCCTCCTCTGTGCGCAAGTTATCTCTTAAGAACTTTATTACCTTTTGGTTTACTACTTTGGGAATGAGACATTTGTACCAGTCGCAATGAGACACTTCAAATGATACCAAACATGGTATGTTTTTACTGATCGGATAGCTATCCGATTTATCAAAACGATTCCATTTATACTTGGCCAAATAAATGTGTCTCTGCAAAACGGATATAAATCCGATCCTCAATTCCCACACTATATGCAGATTTAATGGAGTTCACGTCATCAGAAGCAACAAATATGAGCTGCATTTGATTGATCATCAGCTAAATTCAAAATCAAAACAGCCCTGGTAAGATCATATTGTTTCTTTACATATAAAGGTTCTCTAAGCGATCCTGGGTGACGTCACTTCTTGTTGACGTTCAAACTATTGTCAAACAAAACGGAGGCTAGCTAGACCCTCCCTCCTCCTCATCCGCACACTAACCCCCCAAACCACACCCCCAAACCCTTGTTGTCGGTCATTGGCTGGAACAGTTTGTTATGTTTCGTGGAACGGGTCGCCGCAGTTTGTTTTTGTTGCTGTTTGTGGAGCCTGGGGTGTCTACAGAGATCGCGTTTCTTTACAGTGTGTTCAGGGGACAGGCAGCCAGCGGATAGTGAGGAGATGTTTGCTGGATGTGACAAAAAATGTTTTGGCCTAAAAAACGCGTGACATCGCTTAGAGCACCTTTAATGATGATGACTGTATTGAGCGCCTGCGACTTTCACTTGCGGCAGTTTGCTGAAGACATACTCAGCTGTGCGTGCTGCAGTAGCGCTGTCATATCTGACTTTAACATGTCATTTAGCTTATAACAAGCTCACACGTTTATTTTTTAGCATTGTTGAGTAAAATTTACATATGTGGTTTCAAGATGCATTTACACTTGTTCAGTTTTGACTGGAATGCGGCATAGACCACCTCCTGATGTGGTTTGAGCGATCGGATTTAAATCGGTCTCAAATGCGTTTCGGAGGGCATTTACACCTGGTCTTTTCACGATCGGATAGCGATCTGATCTGAGAAAACACATGAAGTGACCAGGTGTAAACATTCCCATAGAGACAGTCCCTTGCCGCCTGACAACAGGGATGGAAATTAGCACTAGCCACCAGCCAAATGCTGGTGATATTGTGTTGTGGCTGGTAAACTCGCTTCACCTACCAGCCACCGTGGCGGGTAAATAAAAGTAGCATGCCGTTTCACCCAGACACTTTTAGTGGAGGTACACCTTGAGACTTTACCCTATGGAATAAACGCCTTAAGTATTGTAGATCTTGTAGTATTAATTTTCACATGCAGTTACACATTGTCGGTTAAAAACAAGTAAGTGGCTGGTAAAAACGTTGAGTGGCTGGTAGATTTTGAAATCCACCAGCCACAGTGGCAGGTGGACAAAAAAGTTAATTTCCATCACTGCCTGACAGCCTGCAATTAAGTTCAGTTTTAAAGTCTTGTAGGCGCTTTAATAAGCCAAATTATCCTTATATGGATAGTGTTGTGCGTAAGCTGTTTTTAAAGGCCTATTAAAATGTTCAATATAAAATGAATATTTGTTGTGCTTCTTTGATTCTCAATTAAAATAACTATTACAACATTACTGTAAATAATTGAACCAAGGCAACATTTATCAAAAAAAAAAAAAAAAAGTTAACACTGACAAACAACATCACAAGTTATATAAAGTTTGAATGATCGAGGTCGGGATCAGTATTGGCCAATCACGATGACAAGAATTCGGAAGTCGTAACGGCTGCAAAAATCCTGATCGGAGCATCCCAGTAAGTGTTGTTAATTTTACTAAATTAATTTACATTTTAAAACAATAATTCTGTAATATCGACCAATAAAGAATATGGCATCGATACATCATAAGTTGGTAGACCATTTAAAAATAAATTCAAACTGTACATGAAGCAATTAGCCAACATCCAAAAATAAATGACAAATAAGCTGGACGTCAAACCAAACTGTTTTTTCTAAGTTAAGTACCTTGACTCTGCTGGCAACACCCTCGGTTCCACGGTTATGAACGTCTTTACGCTTCTCTGCAACTTCACTTCTCTTCTGAAGTGCATCTTTCAGACGCTTGTTAGCAGCTGCAGCCTGTGGATGAACATTATTTTTTTTACCATACTGTATAGGGGATAGGGCTGTACGATATTGAAAAAAACGGACATTGCAAAATTTAGTTTTTCCTGTGATATATATTGCGATATGAAAACAATTTCACCAGATGATTTGAATAGCTCTATTTGTAAAGAATTAATCATTCTATGATGATTGCTGTGATTTTGTAGGAGAGGGAATCTGCATATAAAAATAATAAAGAATTACAAGCATAGATAAATACAATAGAACAAAGATACAAATTAAATAAGCAGTGCTTAATGCTTTTTTTTTAGGTAAATCTAACTATTCAGGTACAGACATTGAATAATCAAATGTAAAAAAAACTACATTGTCTCTGAAGACTAAAATTTCATCTTTGAATATAATTTCATTATTTAATATTATGTATCTGTATTATTCTTTATTAGTATTCATAATCAGTTGTATTATCTTATGAAGTTTAAAATGCATGAGTTAGACTATAGATTGCATGGACACGTGTTTAACACTAGAACGGCCACGACGGTCATTTTGACCGTTTTGAATTTTATATCTGCAATAATTTTATTGAAAAAATAAATAAAATTCTCCTGGTACCTGACTTTTCCTAAAAGTGTCTGTATTTTCATTTAAAATGTTTTTAATATAAATTACACATAAGGCAAAAAAAAAAAAACCAAATGAACATATTTACCTATTTCGGCCATAGACGGTTATATTGACCGCACTGAATTTTGCGGTATTCTTTTGTTACATTTCTCACGGTTGACCTTTGTCTATTAGGAAATAATCAGAAGATTCAATTGCAAAATGACATATGTTTATTGAGAGCTGGTCAGATGCTGGGAGAGTTAAGGTGTGCAAATGTCCGATATGAAGCCCTTGGCAGCACAGGGACGCTGCGTGAAGAACCAGGAGTGCTGAACACGGGATAACACACGGAAAACGGATACAGGCAGGGAACAAACACGCAGGAAAAATCCACAACGATCTGACAAAGACTGGGAGACAACAGTAAGACTGAAAACGGTCGAATGCTGATCAGTTGCAGCTGGCGCGTTGATCAGAGCGGGCGTGCTGATCAGCGACACACACACAACAAGACGAGAAAGGAGACAGCGAATTCATAAACCGTGACATTTTCTCTCACAGTCAAAAGAATATCTAAATAAGATACTTTTAGTTGTTATTATCTTGTTCTGAGTTATGTTGAATGGATATGGAAATATAGCTATCTGTTGTGAATATGCGATAATTACGGGCTACTGATATTATTATTTATAAATGTATAATTAAACTTTTTTTAAATGTACAGTTTAGTGTTGTTTTGTTTTTAAAAGATATCCTAATACAATAAATGCATTAATCTCTCAATTGGGTATTTATCATTAAAGATATAGAGTTTGCAATTTAACGGTCAAAATGACCGCTTGTGGCAGTTCTAGTAGTTATGGAATTCTGGCACTTCTAGTGTTAAGGAACATATTTTAGACACAAGGAGGGTAGCTGGGAGGATGATGTATTCTGCTTGAAGGTATGAGCAAAAAATGTAATGTTCACTTAGCAGAGAGTTCCTATGATGATTATACTTCAAATGTGTAAGTTGGAAGAAAGTCTTCTCTTGGTGTAAGTCTTCTCTTTGCAAGAAAAGGAATGTTTCAACTGATGCAAATGTACCATTTGTATACCACCACTAATGTATAAACTGAAGAAATAGTTTCTTAATGTGCATTAGGAGTGGATTGTACCATGTGCATATACATTCCATTTAAGCAATGTTTTGCTACCTTACAAGGAAGTTGAAAGTTGCTCAGTTGTGTATTTAAGCCCAATCTTACTGTACTACAGCAGAGAAACATGGAGGCATGATTGGGTGAGAGGAAGGAGAAACACGGAAACGCATAGACCTGGCATGAATATAACATCTTCTCAGAGTTTCTCTCCTGACATAAAAGAATAATGATTTTGCTTGGCAAGATAACTGGTGTCTGGTCCCGTGAATCAAATAATAACAGGGAAAAGGCTTAATTCCAAGTCTACAGTCTCTTAACTGTATAAATTAAATCTAATTAATACAATTGATCTGTTAAAGCTACAAAAGTGATTTTCTCTTTTGTTGTTTGATTAACATTGGTGACAAACAGCTGTGGGTATATTAGGCTGCTGTCACTTTAAGACAAATGTGCAGATCCAATATGATGCGTATCCGTTTACTTTCTCAATTGTTTACAACACATAACCAACTGTTTACGAGGATACTCGCCGAGACAGGCATTTTGACTTAATTTTGCGTGTACATGTCCGTTGAAGCTATATAAAAAAAAGAGAACTGAACTCTGTGCTCCCGTGTTGTCTGTGCTGCTCTTTGAGCGCACAGAAAACCGCACAGGAGCAGTCTTGCGCTTGATGTTTAAACTGACAGGACTTAAAAGTACATGCAAATGATAAACTTTCATTCTATGATGGCTAACTTTGCAATTAATCCGCAAATCACATGCGTTCTGAACCGGGGGAAAGCCGGCCCCTACGGATTACTTTTCAACTATGATCCCTATACTTGACTTCGCACATCCTGCTATGTGACTTTCGAGGATGTGCACATTGAGATATCGGTGTTAAAACGATATATCTTGCAGCCCTGATAGTGGAACACTGTCCTGTCATCTGAGCAGGAAGATGTGTTAGACATCAACAAAACAGCAGGTGCAAATTAGTTCAGAATTGCTGTACACATTTTGGAGAAACCGCTCACCTCCTCTGTCTTGCGACGAAGAATATTGGCCTGCTTCTGGAAGTCTCTCTCCAGTTTTAGCATCTCAAATTGCCGTTTACGATCCTGAAATGTGTACAACAAACATTTAATTTCCTACAAAACCTTATTAATATAGAATGAAAATATGAAAAATTGGAATGTCAAACACCAAAAACGGTAAAATTATACCATCTGTAAATGAAACAAGATCAGAGTAAAAATTTAAGATTGACACCCACTTTCTCTTTGAGCTGTAGTACTTCTTTATCTTTCTTCTGTTTCCACAAACGAAATTTCTCAGAGTCTTCCTTCATCTGTCTCATGAGCTGCACTCGCTGGGACTTCATAGCCTGCACAGATTAACCAGCACTTTTTTCCACTGATAATTTCTTTAAAATAAGGCTTGAAACTTTTTCTTTAACCCATTTACATTTACTAATGCGACGTTCAGACTGCAGGTAAATGTGGCCCAAATCAGATTTATTTGGCCCACATGACTCTTTTGCCACTTCCATATGTGGTACTAAATCTAATACAGGTCAGATGTTTTGCAATGCGACCTCAGTCTGAACAGTCATATCGGAATTCATGCTACTTTAAATCACAATTCTGTGCTCATGGGAGTCATTTCAAAGATTTTACATACCCAACATGATCAAGACAGTTGCGAAAGGTCAGAACTTAATTACAGTGACAGCTCTAATTACAAACAAAAAATGAGGGCTTGTATCATAAATGTTTAAAAACTCTGCTCTCTTTTTTCGTATCCTCATATTTGTTTACGTTGTCTGCGCATAAATTCACTAACTTCGGCGGCAGATCACACTTTAAATTAACATGTAATCGCTTACTTTAATGTCCTCTGTGTTACTTCCATATAACAAGGTGCTAAGTGACGTCTTTTTATCATTCTTTTGAGCATGCCGGTCAGTCCAAAAACATGATGTGTTTGCACTGGAATCTCATATTAGCCACATTTAAAACAACGAGAGCAGCTATATAAAAAAATCAGATCTGAGCAATAAATTGGAATTGATTCTAAGGCTCAAAGTGTGTACGTAGCCTAATGCTGCTATGACTGAGGCAAGAAAGGAACCAGCTTAAAGAATTTATGCGAGCAGTGGTAATAAGAAAAGTATGTAATTGTCATTTTAATTAAACCATTGTTTATAGTTCGAAGGCAAGATGCCTTAAATAGTGACCATTTGTCTTTTGCCCTTTATAATGATGTCTTAGGGTTGACAGGATACTGAGGGTTGCAACAACTCACAAAAAAAAAGAAAAGAAATCTAACAAAGCAAAATCTTTCACTGTCAGCATCACTGTCCACACAGGCTGTTAAGTATGTCTACTAGAGCTAGGGCTGGGTAAAAAATATCGATTTCTCGATTTTAACCGATTCTCATTTTTACGAACCGATATCGATTCTTAAATCTCAAGAATCGATTAGGCTATGCTGTTTTCAGTTGACGAATGAATGGAACATTGTAGCGCTCATATCATCCAATAAATCGCAATAATCTTTGTACTTTTTTACTATTGATATGAAACAAAGTCTCAGATTTCTAAGTACGTCCATCCATTTTCTTACGAAATTCAAAAACATACCGTTTTAGCGCTGTGGCGTGAGATCGCTCGGGCACAGCTCAGCTCAAGAGAAGCAGCAGCGCGGAGCGCACATGATCTTCTCTTCTCCCTTAATAATACCAGTTACAGCACCGAATAAACATGAATGAGCATCTGAAAGTGTGTTAAAAGATAGAGTACAACTTATCGAAATCCATATCATGTCACATGGAATCGCTCAGTGTTTCAACCGTGGAAAGACTTCAGTAAACTACGTCACATTTACCTCAGAAAAACCATATCCAGTGACCATAAACTCGTTAATCAGCAAGAAAAATTAACTCTAGAGGAGCATTTTGCTAAATATATGCACCATATTACATATTCATTATAATTTTTATTGTTCTTCAATATTTAATGCATGTTTGAATAAATCTGGCAAGTTTTTATGACAGTCACCATTTAAATGTTTATATTTCATATAACTTTATTATTATAAAAATAAATAAAGTGGTAATTTAAGTGTTTGTATACAAATCAATATATAATTACCGATATTATAGTAGGCTAATAAGGCCTAGTAGGCTACAACTGACTCCCATAGTTTACTTACAGCATTAGTTAAGAGATTTGTTTTCCTTGAGAAAATTTGCCATGTATTGTACCTGATATCCAAAATAATCAATATTGCATCGAATCGAAATCGAATTGCAAGCTTGTGAATCGAAATCGAATCGAATTGTGAAATTTGGGTCAATACCCAGCCCTAACTAGAGGTGGAGATTTTTGTTCTTCAGATTACACCGCAACCTGAATGTAAGGAACATCCCATTCCGAATCAGCAAATTAAGCACATGAGGCATTGTAAACACAAACCTGAATCTCTTGGTTGAGTTTAGTTACATTGCGCACAGATGACTCTTTGAGCTTAAGCAGCTTGGATTGATCTTGCAGTTTCTTCTTTAAGTCTGTGATTTGTCCTTCAAGCTCCTGAAGTCTCTTTCTGCGTTGTTCACTCAATCTAGAGTAAAACAAGACATGAACAATAAACTATCAAAGTGTCATTGTGTTGCAGCATTAGACCTAACAATTTAAGTTTGGAGAGAAACTGGCACAGATATTGAGTTACTTGGCCTGATTGGTGTCCTTCTTAGCAGACTGCAGAGCATGGATGAGATCTTCCTTCTCTTTCTGCAGAGAGCCAACAGCAGTCTGGAGACTTTGAACATTCTCCTGGAGAGGTGAAACAAACAGTAACATTACTTTCATGGTGTTCAGCAATATAATTTTTATGATTTAGTTTCCAGGCTTACCTGGTATTCTGTTTGCATGGGCTCCAAATGACTATCATTCTGACACATCTTCTTGACAAAAGCCTCTTTCAGAGCCAAAACTTTATTGAGCTCAATCAGTTCTTTTGACATCTGAGCCTGCCGCAGTGCATGCTTGGCTGTGTAGGCTTCAGGAGAACCTTTGGATTGGGGATCAGCACCGATGTCCTAAATTAAAATTTGAGGAAAAAGCAAACTAGAGTAAAAAAAATTATTAGGATTTAAAATCAAAAATGTCCTGACTACATTAGGGGTGGGAATCACAGGGTACCTCACGATACCAATAATATCATGATACAGCAATTCTGTGATAATCAATATATTGCTAGACAATCCTATAATGATACATCACGATTAAGGGTGCTCCGATTGATCGGTCGCCGATCATAATCGGCCGATAATTGCTTTGGGATGTGTGATCGGCGGTCTCTATAAAGGCCGATCCAGAAAAGCCGATCAGATGACGCAAAACTCGCGAGACAATTTTTTTACGCCCTGGTAAAAATGGCTTCACCGGTCTGGCAATTCTCCAACAGGGCTCTCAAATGTCAAGCATTGACAGTCCCTCATTTCGGTCTTTTGTCACGCTCTCCCGCCACACATTGTATTTCTCACGCTGAAAAACTATTTGTAATATATTTAATATGCTGCAGCGGCCAAAACTCTGGCCGCGCCGCTCTCACTGTGGAACCGGCATGAATCAAGCGCGTTTCCTCTGGTGTTGTTCGTCGAGCTACACAATAGCCAATCAGAAAATAGCACTATTGTATCTGGGTAAGATTTAACGCAACAACCAATGACAAAAATGTATCCAACCCCCGTGCGTCCGTCAAATCACTCGTACATATTTTTTTCTCTCATCAAAACTGAATATGTTCATCAGCGGTTACAGGTATATCAAGCAAGGATACGTTTGTGTTTTATTTTGTGATTACACCGGAATGAATAGAGTCCGCAACGGCGATAGATTGAAGCGCGCGTCCGAGTGAAGCCTGCGCGAGGCACAGAGCACTGTATCCATGCAACTGATCGCCGCGGCAACGAGCGCGCACCTTGAGTTCAAAAACACATTTTAGCGCTAGATTTCTTATTTAATAGCGAACTAAATGAATGATCTGCTAGTTAACTGAAGATGTTTTGTTTATGTATATTAGGTACATGGTGGGACAGACTTCACTGGATCTAAAAAAATCAATCTAACCATAGATGTGACCAGTAGTGGTGGCTTTCTTAATCTGTTTAAAATAATTTTGCAAGGGTTCTTCACACACACACACACACACACACACACACACACACACACACACACAAAAAAGGTTTCTCTACCTCTCTCTTCCTCTCTAAATGCCCACAAAATCTGACTAAGCATCCCAGAAAAAAGCAAAGTTATAGATACAGATATGGAAGTTGTTAGTTGTTTTTTTTTTTTTTTTTTTTTTGCTGTGCACTTTACTACCTGTGGTCCTTTAAGTGTATTAGAAAAACTGATGGCTGACTGACTCAAAACTTTATTTTGGCTATAGCCTTTTTTGTTGCTGTTTTTAGTTTAAAGTAGTCTAAAGCTAAATTTAAAGACTCAGATGTTCTGTCTTTTATTCATTTTATTTTATATTCTACAGGAAAGTTGTATGTCAAGCCCTAAGCTGCTCCCAATAACCAAGCTGCTATGTTAATACTATGTTGCTTGCAAATAAATACACAGGTGTCAATTCATGATGCATTGTCTTCTCTTAAATGTAATACTTAAATGTACATTGTTGTTAAATATAGTTTAATAAGTAATGCTACATGATAAAAAGAAGTCTTCAAATAGACCCTGTAATCGGTGATCGGTATCGGGTGATACAGCTTCCAGTAATCGGCGATCGGCCCCAAAAATCCTGATCGGAGCACCCCTAATCACGATATCTGTCTAACTATGAAAACAAAATGCCTGTGAAAATTCAGGTTCTCTCTTTATTCAAGTCCAAACTGTTAGAAAACATCACAAAGTTCTTCTGTCTGTAAATTAAATTTAAAATTTAAGTAAATTAAACATTTTATGCTTCCTGAAAAGATCTGATTTGGAAAAAATAATAATAATAAATAAATAAATAAATAAGATTTGCCTGCAGTCTGAACTTAGCCAAAATGTGCAGAGTGGTGGGTCCCACAGTTGAGAACCACAGACTTATACATACCACTGGTGGGCCAGTATCAGAACCGCCAGGACTGGAACACTCCACAGATGAAGCACTGCCTGAAGTCATGGCATCAATGGTGGCAGCAATCCCCATGCTCTCGCTCTGTTGGACCAAGTCATTTGGTTTTATTGTAATTTCAAATCACTGTAAACTAATGATAATGAAAAACATAACATTCAGCGATCAACGGACCTCAACAGCCAGTCCGTTTATGGTGTTGTCGAAATGTTTAAATACTTTATTTAATCTAACTTAGGGTGCTTAAGACAGCACTCCTGTGACAATGCAGACAGAGCTAAACCTCATCCTTACATGTCACTGTACCACTGATAACCATCTTGTTCCAGTTATCTTTCACTCCGCCTTCATGCTCACCAGTCCTCACTGGTGGTCACCTTTCACCGTAACCTCCACCTTACTAACCAGTTCTCCTCTTTGGACGTCAATGAAGCAACAGACTAGTACAGTTCTAGTACCTTAACATTATGCCTTGTTAATATTTTCACCGGCTTCAGTCTTACCTTACAGGTAGATTTTTCAAGGTTTAATGAAAAAGAAAGATTCTGAGTTACATCAGCCAATCACTGGAGTGCCTTAATGTTCAGTTCTCACTCTTCTTTTCTCCATTTAGATAACTTCTCTGGGAATGATCATAAAAGGCACATGGCTTCTCCCTACCACTGCTATGCAGATGACACCCAGCTCTTGACTCACTTCAACCAAATGATTCTGTTTGAACTTGTATCTCTGCCTACCTTTCAGACATTTCTGTTGACGTCGAAGAACTAGCGGCGACAAAAGCTGACTGTGTTGTCACCTCTCGTTGGCTGCCTGTGTCTCGACCTAAAAGCTAAAGGCTAACAAAAGGTCTGCAGTTTGCTAATTCAGTGGTAAGAATTTAATTGTTGTTTTTATTTATTGTCCATGTATCGAACTTCCATGCCTCTTATATAGTAATTATATATTATTATATAACAATTTACTAATGCTAATACATTAATACATTCTGTCTCTCTCTGAACGATCATGGGAAAAGGGCCTTAGTCAGGGAGGTGACCAAGAACCCAATGGTCACTCTGACAGAGCTCCAGCATTTCTCTGTGGAGAGAGGAGAACCTTCCAGCCATCAACCATCGAACAACCATCTCTGCATCTCACAATCAGGCCTGTATGGTAGAGTGGCCAGGCGGAAGCCACTCCTCAGTAAAAGGCACATGACAGCCCACCTGGAGTTTGCGAAAAGGCACTTTAGGCATTTTTTAGCCTCCCCAACACCACACACATGATTCGACTATTAGTCGACTATAGGCAGGACTTGACGAATCTGATTCGACTATGAAAATCCTTAGTCGGGGACACCCCTAATATATATATATATATATATATATATATATATATATATATATATACACACACATATATATATAAAATTACATGTAAACGTATGAAAGTTTCGTTTCAAAGACGGGAGGACAGCAAATTTTGAAGACTCTGACATAATCCCGTTTTCCTCCGCTTTAAATCTCCCCAACCGGAAAATGAAGAGCAGCCTTGCGTCAAAGGCGGAAGTTATGCGTGCATATAGCCTATGGCCATAGACAATTTGAGGAAGTGGTGGGGGAAGTGACGTATGCCATCAAGCAATTGAGTTTTCTAGTTCTTTTTGTGCTCGGGTTGGGCTGGGGGCGGGTCTTTAACATTTTAAAGCCGGAATGTACATATCACACAAAGATTTAGAAGAAATGTTTTTATACATTTCGGATCAATAAAACTAAGAAATAACATAACTTCAGAAAGGCCACACTGCAGACAGGATTTGCATTTCACATGCAAATCAATTAAATCGGCTAAATTGCCTGTGCGAGCAGGCTCGCAACAATGCACCGAAAAAATAAACAATTAATTTACAGAATTAAATGAGAACAGAATATACCTTTCTAATAAATAAAAATACAAAACGAAATAAGTCAGAATCAAGTCACAAGATACAGAACAAATGTGTACAAAATCCCTAAAGTGCAGGGGAACATAATTCAAAACACAAGCTACAAATAGTTAAATTAGATAACCCTGAGTGATCCATAAATAAAATTAAAATAACGAAAGTATAGCCAGAATTGTCAACTTTGTCTTTTTAACTGCAGAAACAACAATAAACGCTAAACTGAAGTGGCAGTCTTTTTAGCTAAACATGTTCACAGCATCCAAAAATCTAATTAGAACCGGCTGAAATGTTTTGAAATCACTTGTACCCATACCTGATCGAGAAACAAAATCCAGTCTTTCACTCGGTCTGTGTCCGTTTAAGTCTTTTCAAATTGTGTGCGCGGATAAAATACATTCTAAAACGCTTAACGTGAAAAACGTTTAACGGCTTAATGTCCTAAGACCGTTATATTTAAAGATCAGATTCTGTACACACCTTATTAATAAAGCATACTATATAGCCTACAGAAAAGCAGATGAGCCCAGAATATGAACGCAACACGTTTAATTACACGTTAAGCATTTTCCTGCAAATCTGTCACAGGGGTGGTTGGATTAATTCACGCACGCTAAAGATTCTTTCTTTGCTTCTTTCTTTGCACATTTTTATTTACAGCTGTATATCATATTTATCATAATAGGCTGTATATAAACGTATTGACAGAAAACCGGTTCTATGTGAAATCAGACATTGAGCACACTCATATAGCCAAAGTGGCATGATCCTCGTTTCATAACACCTCTGCAAAGATTCGACCGTGAGATTGGTAGTCGAATCTGGCTCCTCCTATCGAAGTATCGAATCTTCGACTATTCGGCGTCAGAACTAAACTGATGGTTTGCTCAACACTGTTGATCTGCTGAATTTCAAACAATGCTATAACTTCTTGCTTTCCAATATTTTTGCTTCAGCTCTCTTTCCCTTGGTAAACTGTATGTATGTTTGTATGTATGTATGTATGTATGTGTAATGTTATGTTAGAGTAGTTTAAATGTTTAGTCTAGTTAATAAAGTCTTGTTCATATCACACGTAAAGTTGTTTGTGTCTCAAGCTCATATCTGGAGTCACTAATCATATCGATTTTGACTACTTGCTTAGTAGTACTTATTAAGAAAGACATTTCCCATGCCCCGGAAATGTACATTTCTATTAATTAATTACCAATATTGAGGGTTCACAGGATGAACCGAGTAATTGGTTGTAATGTTAATGTAGCTACATCAAGTTAATCCGATTAACTGACCCAAATACTCATAATTTTAACAAGTTATGATTGGTTATTAATATTTCATAGAGCTAATTTGCTATATAATGCTACCCAAAGGATGACAAATTAAAACGGATGCTGCCTGCGTTTTGCGTTAAATATTTTAACGCGTTAAAATGGATAAAAATATATAGTTTTTTTTTAAGCCACTTACACAGACAGTAATCAACAATTATACACCTCAGTCAGTCAAAAGAGACAGTGCTGTGACAAAACATTGCATGTCAACAAATCATCTGCACAAAAACGCAAAGTGAGCTTTAACAGCGGATGTCAAGCTGATGAGGGAAAGTAACTACACAGTTAATTGCTGTCTGCCTTTTACCGTCGATTTGTGGCTGTCATACTGCATATGAAACTTTACAGAGTTGATTCCCATTGTAGCTACCAAACTTAAATACCTTTTTACAAATGCTGCAAAATCCTTCTTCATTTTGACCACCAACAGACTGCAACCATGTCCTAAATTGTTCGTCCGCGTAAAATTTAATGCTTTTTAATGCCATTTAAGACCATAATTTTCACAAAATCCATTTAATGACTTCAGGGCTCCAGACTGAATTTTACATCCAGTCGCACATGTGCGACCAGTAAATTTGCCTCACGTTAAACGCATGGTTAAGCGTGGAAGGGGCTCGTCAATGAATCCGAAATGAATGTGACAAGAATAGATAGCGCGCGTGTCTGTGGGAAGGATACGGAGACAAATATCACAAGCTGCTATGTGCGTCTGAGAGCGATCTATCGACTCGTTACCAAGCAGCGAATGCAAACAAAATGAAAGTGGAACGAAAATACGCTACTCATTTATGCTTCACGGACCGTTAATTATTCCGGACCAATAATAGACAGAGCAGCGCATAATATTTCTAATGTATATCAATGGAGCAGCGCCCCGAACCATTGACAGTAAAATAAAGACCCGAACTTGCCAGTCGCGGGCCGATCTCGCTCACGCGACACTGTTACTAGGAGATCCAGTGAAGAAATCCATTGAATTCGCCTCAGAATTAATAACATCAACGCAACGAGATCCAGTAAGAAACATTCCGATTCGGCGCAGAGTTCTGTTATAAACCATAGATATCAGATCAAACAGTGCTGACGTGGAAACCAGGAGAAAAACTTATAGAAGGCTTTCAGTCCACAAATCAGCAACATTCACCATGGATTTAGGCTAATGTAGTAAGTAACTCTAACCATAAATATGATAATGTGACAGAAATAGTCGAACGCAGCCTACACCTCTTTTCTAGCACTTCAAAACTATAATATCATATATAAATAAATGCTTTTTTAAATTAATTTTTTTATTTGATGACCAACACATTTTTTGTTCATCCTTCAAAGATTATCCTAAAACTAAAAACTTTAAGATCTTGGATAACTCTTATTTAAACACTTATAAAAAAAAAAAAAAAAAACATTGTAAACAGTAGGATGTTTATTGGCCATGTTCACTCCTTAATATACATTTTTTCACTCCTTTTGTTTTTTAATTAATATTAAGACATTATGAATGATAATAATAACAAAAGTTAATTTCATCTAAACCCTAAATTAAGCTTAGTGAGTTATTGTCAGCCCCAGTGCTACCAGATTTTTTTTTTTTTTTTTTGTAGAACTCAGTGTGAGTTCTCATTTGAGGTGATGCTGCCCTCAAATTTGAGTCTGGAGCCCTGTGAACTTAAAATAAAACTGCATATCGTAATATCTGTACGTTAAGTCTCTTTATTATTAAAGAATTTGTCAGTATTACAGTTATTTTGGGGGAAATTTGAATAATTGCATTGCAAGCTGATTTAAGGTGTGCCCCTAAATTTTCTGCTTGTGCTCCTAAAATTCAGTCAGGGGCAACAGCGCTCCTAGTAAAAAAAGTTAGTCTGGAGCCCTGGACTTTTAATGCCCCGCGGAAACCCTGATAATATAAACAATTATTATGAAGTAGATGTCGTATTCAAAAAAAGTATGGGCAGCATGACAGTAGTTTATTTTAATTCAAACTCTAACAAACACGTAAAGCAACCCTCTACAAAGCGAGTAAATCACTCGCATATGCAACTAAATTTTCATGCTAGGCGACTAAATAATGTCTATCCTTAGCCATTGGCTAATAAATTGATAGATTTCACTCGCCAGTGTTTGAGTTAGAGGCTAAGTGTAAGTTTAGCACAGATCTATTTTCACTCGTCTTAAACATTGAGCAATTGAGAGGTTAGTACTATTCCAATGGATGCGCAGCGTATTTTACTCACTTTTAAACTCTAGTGCGAAGGCACCCTATTCGTCGTCGCTTAGCTGAGAGGACTGTTTCTCACACATGAGCTTTCAAAAGTTCAGCTTTTAAAAGCAAGCAGAAGCCACTGCCGGTTTCTTCGGTAGTGGGCGGAACTAATGCGCAATATGGCTTGACCCGAATATTTGAATATTCGTTCGGTGGGTTGGTATTCGATTTGAAAATGTGACATTCAAATATTCTTCTTTTTTTTTTTGCACACCTAGCATCCCCCTCGAAACGGTTCTCATTCGCGCTTGAATATGTTTTACACTATAAAATCTGGTGAAATATAATACTTAACATATAACTTCGTTGGCTACTTAATAAATATATTTGCTTCTTCTTGGACTACTAAAAGTGTTCCTGCAACGGGAGTATTCTCTGGATAGAGCGCAGAACAGCGGAGTTTGTATGGACAGAAGTGCATGCCTGAGCTTGTATTTTGGGTTAAGCTGTGTTGCTTTGACATTGTGGAAAACAGAATAATAGAAACAAAATATATTATCCTTTTTACCCGTTATTATCAATCTAAATGAATCTACTGCAAAATATTAATTGAAATTCGTGATGTTATTGAAATTGTTATTGCTACCGTGTTCTTTATTTAGGCTATTACAGTTCGTTCATTTTTTTTTTCGTTTTTCTATATTTAAATTTCGTTTTTATTTATTTAAATTTCGTTTATTTATTTATTTATTTATTTATAAATCTACCCTACTTTGTCAGTGAGAAAAATATTATAAGACTACACCTTATTAAAAATATTGTTTAAGTTAAAATACCTGTGTGTGTGTTTTATATCAGTGCCCATTCTCGGAGCATATAAGCCCTGCTTGCGTGAGGCGCGCCGCTTCTTTATTTAAATCTACCCTACTTTGTCAGTAATTTGTTAGTGAGAAAAATATTAGACTACCTTATTAAAAATATTGCTTAAAGGGCCCCTATCATGGATTTTTGAAAATGACTGTTCATGTAGTGTGTAATATAGCTCTAAGTGAATGAAAACATCCTGCAAAGTTTTATATCTGAAAGTGCACCGTATATAAAGTTATTGTCTTTCAAAAGTCGAGAGTCGACTCTTGAGTCAATGAAATGAATTCTTTTTCAAACGAGTCATTAGCCGTTTCGTAGTGACGTAGATACGAAACATTAGCATATTGGCCGCGCCCAGTTATTGCGCGCGCACTCGAAGGGAAACTTAAACCTCAAACGCAGCTGATTCATGTACTGGACAGCATCATGTCGAGAAGACGGCGCTGTGCATAATGTGAAGGTAAAGCCAGTTATTTTTCACTCCCCAAGGATGAGCATGTGAAGAATCAGTGGTTAAAATTCATCTTTACCAAGATATCACAGCAGTATAATCCTAAACTATTGCTGTGTTCCTTTTATTTTACTGCAGGATTCACAAACCGCTTGCTCTTGAAATATGGTGTTAAAAATAGTACTTAGTTTTGAGTTTTATATTGTGTAGGACTCCTGCCTACTCACATTATCACTGCCTTACTGAAATACTTCTGCTGATCAGCGGTGGGCCACTATTATTGAGTCGTCCTTGCGATGGAGGTTGAATAACTAGTTCTTTCTAATATTTCTTCATCGCACTCCCGCTCGCATTAATATGGTAAAATTGACGTCATTGTTCGTTACTGTGTTTAGTTTACGGTGATGGAAGCCTCAGGACACGCAGAGCTGTCGCGTTATGCAGTCTATAGTGTTATGGCAATGGGCGTTTTTGTTCTCGCACTGTACACGGTAGACCACTCACATCAGACTGCGCTGTCTGGCCAATCAGAGCAGATAAACTCGCGGAAAGGAGGGATTTAGAGAGATTGATTCATTTGACGAGCCGTTTGAGAATCATTGAAAATGTGATGGTGCAAATGTATTTTGTGAGGAAATTAAACAGTTTTTTTTACATTTGATGCGCGTAAACATGTTGTAGGAGACTCTACAACAACATTAGGAAACTTTAAAATACCATGATAGGGGCACTTTAAGTTAACAGACCTGTGTGTGTTTTATATCACTAGTGCATGAAGTGTCCGTTCTCGAAGCATATACGCTCTGTGAGGCACGCTTCCAGTTTATTAAAAGTTTGAACGTGTCGCGTCTCGCCTGTCTATCTATATTGCACCAAATACGACACTGCACTCCTTGTGAAGTCGTTTGGATGAACAGTTCTCGAAATAATCAAAATGCAAACGGACAGACAGACAGAGATTCCGAAGCTTCGAATATTCGATGTTCATTACTACTAGGGATGTGACGGTGAGGATATTTTCCCACCGGTTAATCGACACGTGACAACACCGGTAATACCGGTATCACCGGCAGGGCCATTTAAATAGCTAATTTTAAGGCAAACGTAAAATGCGCGCGTTTGCACGGGCAGAACAGCACCAGTCACGTAACTGAAAACTATGAAAGCCGTGTGACTGGCCAACCAGTAAAAAAATTAAATAAAATACATTAAAGAAATGATTCCCTCTGATTTTCTGTTTCATTAATAAAAGTTTGACTACTCGCAGCAGTCTCGCATGCGCTTTGAGCTCGTGTGAATTGCACGTAAAAAATTAAGTTAACGAACAACCTCGAACCATTAGGAAATGCCATGGTCGCTGAATTTCACCGCGCTTCATGAAGAGTTTTTCTTTTGCGTGAAGAAGCAGTTCGCCGGAGATGTGTTAAAGATAGCGGAGAGCATTCATGATTATTAGGCTACCGGTATAACAATCCTCCTGGCGCCGGGTCTGAGTGAGTCATTTACTCTCTTATCGTTCTTTGATTAACATAATGACACTTTAAGACCAGCCGCTGCTGACAGAGACGCGATCTGACCAGGGTTCTAAATGAACTTTTTTGATCACCAGCCAATGTGGCTGGTAACTTTCTAAAGTTACCAGCCATTTAGAATTTCCACTAGCCAAATTTTTTCCGGTGAAAATAAGAGAAATTATGAGTGCCACTGAATGCATTTGATAATTTTATTAACATTGTTGGCATGAAAAACACATATAAAGTACAATACAAGACAGAAAGTGCAAACATTTCATTTCAAGTTTGGGATCTATCTCTATTAGGGATGTGCACGAATATTCGAATTTTCGCTCTGTAATTATTATTAAAAAAAGAAAATACTAATACTAATACTTTTTCTTAAAAAATTTTTCGCAGTTATAATTAAATGCACTGGGTGGAGCACTTAACAAGTGGATTGTGTTTTTGATCACATAATGTCGTTGTCTGCCTCGCGAAGTTTGGAATTACTTAGATGAAAATGATAGCCTATTACAAAATGGAATTACGTTTAATCAATTTTTAATTATTATTATTATCATAATATCACCACCACAATGAGAAATCACATGAAATCCAAAGAAACAGCAGTCGACTGAGGAAGCATGCTGTCCATCACTGCATTAACGACTGCAGGTCAGCAGCTGTACCCCGATATCTTCTGGTAGCAAAATGATTTTGACATATGCTTCCTTTAAGTTTCGTTGAGGGAGACAGGTTTAAGAACAGAAAACGCAAAGTGCTGTTACTTCACTTTGCACACACACACACACGCGCGCGCGCGCGTCTCTGCAACGCCTGTGTGTCAGCGCAGCGCGTTTTCTCACTCGAGCATGTGGATATTATTGTTTCTCAACATGAACGTGAAACAATATAAACACGATAATCATATGCTGACTCGAGTATGCTGACTACGTTCTGTACGATAACTGCGCAGTCTGCTTCTTTTTTTCCCGTTTTTTCCCCGTTTGCGCTGCCTGAGCTTAAATGCTTTTGTTGTTTATATATTTTGTTTACACATATTGTTTAATGTTTTCAACTAAAAGAAAACCTTAAGATATATAGTAAGCTTGTTGTGTATAGGCTATTGCCTAATGTATAAGCTTGTAAGAAATAATGACAAAAACCTTAAACTTAAAAAAAATAACGTAGGCTATCTCTCGTTAAACGACATTTAAATTTAAACCCAGAAGTCTGTCCCAACCACCGCCGCATTTAGTTTAATCTTAACTTTTTACTTTAGCTACTTTACTAGCTCCCTCCTCTTTCAGTCTGCTCCCTGCTCTGGCTCGTTCTTCATCTTCCTTGTGTTTTCTGGTGGACGGACACGTACGCTCCGTTTGTTTCCATGATCATTTCTCGCGCTGGTTTCACTGCAAACTGCGCGCAGCCAATGGTCGTATGAAACGTCATCACGTAGCATTACGGCACAGTGTTTATGGGAAATGTAGGAAGTACTGCCAGGGGGATAAATGACCGAGAACAGAACCTTATGCATCACCGGCCAAACTGGCTAGTAAGTTTTTATTAACACCCGCCAAAATGAATTTTAACCCGCATTTGGCAGGTTGGCTGGTGTTAATTTAGAACCCTGGATCTGACACTCGTCCCATTTTCTCACAAATCTCTACGTTCATTTAAGACTTTATTTAAATCATTTAAGACTGATCTTATGAGGACACTCGACAAATCCAACATTTTGGCATAATTTGTGTGTGTTACGGTTTGTTCAAGTCCAAAAGAGAACTCGATACTGACACGCGTCTTTTCTATTTGTGTGTGTGTAATAGGCAGGACTTACAGCGTGGTCTCTTTAGTCTTAAAAGCATTCACATTAATAAGAGAGTGATCATACAACGCTAGTCAACGGGTAACAGAAAAAAACGGATACTGCGTAATTGCATTAAATATATATTTTTATTTTTCTGCGGTGCCGCGGTGGGCAAGTGATGAAACCGGTGTTGCGACTGAACACCGTGTAACACCGGTAACACCGACTACCGTAGCAAGCCTAATTACTACCGAAGCTTCGAACTTCGAAGCTCAAAAAATGGTTTCCGGACCAGCCCTAATGCGCAAATGGCAATCTTATTGGCTAGCACTCACTCATTACGGTCCATGTTTTGATTTCAGAAAATGATTTGGTGAAATCATTCATTCATTTGTTTATTTATTTATTTATATACACACATATATATATAGTCTGGTGAGTTAACTTAAATTTACAAGTCAAAGGTGATTCTATTGTAAAAATGTTTAGACAAAACTAGAATGTAGTTTATCTTTTGAACCATGTTTGAACTAGGGCTACACTATTATTCGTATTTTTCAATCATGATAACGATTTCTGTTTTTTTTTTTTTTTTTATCATTTGCATTACCTTGAGTTGGTAACAAGCCTCCACTATCTTTCCTGCTCAGGGTTGCAAGATGTCAAAAGCATAAACGCCCCAAATGGAGCCTTTTTTTAGGATGGATTTTCTGCCAAGTGTTTTACTTCATCTGGTCAATCTGGCAATCATGCACACACGCTGTGGTGGGGCCAGTAAATCTTTTGCAAGGCAAGTAAAAATCTGTACCACTGGAGCGATCGGGAGATACTTAGCACTGAGCCATGTGCCACTTTCAGAATGGCATATATCGGTGTTTCCCCACATACATACTTTAATATACCTAATATAATTTGCCACCCAAGTAAAGACCACCCAAATAGATCTGATAAGCCACTGCAGAGAAACAAAGCGAGAGAGATGTCCCATTTCCACTCTTTTAAAGAAAACAATACATTCTCCACTAAAAGTTTCCACCACAACGGTCAATACCTGCAGATCTAGGATGAGCTGTTGAAGGTTCTGGATCACCTCCATATTCTCCTTCAGTTCCTGGTCTTCCAGAGTCTCGACCACTTTCTTTAGGTCCACCTTACACCTGAAATTAGTGACATTCAAATTACTGAACACATTTTTGTATATCATTGATTCACAGATCGGCAAGACATTTGATACTTACGCTGAATGCTGCCTCAACTCATCTAGCTTTTTTTGCAGTTTCTCATTTGTCTGCTCCGTCTGAAAGAACAATTAAATTAATGTACAAAATTTGAAGATGAATGGTTTACAGTAAAGTAAGGCAACATTTTCCAAAGCTTCCTGGATCAACATGCCAGTGGTGGGTAAACTGAGAAAATGTGCTGGCCATAAATGTTTTGCAGGTCATTAATCTATTTAGACATTTCCCCTTTTTTAATTTTACGAGTAAACTGTGCAGGACCAATTCGTTCTCAGCATCAAACATTAAGTTCTGTTAAGATGCAACCTTTCACAAAAACAGTGACATCCACTGTAATTTTATCACACCGCAATTTATTGCTCTGCCCTGCATGAATAAAACTAACATTCTCTGGACTACACAGCTAAATGATGATCCTCACCATGATGATCCTTTCAAACATAAGAGCAGTTTGTCCCACGGCCTCACTCAGCTCTCGACTCAGCTTGCTGTTTTCATCTTGCAGACAGCGATTCAGCTCCAGGATCTTTGACACATTCCCTGCTGGCTCAGACCTACAAATCAAACTCCGCTTTAGATTTAGATATAATAATTAACACTCAAAAACTGAGCACAATCAGCACATAAAGCAGTTTTATATTTAAAGCTGCAGTCCGTAGCTTTTTTTGGGTAAAAAATTATCCAAAATACATATGAGAAAATACATAACCAGCCAGTGTTCAAAACTATCTGCTTGCCTTAGCTCGATTCAAAGCGGCAAGCTTGTAATGTTTTTAATTCCAGTGGTACTGTTGGATTTCCACGGGAGATTCGAGCATGTCTTAGTGTCATTACATCACATCTGTACACATAAAGGAGTCTCGGCTAGTAGGCTATATTGCGTGTGAGGATGTTGGAGGTGGAGATTTATAGCCTTTTCTCACAGCACTTGATATAATTAAACTTATCAATTTGATGGCGGATCCAGAAAGGTTCAAAACGACAAATCACCAGTGACAACAGATGCACCCGCTGTAAAATGCAAAAACGGGCTTCGGACTTCGGAGTGGCTACAGAAAAAAAGACTGCAACCGGACCCATGCGAAAACAAGGATACATATCGGAAGAACATTACATGTAGTCACGCAATGCTGATGTTGTTAACATTAACGATTTGAGAACAAAGTATAATTTGCACGGTTTTGCATGATATGATAAGCGATTGTTAGATTTAATCAGCGCGATTTACTGTCAGAACCAGAACAAAAGTGTATGTTTCTTACTTGTTCAGATGACATTTTCCAGTGAAAATTCTTATGTTGGTCATACTTCCAAAAAGAATAATCTGTGATTCTGAATGCCAGTATCCACACCGGCGCGGTGACTGACAGCCTCACACTCTCCTCAAACATTGTGTTCATCCGCGCTGTGCCGTGTCGAAGTACAACTCACGTAAAGTTGGTAATTCCGCGAATAACTGCAATTGCAGATTTCGAACAGAGATGGCGACAAAGAGGAAAAACTGCGGACTGCAGCTTTGATGACAATTGTTTCTACTTCGATTCTTATGCTTAAATGTAAGCGATTAAACGGTATCTGTCATAAAAACATAATAAATATAAATAAATAAATATATATATGAACCTTTTTTCTAGGTTACTAACGACCTATGGACATTAAAATGCTCTCCTGAAATATATGTAGTTACACGACATGCTTACAAGCCATTTTATTAATGTATTTCTACTGTTAAAACAGTGATTTAGATATTACATGAAACATGATATTTCAGTTAGTAATATCATTTTAATGTACCTTCTGATGTTCATACATATTTATTTCGTGCTGCAACTAGTAGTAAAGTGGAACAGATGATTGGTTTGTGTGATGTGGCCTGAACTGAGGTGGCTACAGCAATCTGTCAGACCACATTAAAGAGCATCAAAACGACATTTCAATTTGAATGCTGAGAGTTACATTCCTTAAAGTAACAAAAACAAGGCTTATTGCAATTATTGGAATAATTGGATGAGAGGTGCACTACAAATAATGGTTTAAGTTTTATTCAGGAGTCAACAGAAAACAGCATAGGCTAAAAAGATCTTGGGATTTAAAAAATCAATATTGGTTAAAATCGATTCATTAATATTGGTTAACACAGACCTAGAATATAAAACAATATCATTAGAATTGTGATATTTCAACTGCCTTATGTGCAATTTAAACATTCGCATTCAAATTATCTGATTGTTAATCATTACATCTTAAAAAAAAATTGGAAATTTAATTTAATAATTTGGGCTCTTTTGTTAATTCTCACCATTTATATTATAGTAATGTTCCAAGTGAAAGGATTTCTTGTATAGTTAACAGCAGGGATTGAAAACAATTCCACAAAAGGCATCAGTAAACTAATATAGAAAGTTTATTAATACACATTTGAGTGATTCTGAGAATGTAAAGTTGATGAAAAAAAAAAAAAAAAAATTAACCTACCAAGTCAAATTTTGTGCAGAATCTTTTATTCTTTATAACCTTTAATAATTGCTGCCTGTAAGCACTTAGAAGATTGTCACCTCCCTACTGCAATCTTAGCCTATTCCTCGTTAGAAAAAGCTTCCAGATCACTGGTAATCTTTGGTTTTCACGATACCCCTGCTTTCCACAAAATATTTTCAATGAGCTTTAAATCTGAAGACTATACAGGCCACTTAACATTCTACGATCGATCCTTGAACCAAGCTTAAGTAGATTTGGATGTATACTTTGGGATGACATGAGCGAGAGGAGGTGCGAGTAGATGACCGAGGAGAGGTGGATGGACAGGACCAAGGAGAACGACCGGGGACAGCAACAACTACGGGACGACACAGGCGGTCTGGATGGGACCCTAAATGGGTTGATATCTCCAGGTCAAGCCTTGGTTGTGCCACGTACAAAGCCATGGTGATTATTCAACATACCCGAATTATCCACCATATTTGTACTTTTGAGAGAAAATATAATAAATCTTTTGTTGCCTGTAGGAATGTTCTGTCGCTTGTGCCGGCAGCACAAGACGTCCAAAAGAGGTGTGGGAAAGAGGCCGTTTATCAAAAATGGGTGCCAGCTTTATCGAGTTGACTACCTGGACAAGCACCTCAACACTCAACACCACCAGGGGAGTGTAAAATCTCACTCCTCACTGATACAAGGAAAGATCCTGTGTAAATGGCCTGTTGGCATATTAAAGCTAGTTAACAATAATATATTGACATTTATTTTTAAACATTTATGCACAGGTTTTGTCAATATACATTTTGTTTGGTTGTATAGTTTAATGGTTGCTTAATAGTTTAAAATTTATTGTGAATGATGATGCAGATACATAAAACTTCCCACAGGAACAAACTGGTACTGGTTGCCTTTGAACCTGTGGTGGTGCTTGAGCATGAGGCTGTAATAGGGGGCTTTAAGTGCCTCTATCACACCATCAAACGAGAGCAGGCACATCACACCAATTATCCTGCTTTGTTGGATTTTGCAGAGATATTGGGGTGTGATTATTTCAAAAAGCTCAAGATAAAACAAATTTTGGCACTATATTCAACATTTAACAAACATTACTTTTATATATTAATATTTGATTTTAATTTCTTCAGATTGGGAAAATAACTAACTATACATCACATAGAATAATAGACAAGATGTTAGATGTCATAAACAGAGTGGTGGAGGAACCAATCCTCAACGATATCAATCAATCTGTAGCAATCGGATTGGAAGTTGACGAAACCACTGACATTTCTGTCAGAATACACAGATTTCGTCAGATACACAGATGTAGAAGGACAGGTCTTCAGTCAATTTCTTGACATGATTAGTGTCCCTGATGGCAAAGCAAAAACCATAGTGGCAGCCACCAAAGGTGTCCTTTTTAAAAAGGAATTCCCACCACAAAATTGTATGGGTTGGGAACAGATGGAGCTGCTGTCATGACTGGTATACACACGTTCAAAGGCTGTTTCAGTGTGAGTTAACAGATATTGTGGTGTATAACTAAAGGTGTCTCCAAATGGGGAGAGTGAATGTTGTAGCCAAGCAACTTGGTGATGCCTTCCCCTGGCTGGTGTCTGTTGCCTGTGCTGCCCATCGGCTTGCCCGGTCATGCAAGGTTGCGTCAACATCGGTACCCTACATGGGAACATTTAGGGACCACCTGCAGAAGCTCCACCTGTATTTCCGCAACAGTGCCAAAAGGACAGCTGCTCTGAAGATGGCAGGGCAGACCTTGGGCATCGATGATTTGAAAGTCAAGGCAAGTTTTGTAGAAAGTAAAACAATACTTACGTCACTAATTGTAGGTTGATTTGGATAAGAGCATCTGCTAAATTAAATTGTAACGACTTATGACTTGCACCTTCTGGGGCTGCTCATGTTTTTATCTTTTAACTTATTAAATCTCGTTTAGGAGGTGAAGGACACACGCTGGCTGTCCCAAGACGCAGCTATTAAAAACCTCCAGCACAACCTCTGTGCAGTCCTGGCAGCCTTGGCTGAAGAGTCAGAGGTCAAGGGGCTGTATTCCTTCCTGGCAACATACAGGTTTGTGGCAGCAGTCTATCTGCAAGCAGATGTGCTGCCACACCTAAGCTGCCATTCCAAATTGTTCCAGAAGAAAAAAAGACAATTTTCTGGCACTGAAATACCATGTAAGAATTTATTTTAATAGCATATTTCAGAAGCTCTCTGCAGCATTTACCACATTTAATCCCTGCCTGTTTATTAGGTTCCTGTGACAGTGGCTGCTCTGAGGAAGATTAAAGTTGATGGAGACAATCAACCTCCTGGGTCATTCCTGTCCCAGCTAAATCAAGACCTGGATGATCCAGCAAGACTGTCTGCCTTCAGCATTGTCCACAAGGAGGAGAGGGACCAGAGAGGGAGAGAACTCGAAGAAATGTCCAGCAGAGAACAGCTCTGGTCCAGATTCAGGAGGCAGGTAAGTGTTTGAAATGGTGTGGTGTTATTGCACAGTTGTAGAGTTTGGAGAAAAGGGAGATGGGAGTAAGGGAACAATGGGGAGGACTTGAGCTGTCAAAGTACTTAAGGGAGGAGTCAGTTTGCTTTGACCATAAACTGCCATATAGTCCAAATAAGCAATCTTTCACCATGAACCACTGATTGCCTCTCTAAGACAAACAAAGGAGCTTACTTTTGTTTGTCATCTTTAGGTAATGGAACCATATCTGGATGCCTTGATTGACAGCCTGGACCGGCGCTTTTCTAATCTGGACCTATTGAGCGCTTTTCATGTTCTTGGGCCTCAGGCAGCCAGAGGGGAAGAAGCTGAAAATGTGTCAAACCTGACCTTGCTCTCTGAGAAATTTCAGATGCAAACAACAGGTGCTGCAAGAATGGGCTTCTTTCCTGTGTGGAGCATTTCAGGTATTTAAATAAAAGTGACCTTTCTGACAAGTAGCGCAAGTTGTGAAGGTTAATAAGTGTGTTATGTAATTTGTATGCAATATTCTTCCAGGACATGGACCAGCAAAAAATTATGGAGAAGCTTGCGGTACAAATTGATGAGTGGGGACAGCTCTACCCTGGATTAAGTAAACTGGCTGCCATCGCCCTCAGCATACCAATCTCCAGTGTGAAGCGTGAGCGTGACTTTTCCACACTGAATAGGGTGATTTTAATCAGATCCATTATTCATTAATTAAGACATAGACGTGATATCTGTATACCTACAGCCACACAGAAATCTCTTCATGCAGTGTTTGTATTTGCTTTATTTCTAGGTGAAGACAGACCTGAGGAATAGGCTACAAGGACAGCGTCTGGCCACATGCCTGACGCTGTCCTTGTAGCCACACTTGGACTTCCAAAAAATACTCTAAATGTTCCGATCCAATCTGACTTGTAATGCTGCCCGAATCATGCACTGTTCTTCCTTTGGCCAGAGGAGAACTGGCCCCCCGACTGAGTCTGGTTTCTCCCAAGGTTTTTTTCTCCATTCTGTCACCTGATGGAGTTTTGGTTCCTTGCCACTGTTGCCTTGGCTTTTGGCTTGCTTAGTTGGGGACATTTAACATTTAATATTCAATAATATTATTGATCTGCCTTACTTAAGGTGGACGTTGACGCAATTTCTTTTAGAAACAAACTTTGTTATATTGTTATATTGTTTTTGTTATATTGTTTTCATGTTATCACTGTGAAGCGCTTTGATACAATCTGTATTGTAAAAAGCGCTATATAAATAAAGGTGACTTGACTTGACTTGACATGCATGCGTGTCAGCATTAAAGGGATAGTTCACTTTGAAATTAATTTTTGATATGTTTTAGCTTACCTCCAGTGCATCCAAGATGTAGGTGTCTTTGTTTCCACAGTATCTTCAATTTTGATAATTTTAGGTAAAACCGTTGTTGTCTGTCAGTCATACAATGGAGGTGAAGGGGGTCCTCCTCAAAGAGCAGTCAAAATTAAACATTATTTAATGACTCGTAAATGTAAGTACACATTGATGCCCTAAGACACGAAACGAGTGGTTTTTGTGAGAAAACGAACAGTATTTATTTTACCTCTTGTAACCACAGCCATGTCCAAGTTATCTGAGGGCGCGGACGCTTCCGTGTGTGACGTGTACGCAGACTGGTGCATAGATAAACTAGATGTCGCCTTGGCGACGGCAGTTCATTGGAACGAAACCTTAGCCAAGGCGACATCTAGGGTATATATATCTATGCACCAGTCTGCGTACACGTCACACACGGAAGCGTCCGCGCCCTCAGATAACTTGGACATGGCTGTGGTTACAAGAGGTAAAAACAATATAAATACTGTTCGTTTTCTCACAAAAACCACTCGTTTCGTGTCTTAGGGCATCAATGTGTACTTACATTTACGAGTCATTAAATAATGTTTAATTTTGACTGCTCTTTGAGGAGGACCCCCTTCACCTCCATTGTATGACTGACAGACAACAACGGTTTTACCTAAAATTATCAAAATTGAAGATACTGTGGAAACAAAGACACCTACATCTTGGATGCACTGGAGGTAAGCTAAAACATATCAAAAATTAATTTCAAAGTGAACTATCCCTTTAATGGCCCCTCCACAATAGCATTCAATTACCAAAGAGCCTTAGAGATCTATGAAAAGCCCAGAAAAATTAAGTGCTCACAGATTGGGTGTGGCCTTTGCCATTAAGATAAATCTTTTTGAATCTTTTAAAATCTAAGATCTTTTTCTGGGTTGTGCAGTTTCATCCATTTCATATCTTATAGCTAAAATTTAACACAAAAGAAAAACGTGAATAATCCTGTCAAAAATTATAAAAACTAAGGTTTCTGTTTGTGACCAGTTCAAGGTACGTGCTGCAATAATCATGCCTTGAATCTGTTGATGGCATGTCATTTTTATGTCTCAAAATGTACATTTCTATCCACAAAACTTGCCAGAAGTCATGGTTTAAGGGGTTATTTTAAAATAAGTTATTCCGGAGGTGCATGCCCCCGGACCCCCCGCGCGCAGCTTGGTAACAACCTCCGGCACGTAACAGCACCGCTGCTGGAAAGATTTCTAGGAGAAACACTGCATCCCTACTGCAATTAATCTTTGTTTAATGTATACAGTGAAGATTATTCCTTAAAGTTACAAAAGGTATTCAGTCAAGAGCAGTGAGTGATTTCTTTGTCTTTTGTTGTTTGATTAACAACAACAAAAAAGACAGAAGCAGGAATATTAGGCTGCTATCAGTTTAAGACCTAATGCATGGATCCTAGTAGATCTAGTGCCCCCTAATAGTAGACTAAATGTTAGTCGATGAGAAGAGGCATGGTTAGTTGCAGAACAAAAAACTCCACAGGAAATGACAGTTTCGCAGTGACAGATCATTAACATGGCTGGTCCATGTGATATGTCAGGCAGAAAATCTGAAGTGTGGGAATATTTCGAGAAGGTAAAGAATGACCATAAAAAGATGACGTGCGACCCCATACATCACATATAACATGCAAGTAGAAGCCTAACATTAGCCACTTTACATGGCTGCGTGTAGGGCTGAAACGATTCATCGAGTTACTCGATTAACTCGATTACAAAAATTCCTCGAGGCAAAAACTCTGCCTCGAAGCCTCGTTAAATTCCTATGACGCGCACTATACGCGCAGCGATCTATACTATAGCGCGTGATACATTTTGAATTTAGTTGGCGCGATGGCGGAGAGTAAAGATGACCATAAACGGCAGAGAATGTCTAAAGTTTGGGATCATTACATACTTAAAAAGGAAGAGAACAAGGTGCACCTGGCAAAGTAGACCTGGCATACCACAACAGCACGACTTCAATGATTCAGCATCTGAACCGAAAACATCCACTCCATGCAGTTTCACCAAGCGTCACTGAAACAAGGTAAACTAATGGTGTTCACACCGAACGCGGATAGAGCGTCAAATACGCGTCTAGTTACGCGTCTAGTTAGACGCTTGAACATTCGCTCAAGTTCAAATTTTTCAACTTGCGCGGAAGACGTTCGCGGCAAACGCGTAGCCCAGTTGAAAAAAAAATTGCCCGGCGCGAATGATGCGTCTATTCGCGTCTTTGCATTGACTTTGTATGTAATATACTCACGCAAATAATTCAATTTGCGTTCGGTGTGAACACACCATAAGCCTATGATACATTGATGTTCGCTGATTTTAATCCCATACTGTATTTGTAGCGATGTCGTGATGCGGTTTGACTAGATATGATGTTTAGCTTTGATGTTTTTAAGTAGTAAACGTATTCGCGTTTAATTGCAAGAGAGTATAGCCTAAAAAAAGAACCCCTTCACACGCACGCACGCTCGTCTCTCTCACGCGCCAGTCAGACCAATTGCGGTAATGGATCACATATGCTTAAACTTTTATGTAGCCACACAACAATAATTTCAGCATGCATTCACTGTATACACCGCGACGTGATGGAGGAACAAATATTGTATTGCAGTCTTTGCGAGACCTTGTTTGTATGTCACGTCTTCCAAATAGTTACAGACAACAACAAAAAATGAAATTCCCCAGCCTGCTTCTCCAAATCCACTCGTACTTTTGGGGAAGACATTTTAATCGGCTACCAAAGTAATTGAGCATAGAACATTGTTGGCACTTGGCACTTACTAAAAGGGTAAAAATTGCAATAAATAGGCTTAGCTTTGGAGCCAAATGTTGGAGTTGGAATAAAAACCAGTTGTTGTTTTTTACTAAATAAAAGCCAAATGCTTGATCATTTTACAGCCACATCATTTGTGTTATGCAATATTTGTTTTGGTTGTTTAAAAACACCCAAAAAATGTTTTATCCGATTACTCGATTAATCGATCAAGTACTCGATTAATTGATTACAAAAAGAATCGATAGCTGCAGCCCTAGCTGTTTGCTCTATTGTAAATGTTTTTATCTAAATGTGGTTTAATATTAGGCACATATTCAAGTGTTCATGTGGAGTATGGAAGCTAGTACCGCGCTTACTGCAAGACACTTAACTAGGGGTGTGCCGGTTTCAGAATTGGTGATGAGTGTCGGTTATGAAGTGAGTCAAATGTGACGGTTCGTAACATAACCGCCGTCGGGGGAGGGGGCGGGGCGTTGCGACGTCCGTCTGTTATAGGACAACTTAGTTTGAATAAACGAGCAGACACTGATTAGCTACTTGCTCTACGTTTATTTAAAATTAACAGCAAGACAACTAGCAGTGAATGTGTTTTCCTTTAAATGAATCACACACAGTAAACAAATCCTTAACAAAAAAAAAAACAGGCCTATTCTGCTGGGTGCGGTGATGCGGTGGTGATGTGTTCATGTAACATGTAAGGGTGGCGCTGCCAATAAAGCACCTAAAAGCTGTCACAAAGAACCGGCAAAAGTAATTATGAATATGTAAAATACAGCAAGGAGATATTTTAAATGTTTATTAATAAACAAGTGTTTTCTTTGTCAGTGTCAGCCAAAGATGAAGTTGACGATGCCGACTCGCGATCTTCGCAGTAGTGAACGCGCCAGAGAGAAATGCACATTTTATACGGATTGTATAAGTAGAGAGCAGTCTGTAGTCTGTTTTCTTTCGTTTTGAATTGTTCTGTTTAAAAGTAGACATGTCTATGACTGAGGCAAGTAGGCTACCTTATACGCCGAGTTTCGGTTAATTTATGAGACGAGCTCCAGTTCACGCGCCGGCACCTCTGTTTCGTGATTTTCTATCGTCTGCTATATTTACTTCTTATTTATTAAATCCAGGCAATTGGTTGATGAAACATTTATTAAAATTAAGATACAATTAATACAAAACGAAATTCACTTTAAAGAAAGGTTTTGTGCTTTCTGTTTGATGTCACTGTGAAAAGTTAATGCTTTCAGAGCGGTCACGTCCGTAACGGAGAACTGTCACGTCCGTAACATTGTTTTTTTTTCCTCATAAATGCGAACATGAAAAATTAAATTTTATGTTCTGTGGAGACTACAGTTAGGCATCTCATAATTTTTATTCTGAATACGTAACAACGGTACATGTATTCCGTTACTCCCCAACACTGATACCTTATTTGCAAGATATTTTAATAACACGGTTTTGGCGGTTATAGAGTTCTAATGAAGGTGTTCAACTATAACCGTCGGTCTCACGGTTACCGGTATATAATAACCGTCACACCCCTACACTTAACTTAAATTCTAGCTCCACGCCATCAGCAATTTAATCATCCCATTATGATTACATTGCCTATATGATTAACAATCCACCCTCCCCCCCAGCGCTACAAAATCAGGTGCTGGTGCCACCATCTGTAGAACTTATTGGCACCAGTGCCACTGCTCTCAAATGTTAGTCTGGAGCCCTAGACAATATATCACACAACAAAAAGTGGTTATAGTGACTACATAGCTGCAGGAGTAGACGGCTTCAGTAATTGTAAATGTGACCCAAAGAGAACAAAAAAAAAAAAAATCACAGAAACTTTTCAAATTACTGATTTGATCTGATAATCTGTGTGGATTCATTTATTCATTCAACCAACATGCAATTGTAAATAAATGGTGGAAAATTATGGATGGAACAATATATATATATATATATATATATATATATATATATATATATATATATATATATATATATATATATATATATATATATATATATATATATATATTTCTATTATATAGAATTACATTAAAGCTGCATTCCGTAGTTTTTCCTCTTTGTCGCCATCTCTGTTCGAAATCTGCAATAGCAGTTATTCGTGGAATTATCAACTTTACGTTGGTTGTGCCTTGGCACGGCACGGATGAATCCAGTAATTTGAGAATGTGTAGCTGTCAGTCACCGCGCTGGTGTGGATACGGTCATTCGGAATCACAGATTCTACTTTTTGAAAGTATGACCAACAAGAATTTTCACCGGAAAATGTCAGCTGAACAAGTACAGTACCAGTAAACACTTTTGTTCTGACCAACTAAGGGGAAAAAAGCATTGCAGTAAATTGCGCTGATTAAATCTAACGATCGCTTATCATATCACGTGCAAATTATACTTTGTTCTCAAATTAAGAGATCCACCGATATATCGGCCGGCCGATTAATCTGGCCTATATTTGCAGTTTTTACATGTATCTGCCATTGTATTTAGGGAGCTGCAAATAGCTAAGTTGTAGGCTATCCGTATGCATACAGTAGCTGTTATGAACACTGGTCATAGGATTAAGTAATGCCGACGTTGTTCCGAGGTATTTGTGGGAGTTTTATTCAGCGACTACCTGGCTGAGGTTTGGACGCGTGTGGTGTGTGTCTCTCCCTGAGCTGGGCGGAGTTGCCATCGCAGTGATATCAGAGCTTTAATGATGAGATATATGTTTTATACTTAGTTGAATATTAATTCGGGTTAACGTTTATCATGTACCAGACATAAGTGCACCATGAGGCGGCAGTGGCTCAGTGGTTCATGTGGGTTGTCTACAAACCGGAAGGTTGGTGGTTCAATCCTCGGTTTCACCTGACCAAGTGTCGAGGTGTCCATGAGCAAGACACCTAACCCCAGCTGCTCCCGACGAGCTGGATGGCGCCTTGCATGCCTGTCGCCCGTCGGTGTATGAATGAGTGAGTGAATGTGAGGCAAATTGTAAAGCGCTTTGGTGGCCATTGGGTCTGTGAAAGCGCTATATAAATGCAGTCCATTTACCATTTACCATGAATGCCTTCTGTTTAGAGCCGTTTGCTGACGTTATCATTATCAATCCAGTTCAATGGTGGTTGAGTTTCAGTCAGCGTCAGCTACCAATTAGAAGTGTGTGTGTGTGTGTGTGTGTGTGTGTGTGTGTGTGTGTGTGTGTGTGTGTGTGTGTGTGTGTGTGTGTGTGTGTGTGTGTGTGTGTCACACTCAGTGGGCACAATTTCCTTATATTCTTAGAAAAGCCATTTGCTCTACAAGAGATTAAGTTAAGTGCACTAAAACTTAGGCCTAAGCATCAAATGACTAGGTTGGAAATCGTTGGTTACTTTTAAAAAATCTAGTACAGTGTGCACTTTATTATGCTGCTTGCTTGTTGCTACTGTGTGCAATAGTGTATTTTATTTATGCTTAAATATTTTCAGAATTTATTTTCAGAATTTTAATTATGCTTAAATATTTATTTTCAGTATTTTCAGCACTGAACTCTTTTTTTTACTTGTTCTACCCTCACCAGTTTTTACTATTTGTTAAATATAGTTTTTTCAATAAAAATTTCAATAAATGTTCCTTCTTTAAATTGAGACTTGTAACATTGATGACCCAGCCCATACAGATGACCGATACGGGCTGCCGATTTTCTTGAGCCGATACTGCTTTTGCTCCCTCAATTTACATCATTAATTTACATCATAAAAATTATGTAAATTGAGGGAGCAAAAGCAGTATCGGCTCAAGAAAATCGGCAGCCCGTATCGGTCATCGGCTAAGGCAGATGAAAAAAAAAATCGGTATCAGCACTAAAAAATCCATATCGGTCAATCCCTACTCAAATTGTTAATGTTAACAACATCAGCATTGCGTGAATACATTTAATGCCCTTCCGATATTTATCCTTGTTTTCAAATGGTCCCAGTGGCAGTCTCTTTTTTTTCTGTAGCCACTCCGAAGTCTTTTGCCTTTTACAACGGTTGAATTTCCAGTTGTCACTGGTGATTGTCCCTTGAACCTTTCTAGATCCGCCATCAAATTGATAAGTTTAATTATATCAAGTGCTGTGAGAAAAGGCTATAAATCTCCACCTCCTCCAAAATCCTCACACGCAATATAGCCTACTAGCCGAGACTCCTTTATGTGTACAGATGTGACGTAATGACTCAATATAGCCTACTAGCCGAGACTCCTTTATGTGTACAGATGTGACGTAATGACGCAAAGACATGCTCGAATTTCCCGCAGAAATCCACCAGTACGACTGGAATTAAAAACATTATTACAAGCTTAACGTTTTGAATCGAGCTAAGGCAAGCAGATAGTTTTGAACACTGGCTGGTTATGTACTTGCTCAAAATTATTTTGGATAATTTTTAACCCCAAAAAAAGTTACGGACTGCAGCTTTAATATTTTTATTTCTATAATTCAGAAGGTATGTTTAGAGGAAGCAACAATTTTGATCCACTTAGTGTCTGACAGATGTGCACCTGTGTAATGGTGCACATTTGGGACCGTCCTGCTAAGTTCACGATCTCTGCAATTTATAGGCTCTGATGCCCATAGACTTTTAAGGCAGAAAATTAAAGAAAAAAAAAGAAAAACAAATGTAATAGAAGACCCTTAAACAACCCTCTTACAAGACTGCTAAATAAAAATGAAAAGTCAGTAATGCTTCACAATAAGGTCCCATTAGGTAACATTAGTTAATGCATTCACTAACATTAACATTGAGCAATAGATTTGTTACAGTATTATTTATTAATCTTGGTTACCATTAGTGAATAAAAATACAACTGTTCAATGTAAGTTCATATTTGCTCAGGTCCATTAATTATCATCAACATATACAACTTGTTATTTTTCACATTTACGAATACAATATTAAAATCAAGATTTTTAAGATTAATGAATACTTTAGTTGACTTCAACTTCAAAAACTTGTAATGAAGTTAACTAATTTTAACAAATGGAACTTTACTGTAAAGTGTTTCCCAAAAAAACTTAGGCCATACCCAGTCAGCACAGATGCAACACCACCACGGGCATGTAGCAGCATCACCTGAAGATCTTGCACCTGTGTTTAGAAAAAAAGAAAGAAAGATAGAAATTAGAATAAGTACCTACATAAGTTATTTAAAATTAAATTGAATGCTGAGTAAATTGTCATGTAACAGCTGTCCTCTGAAAACACACACTAGACAAAGTACCTGCTGTTTGAGTCGCTTCATTTCTAGTGCGCGTGGGTCAACATTGAGAACAGGCTTATTTTTGATTTTACGGGCACGGTCCGCATAACGCAACGTGTTGATGGTCTCCTCAATGTTGGAGTCTGCTGGACTGACACACGCAATCATCAAGGTGTGGCTGTTACCTCCGAGGGAGTCTGGGGAAAAGGTTTGAGAAGCATTTCATTACCAACTAGCCAAATAAAATAAAATAACTGTTGGCATGCATTGGGTGAATCTCAATCAGCTCCTTTGCTCGTGAATCAGTACATGGCGTTCATGAACTCGAGCACTGGTAAGGACAATAAAGGACGCTGGCTCACTACACATTGGGACACTGATGACCATTTCCGGCGACGTGACAATGTCCTCATTGAACAACATCAATATACTGGTACTTGTAAACAACAGCAGAGCTGATGTCTTTCTGACATTACTTGTAATGATATTTAAAGTGCATTGTGATAATTTTTTTGATTGTTACATATACATGCAACATTTCAGCCATAAATAAATTATAAATGTTAGCTAGATTATGTTCATTACCTGTCTAGCGATTTATGTTTATGCCGAAATATAATAAAATAATGGTTTGCACTATACTCTCATTCCTGCGAAATAATCAAGAAACTTTACTGCCGTACCATGAGTGCAGCAGGCGTAATGATATGACGCAGCGCCTGAAAATAGGCTACCTTCCGTCAATAGAGCTGGGGACTATTTTGTCTTAATTTAACGTGTTGCGTTCATATTCTGTGCTCATCTGCTTTTCTGTAGTATGCATTATTGTGTTTACTAAGTTTGATAATATCATTCATTTCTTTTAAATCAGTCTAATGCATTAAGCCATGTTAGCGTTTCAGAACATCCACGAGGAGGCAGGTTTCGTGACATCATCGCGTACAATAGAAGTCCCATTTCATTGGCTAGGCGCCAACCAATAAAACGGCTCCTTTGAACACCCCCGCTCCCGCCCCCTTTCTCTCTCGCCACTACTGAGTTACAAGTGCACAAATCAGTTTTGCACCTCATATATCGCGAAAAGAGTAGCAAAAGTCAAGGCGCGAAATTTGAACTTGCAGTGACAGATTTGAGAAGTTGCAAGTGCCAATTTGAGGTTGTACTGCGAATTTGAATGTTAGAAGAAGTGCAAATTTGTATTACAAGTTTGTGTCTGTCGTTGTATCTTTGTGAAATGGCATTTTACACGTAGGGTTGGGTATCGGTTGGGTTTTATCCGATACCAGTACCTACTCGGTATTTTTTAAACTGTTCTGGTGCTTAAACCGTTCTTGAACTGGTTACTTAAGAAAACGAAACCGCACACAGTGTCAAAAAATAATAACATTTTATTTACAGGGCCAAACTGGACACAATATTAACTTAAATCTTTAAACAATATAAATAGAACATATGATAATAATAAAAAAATAAAAATTCACATTTACATAATATCAAATAAAACAATATTGTATCAAACAATGTAATAATACTGGAGATTAATAGAGATTACTACCAGGGTAATCTAATGTCGACATGGCTCCAGGTTACCATGTTTTGTCTGCTTGATCCAGTCATGTAGGCTAAGTTATCTGGTCGTTGTACTAGTTAAGGCAGCGCTTAGCTTGGCGGGTTAGCTATTTCGTTCCCACTGCATCTTAGCTACACAGCGTTGAGTGAACCTATGAAAGAGAACATCTCTGGATACTGGTGTAACCTATGTTCTCTGAATAGGGAACGAGACGCTGCGTTCGCTGCCAAGCTCCTCGCACTGCCGACAAGCTTCCTTTTTCGGCAGAGAAATCTGAGGAGCAGATGATGGCGCGCGCGAGCGTCGAGGCGGCGCCCGCGCCATCAGCCAACGAATTGGCGTGATTCTATATGGGATTCAGACAATCGGCACAGAGAGGGCGATCTGACGCGTAATTTTACACTGATACCCGCAAATTAGTTAAAATCTCCCGGAATCAAGAGCGAGCGAGCAAGAGTGCGCATGCGAGACAGAAGAGACTGTGCTCCAAGCCATATAGCGTGCGCAAGGCGGAGAGGGAGAGAGCGAGAGACCTTGCGCGCGTGTGCCTCATGAAGCGCATGTAAGAGAGTCAGGCACCGAAATTTTCGTTCTAATTAGGTCTGGTTACTACCGTTTACGTCGGAACCGGTTCCCTATTGGCACCGCGTTTCAGTACCCAACCCTACACATTTGTGACTGCTTGTCTGCAGCTTCAAATTCAGAATACAGGTTTGTGACTATTGTCTGCGAGTGCAAATATCAGCGTTCAAGTTCAGATTTTTATTTTACAGGTTTTCACATTGGAGCTGTGAGCGTAAATGTTCGCGTACACGTACGAATATTTATTGTACAAGTTCTCAAATTCACATCTACGTGCTCTCGAGTTTTGCTACTAATTTACCTTCATAAATGAATCTTACCCTGTAAAAGGCGTGTCAGTTTGGAGTCCCTGTATGGCACAAAGGTCCCCTTCTTGCTTTCATCACCGAGTGCACTGATCACATTCCCCAGAGACAGCAAACCACGGTTAATGCTGATTCCTGTGAGACAAATTTTATCAAGAATGTGTTTAAGGAATAGTTCCCCCAAAAGATAAAATTCTGTAATTTACTCACCGTCATATTATTCCAAACCCATGACTGACTTTCATTGAACATGGACTTTCATAAGGACTACTAGTGCTTGGAAGATAAGTATGGGTGGCAAGATACTTATATTAATGTTAGTGGAGATGGGGAGATGCAGAAACAGCTAATCCCGAAGCAAGGTGAATGCTGCTATATGCTTCAACAGCCCGTCGTCCATTATTCCTCAGTTATCTGCAGAATTATTGAAAAATAATGCACACCTGAAATTAGGGATGGCCCGATACCGATACTGGCATCGGGGATCGGGCCGATACTGTCCTAATAAACTCGTACTCATAAAAATTCGCCGATACCACGCACCGATACCACGTACATTTTGCAAAACGAAACTGGCCGCCGCGAGTGCTTTGTCGAGGTGAACTGAGGCATAGGAAAGTATAATGTCGGCGGTTTGGGCTCATTTCAAGATAAGGGGTGATGACAACAGCAAGGCAGACTGTGAGTTATGTTCAGCTAAGGTGTCGAGAGGAGGGAAAGAAAGTACATCGTTTAACACCAGCAATCTAATTAAACATCTGAAGACGCATCATAGATCTGATGGCCGAGCGCGCGCGCGGGCGGTAATGCACTCACTCTGTGTGTGCGGGTTACGGGAGAATAAAACGATTCACGGGACTCCCGCAAACTAGAAATATCTATGAATAAAACATAAAAACTAAAAGATTTTTATTCATCTCTTGCAGAAAAGCAACAAGAACAACCACAACAAAATAGAAACGATTTACAGGTCAGAGTTTCTATTCATAACATGGTTACAGCGTTGAGCGATGTAGCCAATCACAGACATGTGTTGATTTCTTGAACGCAATGGCCAATCAGAAGCATTTAAGATAGACTCCCCTCACCGCTCAAAACGGACTTTTTTGTTCAGTGCTGAATTCTGTATGCTGGCAAATCCTCTAATTATAACAAACAAAGTGTGGATATTATGAAAGATTGATTGTGCAGTCAGCTTCATTGATAATAACAGATGTGTGAGATCGCGATGAACTGTCAGCTTTTAGGATTTATTAAGGGAGCGCACTTTGCGCGCATTCAGTCATGCCAGACCATGCACGCAGTAGCCTGCTTGCTTTTATGTTAAATTAACAGTGGTTTGTGTGTTAATACATTTATTATTTTACTAATTTTTATTTATTTTTAGACTTGTTAAAACAAGCAGAGAAGAAAATAAAAACAGTCTTCTAACCTGTGTTCTAAAATAGTCGTCTTCTTTTCTGGGAGCCTATTACTTTTGCGGTAGAAATATCGGTATCGGTACTCAGTATCGGCAAGTACACAAATGTAAATACTCGTACTCGTATCGGTTTGAAAAAAAATGGTATCGGGCCATCCCTACCTGAAATGGTAATGTGACCACGATGTGAAACAGGTGTAAATAACTTTTCAATAATTCAACAGACCAGAGTCAATTATTTCACTTATACCATGGTTACCACAACTCGATTTTTCAGATGTTTTATTTCAAGACATTGGTCAGGTTTGTCGTCAAATAAAACGCTTTTGTGTTTAACTTATTTCTTACGCGTTGCATAGCGACGGCTGTAGAATGTCCACACGTGGAAATATCTAGATCGCAAACAGTCTGATTTAAGTGTAACAATTTGTTGAATGAAGATAAATAATTAGTTTAAATTCTGCTACCTAGCATATCACTCTTCTACCTCTTGTAAACCTCAGACAGGAAACATTAGGCTGAACCTTGAGTACAGGAATGTACCATCGTTGGTTGAACACAGGGAACTTGGGAGTAACCTGGCCGAGTTTCTCCAATTAAATTGGATTCCATGCATCACAAAGAAACTATACTTGATGCCAAAGATAACTAAAGTATGTTTGGTTCAGTTCATTGCTTTGGCTATCACTGTCAATCAGATTCAATCGTGCATTTAAATATAATTGTCAATCCAGAAAAGTTGCAATGTGTAGTTAGCAGCACGAAAAACGTATAGGCTATTATATACAGAAAGAGAGCAAAGATCACTCTTATAAATCACATTATAATCACTGAAGCAGTCAATTACTTCAGTAAAAAGCGAGGTAGCCTACATAAAGCTGCACTCTTACAAAAACCAAAAACTCGCATTCTCGCAAACTTGCGTTCACAAGCTCAACAGAAATATCAGTGATTGGCTACAAAGCTCATTGATGCAAAAACACATTGAAAACGATGCTCTTTACAGAGTGCTTCACACTCATGTTAGCGTTTTAAGCAGGCTATCAGCAGAAACAGGTACTGCAGAACTGCAGGAATTGTCACATTAAATGATCAAATAAATCTTTGACGGGACAAAGATTCATTTGAGGCCGCCAAAATATTTTCAATGGAGGAAAAACCCTAGTATTAATAGTAGAGCCCGACAAATTTATCGGCCGATATGAGCCGGTTGCAGATATATCTGCATTGGCGTATATGCCGCAGATATGCCACCGATATGAACTTTTTACAGAACATATAACGCAGATAAAATGCTTGTAAATTGTGTAATTACATAGTTCGTCCAGCAGAGTGCGCTCCATTGTTTGCCACTGGCGACCCATGTCACTGTAGTGACACCAGCCAACCCTTTCACTTCAGTAAGGAGGTCTCTTGTTCAGGCAGCATCAGACAAGCAGTCAAGCGGTGTCTTCACAATAGTTGGTGAGACACAATGCTATAAAGCAAATAAAAAATGTCCCCGTCTTTTACTCTCACAACGAGCTTATCATAATCATTTGCTACATTAGCTAGCTAGCCACGTTTCATACCTTGTCAGCGGGGTGGAAGCTAATGTGTGCGCAATCGCGCATCTTACACCGTGTCTACACCCATTATAATCAGTGATGTTGTCTACACTGGATGCGGTGCGACGCGAGCGACAAATCTCTGACAGTAAACTGATGCCTCGTTCTATTTATGACGTACTGACACGAAGGACAAATGCTTCGCAACGGGCGCCTTTTCGCGTCCAGTGTTGCCCATTCTGCCTATTACGCTAACGCTAATGTGCAGTCAAAGGTTTTTTTTTCAATATTATTCATGTTTACATTTCGTCCCCTTGGAATTATAAGGTTCTATCTGCGTTCTGAGCAGTTTTGAGATATTGAGCTTCAAAGTTTTTGCATTACATATAGGAAAATTTATATGGGGAACAAGTTTCTTTCAAACATGAAAATAACAGAGACCCTAAATGTATTCTAAATATAAAATATCAAAATCCTCTCAAATTTGTAAATGTTTTTTTTTTGGAATTGGTCAAACGCAGATAGAACCTTCTAATTCTAAAAAAACACTTTTCGCTTAGAATTATAAGGTTCTATCTGCCAAAACATTATTTGAACATTAAATTTAAAATTAATGTTGTAACAATGTCTCAACATGTGTTAGAAAGTAATATTTTATCCTTTCTATGACATTTATTTCATATTTTTTAGCACTTCCGTGTATTTAGGACATTTCAAATTAAGCAAGGTAGGTCTAAATATTTTGTCCGGTGCAGAATCTTAATTTCCGTTACCAATTCGGTGGGTAATTAAACACATTATTGCAGAAATTGTTACTTTAATCTTTCTTTGGTTTAGACAGAAAGCAGCTACTGTAATACATCTGAGCAGGACTTTATTCCAGCTAAAGTGGGCCAGGTGAAATGGCTTTCTCTCTATACATCAGTATGGCTGAAATAACACGCTAACGTTTTTTTTGTTGTAATTAAGACCCCATCAATGAAATTGTTAACTATTTGACCTTTAAGGCTTAAAATTGTAAAAATTAAGACATTTTAAGACTTTAAAAACTACAAGAAAATCGACATGCTTCAGCAAATTAATTCATAAAGTTTAATAATCATTGAAAAATGATTCACTGACTATATGATCACAAAAAATGTCAGACTAATTTTTTAATCACACACACACACACACGCACACAAACACTTTCACACACTCGCACACACACATTTTCACACACTCGCGCACACACACACACTTGCATGTTAAATGTTTTTTTTAAATATTCAATTTACTCACTGCATATTTGTATAATTCAGATAATAATAACTATAATAATAATAGTTATGAATAATAACCTCATTGATAATTAATAATAATAACCAATACACTATAAAGAAAATGGCCAAATTGAAGCCACTTCATAACACTACACAATTTAGTGAATATTTAATTTACTGTAAATGTATAGCATTATGCCTTTATGGGGTTTCTTTTTGTCTTCAAGGAAAAGTTGGCGACATGATATATAAAGTTGATTCTGATTGGTCCTCTTCTGTGCATTCCAAGTGCTGATTGGCTCACGCAGATAGAACCTTATAGAGCCAAGTTAGAGTTCGATTTTGTAGATAGAACCTTTTTGTTTTTTCAATAAAAAGTCCCACAATGTACACATTTTAAAAAAACACATCACATAATGTAAATAAGTTGTCACAGAATAAGAATATGTGAATAACTCAATTTTGACAAAAATGTCAGATAGAACCTTATAATTCCAAGGGGACGATTTGGAAAAACTGTTTCCTGCATAAACCTGCCCCTGTTGGATTGGCAGTAGCTTGCTTGCCCTACACAATTACCTTGTTTATTTTCTTAATACAAGTTATATAAATTGTTCTATTTGCATTTTAAAGTTATTTATAATAAGTGAAGTAAAGTTAACTGTTTAGTGCACTGATGTCAGACTCATTTTGGATAATAAAGTTTGTTAAAGGTGCTGTATGTAAGAATAACAGCAGTCCAAAATCAAAATATCAGAGACCGTTGTTTCCTTCGCCCCCTCCTCCTCAGATTCGACTCGAAAAAGGGTTGCCAGTTTGAGGACACGCAACAGGAGCAAACACAATTGACGACGAAAACCGAGGAGACTTACGCCTAAGTTAATGAGTTGATTTATCCGCGTTTTAATATGCTCTCGTTCATAGAGATTTTTAGATGGATAACGAGGCTTTTTAGGTTGTGGAATCTGCAATGTCTGACCAGTTTGTTTGCTCGTTTCCAAGGCTGCCATATGCTGCGTTTCCTGCCAACTGGCATCCCGGAGTGTCGAAATACTATCGGGTGAACTGGCAGTGGACGAGATCACACAGACCAAAACAAAACCCGACTGACAACACGGAACGTGTAAAATAACTGGCTGTTGAAGTGTTTTAGAAACGAGTATGTGAACTTAGCATGTTTCCTAAATATCTGCAAACATATGGTATTTTTATTAGAGTAAAAAGGTTCACGTCGTTATAAGCGTTTGATCACCACATTTGAGTGATCATTGCAAAAAATGTGTTTATGTATATACTGTATTCTATATACAGTACCAGTCAAAGGTTTGGACACAAGAAAGGGAAAGTGTCTCAACTTTTGACTGGTACTGTACTGTAATATGCACAAAGAATATCGGCCAATTTATTGACAGACTTTTTTTACTCCCTAATATCGGTATCAGCCCTCTAAAATCCATATCGGTCAGGCTCTAATTAATGGCCTGCTGCATTACAAAGCACAGTCCATGAAAAAGCACAAATTGAACACAATATTGGCCTTGGAAATGGATAAATTAGTTTATTGTGCTTAAGTAATTAAGGCCCTTTCACACAGTGCGTTGATCTAAGAAAATTGCCAGAGTGCCTTCTGTTTGAACGCAAACAAGTCTGGCATTGATCCCGGGATGGGGACCTAGTAACATTCCTGGGACCAGTCCCGGAAAGCTCCCTGTATGAACAAAAGGCAGGATCAATGCCGTAAAGGGCTGTGCCATAGTGATGACGCTTAAGTAAAACGGTACATAAATCACTGGCAGTGTGAATGAACCAAAATCAAACGATCCCGGGACAAATCCCAAGAGACATTAGTGTATTTTCCAGAATCTTTGTGTGAACGGGGCTTTAGTCGATTAGTCGCCAAAAAACTGCAGCCAAAAAAAAAAAAAAAAAAACATAACCAATAAATTGTTAAAATGTTTAGACGTCTCCTTCAGTTTTTTTCACGACACATTCATAATCATTACGTTTGCCATTGCGCTCTGGCAAGCTTCATGCGTCATTTTATATAGGCAATTAAAGGGTTAGTTCGCCCAAAAATAAAAATTCTGTCAGTAATTACTCAACCTCATGTTGTTCCAACCCCGTAAGACTTTCGTTGATCTTCGGAACACAAATTAAGATATTTTTTATTAAATCTGAGAGCTGTCTCACTCCTCCATAGGCTTCTATTGTAATAGAAACTTGCCGCTTCTGGGTTGTACGTCAGAACGTAGGCTCACTATTGGCCAGCATCACACACCTGACCAGCGTCGGCCAATAGGGAGCCTACGTTCTGCCGCACAACCAAGAAGCGCTGCGCTGTTACACTACGTGAACTCACACAGAGGCCCACACAGAAGAAAATTATTAGGGGTTCAAGCACTTCAGTGCTGAAACCCTATTGTTATTGTTAATTTTCCCATCATGCAACATTCTCCATGTAAAACTGATCGGGCAGGACCAGTGTTGTTTTTGGCAGCCCTTTTAGTTTTAGTCTTAGTCTTTTGGACGAAAATGCTTTTTAGTTTTAGTCACATTTTAGTCACTTAAAAGCTGAATAGTTTTAGTCAAGTTTTAGTCGACGAAAATAGAAAAGAAATAAAAGTGCCACTTTGCAATCTGTTAAAAATAGAAAAGAATAGAAATCCATTTGGCAAGACAGGTCTATTTATCCCTGCATTAGTGGCTGCAATGAGCCTGTTTTGAATTGCACAATTTCTCAAAAGTCAAGCTCAATGATCAGCTGAGATCTGTACTTTGTTTTCAGTGAAACTGAAACAGCTGAAAAGCCCATCTCACAGAGATATGATGTGGCAAAGGGAAGAAGAATACACACAGCTCTCTGCCTTTCGCCTACTTAAAAACGTGATATATTTTTTTAAATAGATAAAATAGACATAACATACTGTGTTTGATATGGGATTAAAATGATGGGTAGTGTATGGGCAGTGTATAAGATATAAACTAATGATAATTACTTTAATATTCCTTTGTTCCGATCAGAGCATGTGAGTGGAGAGCACATTTCTGAATATTCCGCCCCGCTCGCTCATTCAGCTCAGGGTCGCGCGCTCAACATAGAATGGCCTGCTGGTTCGAGAATATGTGGAATAAGAACTGCCTCTGACTAAAGTTTTTATTCTAGTCGACTAGTAGTTGTTCATTTAAGCCATTAGTGGGCAAATCGCCCCTTTATATTAATTTAATTAGCCTACTTAAATAGGCTATACGGGATATTGAGCGTTATAGCCGCACTCAAGCACACGACCGCACGCATAAAGCTTGCCACAAAGAACGATTATGATTATGAATGTGTAAAAAAATAGCAAGGAGACATTTAATTGTTTATTAATAAACTGGTGTTTTCGGTGTCACTGCAAAGATGAATTTGACGATGCGGACTCGCCATGAACGAATAAAGATAAAAAGGCATAAAACGGAAAATTTCCTCCCGTTTTGGAGGAGACCTGTCACGCCAGTGGGGCGCGCCCCACACTTTGAGAACCGCTGGATTATACTGAAACTGAAAGTATGTCCATAAATCATCTCGTCGTTTCCGACCACCAAGCCCGTTTATTGGCTTCGCCGCCATGGTCCTTTGAAGATGTGTGGCGAGTGACTAGCCGCAGCCGCAGGTGTGCAGGTGGAATCTGGTGCGCGCGCGGCATGGGTACCCAAAACAATGATAGGAAGCGGCAGCATTTCTGATACTTTTTTTTAGCTCAAAACAGACAGATTTCACGCAAAATAGGCAGAAATGACATGCATTGCGAACGTCAGACTTAGTCATTTTCGTTCCGTCTCGTCTTGTCAACGAAAACTCGAAAACGTCTCGTCATGTTTTAGTCACCTTAGAGCCATTTTTAGCTAGTCATCGTCGCGTTATCGGCATAAAAAAAAGTGCGTCAACGAAATAATTTCGTTATCGTCATCGTTGACGAAAACAACATTGGGCAGGACGAACCGTAAGTCGTAGAGACTTGAAACTATGGGGGCTGGTAGTACTCACACCGCCTACAGCCTCACCAAGGCACGCCCCGATTGGCCCATAGGTGGCGCTACAGCGGGCAAAAGTACGAAATGGCTCATAACTCCTCAACCGTCGGGCGTAGGCTCAAGTGTCTTACATCGTTGGAATCCTTGGCTCGAGCCGGACAAGATGCATGCCTCGGATTGGCTCGCCCTCAGGCTCCAATTTCGAGTAAATTGCGTTTTTGTGTAAAACCTACTTTTGCGAACTACTCCTAGGTTTTTGGCCTGATCGGAACCAAACCACTGCAGAAATATTCTCTGGAGTGTGATTGTCCATAATCATAAAAAAAATAATTAAATTTCAATTGTCGGTTGCTAAGGGGAACCAAAACGTTTGATGGCACCAGAGCCACGTTTACTAAAATGGTTATAACTTGTGAACGGAAAGAGATATTTTCGCTAAATTTGGGACACATGTTCATGAGCACAATCTGAGGTCGCATGAAAAAAATTTAGACGATTGGCCACTTGGTGGCGCTATAACATGGAAAAATATTATGACAATGGTTATAACCGCATCCAAACGTTAGTCTAATGAAAGATGGCATGCAGTGTCTTTGTCCAGGGTACCTTGATAGTCTATGAGAACATTGGTGTATCTAAAAAAACTCAGTATACGTCATCGGCAAAATGCCCTGAAGGAGCCTGAGACTTTTCAAGCCAGCGTTTTTTCACGGGAGTGACCTCCTTACACTTGCCGAGTCCAACAATACCAAACATGCCAGGTTTTGCCTTTTGGTTTTGTAACGTGTCATTTAGAGCTTAAAAAGAATTACTGTTCTCTTCGAAGACCATTAGTCTGATCGAGACAAAAAAAAAAAAAAAACACAGGCAATTTGAAAACATAAGTAAATAGCTAAACAATAATGCCCAAATGTCAAAATTATGATAGGAACTGAAAAAAAAAAATCCAATCAATATCACCGATGCATAATTTTTATGCTCTCATAAATAATAAGTGTATCAACTTCAAAACAAAATGACATATTTACAACAAATTTGAGACATGTATATGGGCACACTTTTAGGACTACTAATAAAAGTGGTGCAGATCAGGCAGGTCAAGCTGCTATAACTGTCAAAAAAAACTTATAAAAAATATCATTCCTTAGTAAATTGCCTGTATTGGCTGTAAATAGTCTTTCCTATGATCTAAGATTATTTATTTATTTATTTGGATCCCCATTAGCCAGTACAGAGGCAGAGGCTTCTCTTCCTGGGGTCCCAACAATTAAATACAAATACTACATTTAATCAAAAAAATAAAATGTTAAGTCAATTAACCTAACATTCATTCCAAATATCAAAATCAACAATTTACTATACCGTATTTTCCGCACTATAAGGCGCACTTAAAAGCCTTTAATTTTCTCAAAAACCGACAGTGCGCCTTATAATCCGGAGCGCCTTATATATGGATGGTGAACACACGTTCACCAAGACGGGGAGACAGCGCCGAGCGACTTACGCCACTATCTGCCAATGGATCGTGGATGCCTGGGCTGATATATCAGTCTCATCTGTGATCCGAGCTTTCACGAAGGCAGGAATAATCTCTTTATTCAGCCGGCTCACATACCCGTATTTACTTCCTGTTTTCGGCCGAAGTCCACAGTAGTTGATTGTCGAGTTCGCGCGCGCGATCAAACCTCCTCCGTGTGTTCAACATCTGATTCGGATGAACTATCCATTTGAGCTGATATTCTCAGAACACCACACAGCACCGTCATCGGCTGACAGTCTGAGTCTCCACTGTTGCTTAGTTACCAATGATCGCGCGCGCCCACTCGACAATCGCCTACTGTGGACTTCGACCGAAAACAGGAAGAAAATACGGGTATGTGCAGTCAGATTCACCGTGTTCACTCACATGGCTGTGCACTTGTAATGACACATTAAGGTTGTTAAGAGGCTAAAAGCAGGTTTAAAACTTGTCCCGTTTAAGTCAACAGGGTGCAAATTTTAAAAAGAGGATAACACGGTGTAGGCAACACCGGTTTTTGTCGTTGTTATCTGTAGTTGACAGCACTCCAAATTTCCTTTAACGTTTGAACAACGTTACCATGGGAGTGAACGGAGTTGTCAGAACGCTTAATGAAGTTTGACTTTATCTGACTGTTTTGTTGACATTTGTTGACATCTAGTGGATGCATAACGCAAACCCAGTCAAACGTTTGACTGCAGTATCTTATGCGCCTTATAATCCAGTGCGCCCTATATATGAAAAATGTTCTAAAATAGGTCATTCATTGAAAGTGCGCCTTATAATCCGGTGCGCCGTATAGTGCGGAAAATACGGTATATAGTGCTATTAAATGTTCCTTAAAATATTTTTTAAAACTCATTTTTCTTGTGTAGAGTGTCTCTTGTCAAAATGTGTAATATCAATGGTAAATCCTTCAATATAGTTTCATTCTTCTTTACATTATACAGTCCGATGTTTTGCAGTGGTTTTTGAAATAAAATAAAAATCCCTTTTATGCATGCCTGCTGTTAAAATAATGACTAGCACTACTATACAAAAATTGAGAGTAAAGGAAATTAGGAATTCTAGACACAGAAATATTTCTTTTAAAACAAAGCAGAGACAATCTTTCACCTGTACATTTTTTGTCTATATGCACTCGACCAAACAACTGGGCAATAATCTAAGCTAGAACCATTGTTTTAGAAATACATTTGTAACCCGGGTAACCCAGGCCACCAGTAAATGACTTGAGAGTTGGAAAAAGTTAAGAAATATAAAGAATTAAAGTGTTCTACAAAGAAACGCGATTCATCCAATCACTGATTGTGCTGCATTGACTGACAGCCCTAAGAACCAACAGTAGCGGCATATTCATTAGGCCCGCCCACAGTTTGCGCCGGTGCCGTCATCAGTCAGCATTCAACAGACGGAATCAGATGAGAACAGGTCAGACAGGCAGCAGCACACGGAGCATTTCTCCACAAACTTCTTTCACAAAATCATAATCGAACGGGAACTGTGATTGAGTGCACTTGGAAACTTTGGATACGTCAGGCTGGTGTGTTGTCAGAGAGAGAAAAGTGGAGTGGAAATCTGTATTGAATTTGGTTTTGGTGAGTGATTTTTTAAAATTTTAAATCTGAATATAAAAAGACATATGAAAGATATAGCTAGATATGTCAATTTCAGAAATGATTTGATATGAGTAGGCCGCACTCACAGCGCGAGCAGAGCTAGTTAGCTAAAGCTACCATGTGTAACGATGCTTATTGTATCATGAGTTGAGACAATGAGTGATTTATGAGTGTTGATCTGGTCTATAAATGTCGATAAGTTAGATTAATGTGTCATTTGAGATGCGCATACTTAATTATTGTACGTTTGTCTTGTGTTTTGCAAGGCTGTGTTTCCTTGTTCTCAGTTTTTTCCTATGTGCACGTCATCTGCAAGTATCCTGTTTTGAAACTATCAACTGGTAAGATGTTTCCAATTTTCTTTTGTTTTTCGGACTCAAAGGACTTTGATTCATGGGATTTAGTGATTTGATTGGTTTATTTTTGCTTCTGAAATGGACAGACTTTGTTTTTTGTACTTGAACTGATCGGAGAAGTTTGAACAACTCTTTAAACTGAATCCTTTGATTCACGAACTTTGTTCAACTGAGTCGTTTTATTCATGAACTTTGTTCAACTGAATCTTTTCATCTTTCCAGCATTTCCAATTCATATTGTGGAACATACTGTTTACTATTGACAGTAAATGTGTTTATTGGAAGGAATTCTGAATCATTATGTTTTGAGTCGAATCCAATATCTGATCCAATATATTCTTTTTTTACATTTCATCATTCATTCATCCGAAAAGAAATGACTAGTCGTTAAGGCTGTAAGGTTAGTCAACCAGAGAAATCCTTAGTCAACCAAAGTCCTGTCCTGCACAACGATCAGTCAACAAAATAAAAAAATAAAAAGATGAGATGTTTTGCATTTTTATTGAACATTTATTAAACAATTGTCATAGAGCATTTATAAAACAACAACGAAAAATCAATACTACATAAAACTATAATAATAAAATTAGTTGAAAAGTGATTTTAGTAGTGATTTTTTTTAACTGCAAAGTGAGAAGTTCTGTCCTAGATCTATAGTGACCATCACAATCGCGCACCTGATCACACCACACGCTACAAAAAATATAACTGCTAAAACTGCCAAATAATGAAAAAACATAACAAAAGCCCTAGTTTATACTGGTGTATATTCTTCTTTACTTTCAAAGCTTTGGGTTAACTTTTGTTCAGCCGATCTAGGCATTTTAAAACACACAAACCCAAATAGCCTAAAAAACAATCCTAATAATTATAGGCTGTATAGTAGGAAGGCATATAGGTTTATTTTCATTTTGTTACATTATTTAGGCTATTTTCAAATGCGTCAAGTGTACAAATAAAAACAAAAACATAAAACACAATCTATTGAGTCAGTCTAATAAAGCCGTTAAGGCTACTTACAGATTTGCAGGCCTAGTCCACCTTTTTTATGTTGTGGACCAAAAACACTAACATGTCCACATTCTTGGGTAAAAGACAGCTCCTCGACTTAACAATAAATCCTGCTTTGGAAAATATGTGCTCTGCAGGAGTGGAGGTTGCAGGGATGCAGAGCAGGCGTCTTTTGTGCGCTCAAGTTCGTTATTTCAAATGTAGGCGTGCGGCATGCGCGCTCATAATGGAAGCGACGCAGTCGCGGTGCGACACGCTCATTTTTTCCAAGCGCGTTCGCGCCGCATCGAGATAAAAACATCTTAACTTTTCAGAATGCTGCAAGCGCACCGTAGGTCACGTGACAAGAACCTTAACAACAACAAGCTTAGAAACGACAGACGCCTCCGGAGCGCAACCGCCCTAGCGCTTTGGAAAAAGGAGAACGCGGCGCGCCTAGCGTTTTGTGAATGGCGCAGCATCATAGCTTGCACTCCACAGTCTTGTCTTTTTTTGTAAAATACAGCCAGACAAAAGATTTAGATTTCTTGGAGATTTTGTTGACTAAAGCCAAAACAAATAGCATTCTAACTGAATGAATACAGCAAAACTTTTACTGAGCGCGAAGCAGCAGTGCAGCCAGCCGCAGGTGCGGTTCCCGAGTGTTCTACGTGGTGCGCTAAACTGGCGCAGAATAGCCTAAATTAAAACATTTAAATTTGGGGATAAAACATAGGCTAATTATATTTAAAATACAGTAATATATAACTGCTTATAAAGGAATAAATATCAGTAAATCAATTCATTTATTTCTGTTGGTAAAAAATTATGCAACTGGTCGACCAATGAGAATGAGAAGACGGCATCAACTGATTAGTCGACTTAACGACTAAAGTTGACAGCCCTACTAGTCAGTGATGTCTGTTTTGATTTATTGACTTATAAATTGTTTATATTTGTCACTCATCTTTCTGAAACAAACTACAAAGAGAACTAATTCCTTTTTATAAGGAAATAAATATAATTTTCTATTTGATAGCAATACCACTGTCACATGACGCCTACCACAGGTCTGAGCTCGTCACTGTCATCACCGCAAAAAACAAACCAAAAAAAACCTTTACATGTTAAAGGTATAGCGGAGGATTTTCTTTTTCTGGGTGGGTAGCCTATACTATTGGTCCACCTAATTGTCAATCATTCTGGTGATATGTTTACGTAAGGCCGTCGTACGTGCTCGTCCCTATGTAGTTTTCGCTTTCTGCGCATGAGCACTTTCAGTTGTATTATGTGTGATGAGTTACGGTTTCAGCCATTCCTTTGAAAATGGCTGAGGGTCGAAAGATAAAAAATGTATACGAAGTGTATGATAAGAAGAGAAAGGCCGCAGAATATAGAAACAAGACCAGAGTGATTTTGGGTGAATATTTCACACGCTGGCGTGTGCTAAAAGCACAGGTTGGGCTTCCCACTGATGCCGCAGTCGCGAAAATTGTACTAGACAGGTAAAGTTTGTCATGCAAACTTTTTAAAATCCATTTAAAATCACTGCTAGTAAAAGTTAATGTAAACTCTGATTAGCGATGCTAGCCCTGGCACAAGTCATGCACCGCGTAGACACGGTAAACATCTCAATTTGTCTAAAGTAGCCTTATGACCATATGGCAGGGTTCCAGACTGCGACCAAATTGGTCGCATATGCGACCATTTTTTGAGAATGTGCGAGTTAAAATTTTATGTGGTCGCATTTGTGCGAGTGGACGCTCGAGCAACAGAACGCCGTTGTATCAGCAGCTGCAGTCTGTAACTTATGTTCAAAATGAACGAGTAGGCTACATCATGAATCCATTTTCCAAACCGTGTTTTTGACTTATTCTGAATCACTACGGTACGCCTATAATAAGTGTTTATATTCGGACTATTTTATCCCGGGGTCGTCTCGGCTGCGGAGTAGCCCAGTGCCTGCGTGACTCGCCATATACATTAACGGAGAGAAGTTCTGTCTACAATGTTCTTCCGCAAGACACGTCGTGCAGTTTATTTATTGACGAACGTAGACGCCACGCACATTGCACACTGATGGTGAAACGCCCCAATTACGAATTCACGAATTAAGGCATATAAAAATGAAAAGGTCTCACGAAACACCGAGCCCCTTCCTACGTCTTTTCAGCGGTTATATTTTCCTCTGTCGAGCGATTACTCTCATGATCGCTCGACAGAGGAAAAGGAAATTATTATAAAATGCAGAAGGTAAGGAGTGTGAGATTTCTGCTTTTTGTTTCAAATGTAAATAGATAGATTGTATCTAATTCAAATGTAAAAATGTTTAAAATTACAGATTAAAATTACTGTCCAAAATCCATGAAAATCCTGAAATTTGGCAATGATAATTAATATATTACAGGTATTTCTGCTGCAACACAGAAAGTGTTTGCTAGCCTTGGTCCATTAAAACCACTATTCATTGGCATGCATTGATTAATCCCATGGCATGTAGCAAAAAAAAAAAAAAAGTGCGACCAAATCATATGCTGGTGCGACCAACTGAGAAAGTTGGTAGCACCAGTGCAACCAGTGGAAAAGTTAGTCTGGAGCCCTGCCATATGGTAAATGATATCACGCTGAAATATTCTAAAACCTTGTGTGTTCATTTTCGATAATTCCAATGTATTCACCATAGTATTTATTACACAAATGCAACAAGCTACTTGTCCATTGCATATCATGTCTTGAGTCTTCGGTCACTCAATCGATCAGTATAATAAGTAAATAAAACACAGAAGGGCATTTGACATTTTGTCTTCCATGAATGTTTTTGAGTTAGTTTGTGCCACCAAACGTGACTACCCAAATTTGGATGCCCTTCCAAACAATCTACTTTGCATATCTGTGCACCCTCTCGGGAGCAAATAGTGTTGCGCATGTTTATTTAAAAAAAAATTGGAGAGGGCGGGTCTTCTCTAAAATTCGGAAAGATCCTCCGCTATACCTTTAACATTGTGTCGAATAACATGGATTCATTGATTGTAATGACATGGATTGTGTCTAATGACATTGTGCCTTACATGGATTCATGGTTTTCTAAACAAACCTTATCAAAACATGGAGCACCAGTCTAGGACAATTCTCTGGCCTCTCTAGGTCAATAATTATTGAAAAAGTTGAACTTTTGCATTTTTCATATTGTTATAACAGGATGATTTAGAAAAGGGGTGTGGCAATAAAAACTCAAAAGCCTATAAATCATAAATAAAAACTCGTGTGACAACATAGTTAACAAACATGCTACATTTTATGGAGATCAAACCATAGGTGGCGCTATAACTGTTAAAAAGCTTTAAAACCATATATTTCCTATGGTAAATTGCCTGTATTGGCTGTAAATTGTTGTTTCCATCTATTATGTCACTGGTTAGGGTTAAGAGGCGCAAAATGAACGTTTTGGGAGGAGCCTATTTTTCTAAAATGGCTATAACTCGAGAAGTAAATGATATCTTCACCAAACTTGGTACACATGTGAATGAGTTCAATCTGAGCTCACAGTAAAAAAATTGCAACGATTGAACAGTAGGTGGCGCTATAACATGGTAAAAACATAAAAATGGCTATGACCACGTGACCGTTAGTCCGATTGACCTGAAATTTGGTGCAGTGTCTTGGTACCATGTATGTGTAAAAGGATAATGGCGTATCTAAAAAAACATGGCCGCCATTGACCAATGAAGTTTGAGCACCTATTAAACAAGGTTAACGGAGGCCGATCAGAACGAAACTCGATGGGCATGTTCAACTCGTGGCCCTAGAGGTCTGTAAGAATTTTGAAAGAAATCAGCCACTTGTTGGCGCTAACGAGTTTTACAGCTCTGTAATCACGTGGTGTAGCACACATCCACACAATATGCATATCGTTTGATACATCTAGTTATTAACGAAAATGTTAAAAACCTACTTTTGCGAACTAGTCCTAGCTTTTTCGCTCAATCGGAACCAAACCAGTCTAGGACAATTCTCTGGACTCTGTTGAATTTCCTATGGTAAAATGCCTGTATTGGCTGTAAATGGTCTTTTCCATCTATTATGTCAGTGGTTAAATGTATGCTAAATAAAACTTAATGTCTTAAATGCTTATGTGCTTAAAGGCCTTAACCCTCTGGGGACCAAGAACGCGCCCGCGCGTTTTGCTGTTTTTTTTTCACATAGCAGCAACTAGGGCTGTGTATCACCAACAATGTCACGATACGATACGTATCACGATACTAAAGCCACGATACGATATGTGTCACGATATGGATCAATTTGGAATTTAAATTTCTTTTGAGCTGAGTTTAGTAACAGTAATATCTGTTTATTGAATAACCAGTGTTATAACAGTTGTGATAACTGAAAAACAATGAGTTAAATGAATAAAAAAGCTTAGAATGGCTCTTCCTTCTGCTTTTAAAGTCTGCCTCAATAACTGAAATGACAATTATAGTGACACTGAAGCATGTCTACACGGCTCAATGACTAAACAAAACTTAAAACATTCCATAAAAGCAAAAACGGTAACAACTTAAATTTAACTTAGTTTTCTCAAACTCTTTTAAACACCAGTATTTAACAGGTCTTAAGTGTTGGAATGTGCACCAAACAAAGTCATTTCTTCTACGTTGAAATCATTTTAAATGATTACATTTTCAAATTTTAATGCAGAAACAACAATTGATCGACATGCTCAGGGTTAAGAGAGTGACAGCAGAATATCTCGCTTAACTTCATCATACAACCGGGGAATCGCCGTTTCTGTTAAAAACCTTTATGCTTATTTAAGACATAACCAACTGTGTTTAGAGGATACTTACCAAGAACGAAATTGGTTCATGACATCATTTTGCGTGTTTTAGTCTGTTAAAGCGATATAATCTCGCGAGCTGTATGTGAGGCGGCTTTACTCTCTATGTATGCACGCAGAGAAAACCAACTCTCAGAGAGCGCGCAAGTAGGCTACTGAATAGTTTAAAATCGTTTGAATGTTTAAACTGGTAAGACTTAAAGACATGCAAATGGTAAACTTTAGTCACGATGGCCCGATTATGCAAGTGAATATTCCGTCATGTCCCGACTCCTAACCGTGAGCGTGTAGTTTCACCGGCTGCAGCGCTGGACGCTTGCCCGAGACGAGAGAGAGAAGACGCAGCACTGCATTGAACTCACGCTGTTTGTGAAATTGCGTCTCACAGAAAGTTTTAAAATGACTGATTTGATAATCTGTGTGGATTAATTTACTAATACTACAACCTACATGCTAAAGTGAATAAATGTTTCCGTGAATTTCCCGCATTATAAAATGCGGGAATTATTCAAATTATGCGCAATCCCGCGCCGAAATTGGAGCCCTGAATTGGCTACATTCAAAAGCACAAAAGTATCGATACGGCAGCTGCTGTATCGATACGCGTATCGCCAGGAGTTCATGACGATATATCGTTGTATCGATATTCTGAGCACAGCCCTAGCAGCAACATAGACTTAAAATACTCCGTCATTTATGGTCATATAAATAAAATCAATACATGATTATAAACTATAGAGGGTCTTCTTTTTTTGTGTACACTCACATTAACATCAAAACCTTGTGTTTTTTTAAAAATAAATAAAATAAACAGGGTGCGCTTTCAGCTCACTCTGTCTCCGCAAAAATCTTTCTGAAACATGTCTGGAAAATGAACGGAAACTCCGCTAATACTTATCACACAAACATGAAACATACGTCTAAAGAACGCTTTAAATTTCTACTTTTAAATAAAACAATTCACATTTAAAACAAATATTCTCCTGCAATGTAATCTGTCAAAAACTAAAGAGAAGTACAGTTTCTCCTGTCTCAGCTCATTATCGTTAATTTGTTCACACCCACTCGCAGAGCGCGCGATTCATAAGATAATGTGTTGAGGCCATTTGCAAAATAGATAAACGCCCCCAGGCAAATGCTGTAAACACACAATATTTTTTAGTCAGATTAAGATTCGTCTTGCGCGGCTATGAGGAATAATCCTGGGACATTTACCACAGAAGGGCTGGTTTATTTTCACTTCGAGGAGGAGCAACAGATTCAGCTGAGAAGTGTAAGTGTTTTGTGCTTTGTTCTAATTGCGATATAGAATAACGTTAGTGTCTGTAAACGGACAAATAGCATATCCTACTGTTTAAGTGTGTGTGTGTGTGTGTGTGTGTGTGTGTGTGTGTGTGTGTGTGTGTGTGTGTGTGTGTGTGTGTGTGTGTGTGTGTGTGAGTGTGAGTGTGAGTGAATGAATGCACAGATACGCACTGTTACAGACGAAATAAAAGAACATTTCTTTGACTAGTTTTGGATAAAGTTTTTCAAATCAAATAAGCATCAAATAAGCTTCAAAATAAAGACATCAAATAAGCTTATGTTTTGTCAATAAACTAATCAACTAAGATGTTTGTTCCAATGCAAGCTATATCAAAATAATGAATCTTCAACTTTGAAATATGTATGATCAAACTAAGACATTTATGGAAAAAGACTATTTTCTTTTCAAGATGTTTCCAACTCTAACTTTGAACTGAAATAAAACCATGTCTATATGGTGAAGGGTGTGTGATAGAAGTGTCCAGACGTATGCACCCTGTATTTTAAAGAAGAACATTTAATTATTTGCGATACATTATTCATTCACAAAGAATTCAGGGACATTATTCATTTCCCTAAAGGTTAGAGTTTTCCTCATTTTTTAAATTAAGGCATTAAGATTTTTTATTCCTCTTCTTAGTCAACTTTAGCATGGGTGTTTTCACTTATTCTAAGCAGTGTGTGTGTGTGTGTATATATACACTACCGTTCAAAAGTTTGGGGTCAGTGAGAATTTTATTTTTATTTTTTGGAGGAAAGAAATCAATACTTTTATTTATCAAGGAATAATTAATTTGATCGAAAGTGACAGTAAAGACATTTATAATGTTACAAAAGTCTTTTGAACTTCCTATTCATCAAAGAATCCTAAAAACAAAACAAAAAAAACTGTACAACTGACAGACCAACAACTGTTTCAACATTGATAATAATAATAAATGTTTCTTGAGCATCAAATCCTCATATTATACTGATTTGTGAAGGATCATTTGACACTGAAGACACTGACACTGGTGATGCTGAAAATTCAGCTTTGATCACAGGAATAAATTACACTTTACTATATATTCACACAGAAAACAGCTGATTTACACTGGAATAATATTTAATACTATAACCGATTTTTGTTGTATTTTTAATCAAATAAGCGCAGCCATGGTTAGCAGAAGAGAATTCTTTTAAAAGTATTTAAAATCGTACCGACCCCAAACTTTTGAACGGTAGTGTATATATAATTAAAAAGCAATTTTAACCAGAAACCAGTCCTTTGTTGTGTATCTTTGGATTATGTTGTGTTGTAAATAAATCCAAACAATCGAAAAGCCATTCTTTTTTAAATCTCCTCATTCTTTGTGCAAGGCTCCTCATAAGGGCCTGATAGCACCTAATAGGGCCATTATGGGGAGGGTCTTTGTCTTTCTCAGGTGTGAAATGCCATACATATTAATGAGAGATCACGCCTCCTCACATAAAGCTTTCTCACACTAAACACGTCATACACATTATAAAAGGATTTATTGACTTATCTGAATGAGTAGTCAGGATGATTCTCACATAGTTTTGGAGCAAATATTCTAGGCTATGTGATACAATTTTCAAAAGTCTAAGTCTAAATAATCAATATGTGTTTTGTGGTCTTATTTCAGCAACTTTCATTTTTATTTTTTTCAATAACCACGCATTAACATTATTCTATTAAAAATACAAACATGTACATACATGTTGCTCAGATATCATGGTAGCCAAGTTTGTGCTATATAGAGTGAATTTACACCTTTGCCATTAACATGTTTATAAATAACTGAAAAAAGCACAAATGTCAGTGCATGTCAAAACATCCCAAGGGCCCCAAAAACACTCTGGTCCCCAGAGGGTTAACTGCTTGAACCCCGATAAATGCTGCTTGCAGCTTTAATTTTTTTTGTTTTTTTTACACACAAAAAGTATTCTCGGCGCTTGATAAAATTATGGTTGAGCCACTTAGTCACTTGGACTATTTTGGCTAGAAAAATCTTTAGTTGAGGGCAGCCCTAGTACTTCCTATGTGAAAAACACCCATTTGTGTCACTGCTGCAGGTTGTGCCGTACTGTGTGAGATAACACTCATTTTTGAGCTTTTGTCAGCTCTAACTTTCAGGAGGGTGAACTCATTTTTGAAACATGACATTATCTCTTTGATAAGAAAATGATATTTTCCTAAAGAAAACTGATATGCTTCTTTGGTAATTAATCAACCAGACTTGCTGGAACATATCTTACAAGGAAGCTGTCTACTATGTGAAGCTTAGTATATATTTCTATTGAACATGGATGGAGTAACACATTTTGTTGGAAAAGGAATCCGAAAAGTAGTTTATTTGTTGTTAGGGGTGGGTAATAACACTATATCACGATATAGTTATTTTCGCTTTGAATAAAGTTATAATCAATTTTTCATTTCAAATTTTCAATTAATAAATCTCATCACCAATTTCAATATCACACAAAAAAATAGCAGAAGTATAAAAAAAAACCTTTTTAAAGCTCACTGAAGTCAAATAAACAGTCAATAAAAAAAAAATAAGACAAAGAACAAATAAACTAATTACTAGCAATAGGACAAAAACTACAAGAGAACAAAAGACACAAATAAAACAGACCTACCTGGAAAACCTCAAGCACTACAAAAACAACAACAAAAAAATAGAACAAAAAATACAAACGTGAGCATAACTAACGGTTAATCGCGTCTACCGGTATATCACCCACCCATAGTTTTGTTGAGAAATAATAAATATGAGGTGGTGTTTTTTTTACCCCAATCCCCATCCATTGTAACTGTGGACATCATATTCTGTAGACCTTTTCCTTTTGTGTTGCACAGAAAAAAAATGTATTCATATGTCTTTCCAACCCATGTGACAGAGAAAAAGAAAGTACAATTTTATGTTTTAGGTCAATTATTTGTTTACACTCAAGGGTGTAAATTTAAGTCATAAGAAATGCTGGCATGGAGAGATCCCAATGAAAGACAAAAACTATTAACTTTTTTTTTTCAAAACCAAGTAAACTGGCACTAATACGAATAAAAATGGATTTTTGATTGCACTCACCCTCTTTGAGCCGATCTCCCTCTGCTTTAGTTTTTTTTTGTCTTTCAGATCCAGCGAGATCCACCAAGTGCAGTTTGGAGACCATGACATCACTCCTTTTCAAAACAACAAATTTCTCATTTTAAGTTAAAGATACACACACACACACACACACACATATACATACAAATATATATGGGCCATTCTACAGAATTGGTGCAAACTGCTGTCCCACAACAACCAAAAAAACACTAAAAAAGCATTTAAGTATTCAAATTTTAATGTTTACAAAGATTCTTCTATTATCTATTGAATCCCACAATAATATTTAAAATATCAGTAAACTAAATGTATATAAAATCATAATTTATTGGGTACTTTCAATTGGGAGGTGGCTGTCCCGAACCCTAACCCCTAAATGTCAACTTGTGAAAAGGATATTGAAATGTTTTTTAGTTTTTTTTCAATTGTTATTTTTAAAAATATCTTTTTGATTTCTTTTAAAAAGTGAAGTAAAATAAAATAAAAAAATTATATTTTATTTTTAAATCTGAAAACTACTTAACTACGTTAAAAAATGTGGCCCGCATTTTCATGTCACTACCGAAACTGTGTTTTAGTCCATTGGCTGAGACTGATTTTAACCACAGCCCTACATTTTTTATCAGGAAATATTCCTGTGTCCCTCTCTCTCATAGCCTCTCTTTCATTGTAGATAGGTACCATCATTTTGAGGGAAATGTGTTCATAAGTCTGAAGTCTTAAGATTTAGTATTTGCTGCAGATAAAGTACTAATTGTTAGTGATTTTAATATACATGTAGATAATGAAAAAGATGCTTTGGGATTGGCATTTAAAGACATTGTAAACTCAATTGGAGTTAGACAACACGTGTCAGGACCTACTCATTGTCGTAATCATACTCTAGATCTAATATTATCACATGGAATAGATGTTGATGCTGTTGAAATTCTGCAGCAGAGCGATGACATCTCAGATCATTATCTAGTCTCGTGCATAAAGCTTTCTCAAAGAAAACACGTCATACACATTCTAAAAGACTTTATTGACTTATCTGAATGAGTAGTCAGGATGATTCTCACATAGTTTTGGAGCAAATATTCTAGACTATGTGATACAATTTTCAAAAGTCTTGTGAAGAAATAATCAATATGTGTTTTGTAGCCTTATTTCAGAAACTTTTATTTTTAAGTTTTTCAATAACCATGCATAAATAGTATTCTCTCAAAAATACAAACATGTATATATATGTTGCTAACATATTATGGTAGCCCCGTTTGTGCTATATAGAGTGAATCTACACCTTTGAAATCAACTTAATGGGCTTTTACAAAGAAAGATTAGATTCAAAATACAACAAATCTTATAAATTACACTTGAAATATTGTTAAAATTGTAATTATTGGTGTGTTTTTTTTTTTAAATATCAAAAAATATATTTACAAGGTAGATGTAAACAAAATATTAATAGGTCAATATAAGCGTTCTTATTAAGTTATTTATTATTGTGTTTCGGTAGTGACAAATTTGGGGAGAAGAAAATATTTCCAAACTTTCTGAAAATACAGTATGATAATTAACTACACAAAAACTAGAAATGTTTTTTGGGGGGGGTTTTGCCAAACATTTTACAGTTTTATACATTAGCACTTCACAATAATGATATATTTTTAGACCTGGATGTGTTTTCTTTGAAAAATCATTTTACCTTTACTTCAATTAGCACCTTCTTACATCAAGAAAGGGGGTAAAAAGCTCATCACTTTTCTCATGCGCAACTTTCAAACAAGCTGTATATGTCCATTCTAAATAGGGCTGCAACCAACGATTAATTTGATAATCGTTTAATCTGTTGATTTTTCTGATTAATTGGATGAAATTTAAAAAAAATCATTATGCATTAATTAAAAATGAATTTCAATCCATTATTTAAATAAAAAAAAAATAAGTTTTTCCACATCCTGCCCAGTGCTGTCCTCCCAAACAGTGTGTAATAAAGCCTATGAAAACAAATATAGTGGATGTATCCAGGGTTCTAAATTAACACCCGCCAACCCGCCAAATGCGGGTTAAAATTCATTTTGGCGGGTGTTAATAAAAACTTACTAGCCAGTTTGGCCGGTGATGCATAAGGTTCTGTTCTCGGTCATTTACCCCCTGGCAGTACTTCCTACATTTCCCATAAACACTGTGCCGTAATGCTACGTGATGACGTTTCATACGCCCATTGGCTGCGCGCAGTTTGCAGTGAAACCAGCACGAGAAATGATCATGGAAACAAACGGAGCGTAAGCGTCCGTCCACCAGAAAACACAAGGAAGATGAAGAACGAGCCAGAGCAGGGAGCAGACTGAAAGAGGAGGGAGCTAGTAAAGTAGCTAAAGTAAAAAGTTAAGATTAAACTAAATGCGGCGGTGGTTGGGACAGACTTCTGGGTTTAAATTTAAATGTCGTTTAACGAGAGATAGCCTACGTTATTTTTTTTTAAGTTTAAGGTTTTTGTCATTATTTCTTACAAGCTTATACATTAGGCAATAGCCTATACACAACAAGCTTACTATATATCTTAAGGTTTTCTTTTAGTTGAAAACATTAAACAATATGTGTAAACAAAATATATAAACAACAAAAGCATTTAAGCTCAGGCAGCGCAAACGGGGAAAAAACGCAAAAAAAAAAAAAGCAGACTGCGCAGTTATCGTACAGAACGTAGCCTACATACTCGAGTCAGCATATGATTATCGTGTTTATATTGTTTCACGTTCATGTTGAGAAAAACAATAATATCCACATGCTCGAGTGAGAAAACGCGCTGCGCTGACACACAGGCATTGCAGAGACACGCGCGTGTGTGTGTGCAAAGTGAAGTAACAGCACTTTGCGTTTTCTGTTCTTAAACCTGTCTCCCTCAACGAAACTTAAATGAAGCATATGTCAAAATCATTTTGCTAGCAGAAGATATCGGGGTACAGCTGCCAGTCGTTAATGCAGTGATGGACAGCTGCTTCCTCAGTCGACTGCTGTTTCTTTGGATTTCATGTGATTTCTCATTGTGGTGGTGATATTATGATAATAATAATAATTAATAATTGATTAAACGTAATTCCATTTTGTAATAGGCTATCATTTTCATCTAAGTAATTCCAAACTTCGCGAGGCAGACAACGACATTATGTGATCAAAAACACAATCCACTTGTTAAATGCTCCACCCAGTGCATTTAATTATAACTGCGAAAAAAAATTGAAGAAAAAAATTATTAGTAGCTATTAGTATTTTACTTTTTTAATAATAATTACAGAGCGAAAATTCGAATATTCGTGCACATCCCTAATAGAGATAGATCCCAAACTTGAAATGAAATGTTTGCACTTTCTGTCTTTTATTGTACTTTATATGTGTTTTTCATGCCAACAATGTTAATAAAATGATCAAATGCATTCAGTGGCACTCATAATTTATCTTATTTTCACCGGAAAAAATTTGGCTAGTGGAAATTCTAAATGGCTGGTAACTTTAGAAAGTTACCAGCCACATTGGCTGGTGATCAAAAAAGTTAATTTAGAACCCTGGATGTATCTATGTAGGCTATGCTGTATATTATAAGCAAAAAAAGGTTAAAATACAAACATTGCTAACTACTTTAATCAGTTGATTTTAGGTTTAAAATTTAAAGCAGAAATTAAAACAAAAGCACAAAATGTTAACTTGTACAAGGTATGAAGAACGGACATTCACTTGTCAAAATATAATACATAAACATGCCAGAAGCATTAAACAGTACACGCATCTGTCAAAGCATGACAGGGCAAGCGCTTATGCTTTTGTTTGAAGTGCATATAAATATATAGCATACCTTTCCCGGAACAGCTCACTCTGTGTCCTCCGCTATTTTCCATATGCATTTTGTCCATAGAAATTGGTTCTTCACTAATGTAAAGCAACGTGACTGGCTGATGGTTTCCCGGGCACAGAGTGCAGACACTATTAATCGATAATCAAATTTGTTGTCGATCACTTTCATTATCGATAATAATTGATTTTATCGATTTGTTGCAGCCCTAATTCCAAATATATAATCTTGTGACAAATTAGCCCATTTTCTCCAATTCTATAAAAACCTTAATCTTATACAGCCTACTCTTAAATTTGACAGCCTCCAAACAACTACAAGTTGCTTAGTTTAACAGCATATGCTAAGGTTACATACTTGTCTCCTTTGCGTCGCTGCTCCAGTGATATGGTAAAGATGGCATGTGAGCGAGATGAGGCTGCATTCATGGCTGTTGAGCCCACTGTTCGTGCAGAGTTTCCCAACTCAAGACAGCTCACCATCTCATGAGCGGTGAACACATCCTTTTCTGTCAGTCCAACAATCTACACCAAGAAAACAAAAACAGACACCGGTGGTCATACAGGGCACATGAGAATTAAGGATGTATTCAGAGACGATAGCCTTGTGGGTAGCGCTCCAACGCACTGTGCATTTGTGCCTGGGAGGTAAGCCCAGATTTGTGGTCCACTTTTCACTCCCCCACAATTAGGGTTTTGAAATTAACACCCGCCAACCTGCCAAATGTGAGTAAAACTCCACTGTGAGGGGTAACATATCAACACACTACCCAATTAAGTGGGTTATGATTAAAATATTATGCTCCATCACTTTGCATGGTATCACTATCAGAGCCTTTCCCCTAATAGGAGCCTCAAACATTAGCAAAACAACGCGTAAAGATGGTGGCAGACAGAGAAATGACGCGTCTTTCAAATCCCAACACATTGTCTTCTATAACCGTACGCACACCAGCGGTGCCCAACTACGACTCCAGCTGTTCAAAGTCATGCCGCACCACAGCGTCGCTCACAGTTTTCCATTCAAATACAACGATTTAGGACAAATATATGTACTACATACTGACTTCATCCTAAGAGATTATGTCTTCTGCATTTCAGTAACAGGTTAGTTTTTGTGGCTTGAATAAATATGCTTCATATAGAGAAATATGGATAGCACTTTCTCTTTTCCAAATACCTCACAAACTCATTCTTGAAGTGAACATTTGCCTGTATTGTAATTAGGGATGTCAATTGACACAAATTCCCATGATCGAAGGTCGTTTAAATTAAAAATCAATCAATCGTTACTATACATCTACTGCAGTGACATGAGCTGAAAATACGCGTTAAAGTCAGGCAACACAAACCTTTCATGACTTGAAACTATCACACGTTAGCACATGCAGAAATTAGGAAATATATTTTTCTATTGGGCTGCTTGGTCAAATCCAGACCTACAGCTTCATAGCCCTGACTCACGCACTGGCCGATCTACTACCAGTAGCCAAGTTTCCATCCACTTGTCAATCGAATTATCGAATTATAGTTCGGTAAAAAAAAACTCATGCGAATAAAGCTGGTGAAAGTGCGTTTCCATCCAACGGCTTTAAAGCGAATAAAAACCTGTGCGTAATGACGTCACATGCTGTTTTGCGATCAAATTGGTATATCGAATTGATTTGAGACATTTTAAGGTGTTTCCATTCATTTTCACACTGAATCGCACAACATTCAAACAAACATTTGCGAACAAAGTTTTGCTAGACAAAATGGATCGCGCCATCTACCAACAAATGATTAATATTGCACAAGTTGTAGCCTAATAGTGCTTATGTGCCAGCTGATAGCGACATATGTAAGGGATAATGTATATGTGAGGTGGTTAGCCTAACCGCCTCGCTATACATTATCCCGCTTATTACATGGCTACCTACCAAATAAATCAGTAATGTGACACAAAATATTGATTTAAAAAGGAGTTTATTGATTTAAAAACGATTGTATTGCTTCCGCTAAAGAAAATAGTCCGTTCCGTCTCTGAACTGCGCCCATGGCAATGCTCTGTTTTTCATGGCAACGGTGTGTTAGCAGCGGTCTGTTATCAAGAAATAACAGACCGCATTCTACATTAGAATTTAACCAAGCCATGTAATAACAAGCTATAAGAAAACAACGGCGCTATCAACACATTGTTATGATGATGATGCAGATGCACGTAAATGTCCGACGACAACGGAGGCGCCTGTGGTGTGGGAACGACAGCGCTCCAAACAGTTCTGGGAGATCACGGTTCAGAGACACTTCACTTGGTTAAATTCACGGAAACCCTTTGGTTGAAGCAATTTGTTGCTTTGTCCATTTACATCTGTCTTTGTTGACACCCACCATGTGTGCGCAAACAGAGCGGAAATACTGGGCGGAAATGAACTAAAAATTCTATGTTTTGTGGTGTGTTGCAACCATAAAAGGACCTAAAACTTAAATCGTAATTCATTATGTATTCGGCAAATAACGTTTCCATCAACGTTTATCGCATAAGCCGTATATCGATCAAGATCAAATCCGATGAGACCAAACGTATTTCATTTGCGTCGATAATCATGAAATTCAATCGAATTTTACTGTTTCCATAAGGCATTTTTCATTCGATATCACTTAATTCGGATAAAAAGGTGTGGATGGAAACATAGCTAGTGATGACAAAACTGAATTTAGTTTTTCAGAAAGACAACGTCAATCTTTCCAGCATCCGACCAATAGTGCAAGCATCTGTCGCGGCATTTACACAGTTACGAGATGTACCAGGTCCGGAAGAGGAGACATTCCAGGCGGGCTATAAAGACGGCACATACAAGGATGTCAAAGTGACCAATTCAAGCGACCGCTCCATTCAAGCTTTCAAAAAAATCCAGGGAACGCTATGTTCAACATCTGATAGATGCCTTGCAAGATCGGTTCCCCGAGGATTGCATGGATCTACTTCACTGCCTCGATGCCCTTCTGAACCCCTCTAGATATCCGCAGACACATAGTGGTAAGAAGGAGCTGTTGATATTATAAATATTATTTCACATTTTTTTTCAGCATAATGTAGTCAGAGTTACCGAAAAATAATAATAATACAACAAATAAGGAGATTGTTTTATTTATTTTAATCAGGTTTGTTAAAAGTGTGCTTGAATGAGGTTAGTTCGTTTGCGCAACCATGTATTTGCTATAACAATGAAAATATTTGAAAACCGGTTTAAATTAAGTAGTGATGCAATCCTTTAAATCTTAACTTTTGAGTGTAGCGGAATTAAATGGATGTAAAATTATTATTATGTCACACTCACATGTGACATTGTATTTAATGTGACATTTTTTTAATATTTTATAACAAATATAATATAAAATATATTTGATAGTTATGTATACATTATGTTAGGGCTGGGCGATAAAACGATAACGATAATTATCGCGATATAATTTTTCTCGATAAAACGATATCAAGAGGTTGATAAATGTTCGATAATGTGTATGCGCCAAAAGCGGAACGAAAATCATTTGAACCGCGCGCCTCACGGACCGTTTATACGCTCGGCTCAAAGTCCAAATGCCAGCGCGAGCTCACTAGAGCAGACGCGTTTAGGTTTACTCTGATCGTCTCGCTCACGAGATCCAGTGAGAAGCGCTTAAGTTCAGCGAAGAACACAAATGTCCAGTTTAAATCAGTTTAAGGCAGATGAAACAGCGCTGACAAACAGTAGAAACACTGTACGCAACGATACAGTCAGAATCTGAATTGAAACTGAATCCATTTAGCCTACCATGGATTTACTGTAACGTTAGCCTAGTAATATTAACTGCACCATGAAATGTGGGATATACATATTGAATTGTATAATATTATTAATGTAGACAATGTATTAAATGACTAATGGAATATAATTACAGTATTTAATAATGTATTTAACTGTTAGGCTACTGTTTTTCATACAAATACCATAGAAACCATAAAGTTACATTTTGCCATGATAGTGAGGTGCTAAGTTATAGGCTGTACCTGGCTTTATCTGTGGTTATCATGATCTAAATGCATGATACTGGATGGCCAATGGTTAATTTTAATAAAACTCAAACAGTCAGAATATTACATTTTACCAAATAAAAATGTAGTCCTTAAATTAAAAAAAAACAAAAAACAAACAGATGTTACTGTTTTTGTTAATGAACATAAATTTTACATAGTAGCATTAGCTTGAGTTAGGATGCAGATTTATTGTCAACTCACTGTCAAATATGCATTTCGAGACAAAACATGTAATTTGAATATTGCAGCCTGCACTGCAAACTGTGCTGAAGAAATATTTTTCTTTTCAAATATTTATTTTGTTAAGGAAAAATGACAAATGTTTGAATGTTCTACCTCAGATTTTTAAAACCACAACACTCTGGTTTATACAACTTTCACTTAGGAGCAAAAATCTGCCTTTAAACTTGAAAGAAATAAAGATTTGACATTTATCGTGATAATTATCGATATCGACTGATATAAAAAAAAATATCGTGATAATTTTTTTTGGCCATATCGCCCAGCCCTACATTATGTATACATTATTATATTTTAAATGGTGTAAAAACTTGTTATTGGCCTCAAAATAAAGCACTTTCCCTCTGTACATAACTGTGGGGACGAGCACTTCTGTGGTGGAATTCTATAGAATTAATAAAAATCAAATATTGCCACATTGATGGCTCAGGCTCAAGGTGGTGTAATTTTTCAAATAACATTGTTTTATTTTAAAAATGTAAAAAATTGTAACCCTAAAGTGTATAAGTGTAATATTTTTGTAAAGGCAAGGGACAGAAAAATGAACATTTCCATAGAATGACCCATACAGGCCTATTTATAATAAGTGCAGCATTCTTTTGTAGGCCTATAATTCTATCGTTCTCACCAATTATATTATAGCTCTTCAAGAATATGCAGAACCAGCGATCAGAAGGATTATTTGCCATTTTACAAGCATTGAGTCTGCGGACACTGCTCCTCTTATCGATGCCGTAAGCCTGCGACGTTATGCCCTCGCTGTCATGACAGCGCTCCGTGGCTATGGAGGATTGCATTTCTCCACAGCCTGCGAAGTCCTCATATGTGATTTCAACGAAATGTATCCAGAGTGGACCAAGCTCGCCAAGATAGCCTGTGTAATCCCTGTCTCGAGTGTTCCTGCAGAGAGGGGGTTCTCGCTCCAGAATCGGATCAAGACGAAGCAGCGAAGTCGCCTTGCGGAGAACAAGGTTACGCGGCTTATGCGCATTGCAAGTTGTGGAGACACTGGGAAGTTTTGATTATGTCGGCAGCTGCACAATTCAGCACTGCAAAACAGCGTAAAAAGTAGCCTAAAATGACGCGAGACAATGTTATAGGCCTAGTCATTTGTTTGTTCCAGTTCATTTGACAAGGAGACATTTTAGGGTGGCCAATTTAAATGTTACCAGCTGAATGAGACATACTGAGAGTGTATAATTAAGTTCGCCTGAGTAAAAACAATAGGCTACTATTCAAGTATTTTATGTGGGGAAGGGGGATTGGTTTGTTAAACTATGAATGTGAAACCATAGTAAAAACAATTGCCGTTGATTGAAGCCAATCGGACGTTCATGTTTTTTTCCGTCTATTTGAAAGTTAGGCTAATAAACATGTTGCATTCTATACGGCCTGATTATGTCATTTTTTAAGTTACATAGCCTGCCTCCAGTTTTCCTCAACTTGACTAATTAAGAGGCGATATTTGACCGGCATATCATCAAAATGTCCGTAAAACCATTTTTTTTCTAGCGGAAACTCTGCTCATATTACAAAAATACTTTGTGGTTCAGCATGGTTTTAGATTGTAAAACTCACTTTGATGCCGTCTTTAGGATCCTCTCTGATACTGATGACGGGTTTGTCCTTTGACGTGCACAGCAGGTCCAGTATCTCTTCATTGTAAATCTATTTTATAAAAAAAACAAAAAAAAAAACACCCTTGAGTTACACAAAATAAGTACTGACTTAATTCATAAATTAAATCCATAAAGGAGGACAACATGCAATTGCAAGCTATACCTCAAGGTAAGACACAGTAAGTAGAAATTCACAGTCTGCACATTTAGACTTTTCCTGATAGATTCTTCGTATCACTCGCGGGATGACTCCAACCGTAGGCTCATTCTCTTGTTCAGATGTGTACGTGCCGCCCATAGAGAACGTCTTCCCTGACCCTGTCTGTCCATAGGCCAGAACGGTGGCATGATAACCTGTGATTGCAAACAATGAACATTAATTTACATTGAAGTTCTTTGATGTTAACCATGCCTTGGGTCTTAGCATCAGATGGCATAAACTTGAACCTCACAACACGTTTGCGGAGTCTGATGAAGAATTTTTTTTTAAACCTTATTAGCTGAGGTAAATGCAACTTTCAATCCCCCCAATCAACCCCCCTGGTTCTTGGAGATCTACCTACCTGCAGAGTTCCATCCAACCCTTATCCAACACACCTGTCTGTTATCATCAAGTGCTCTTGAATATCTTAATTAGCTGGTTCAGCTGTGCTTGATCAGGGTTGGAGCTGAACATTGCATGAAGGTAGATCTCCAGGAACAGAACTGGGCACCCTGATTTAAAGGGGTAGTTCTGCAAAGAGAACTTTATTATTATTTTTTTGAAGAATACTGAAAACCAAACAGTTTTGGCTACAGACTACATTGTATGGACAAAAAAGAAATTAATAAAAAAAAATATTATGTTCCACAGAAGAAAGAATATCACAGGTTTGAAACAGCATTGTTGTTATTCAGAAGCCCAGTCGTGCCCAACTCTTTGCGAGTCTTGCGACCCAATGAAGTAAAGCATGCCAGGCCTCCCACTATCTCCTTGAGTCTGCCCAATTTAATGTTCATTGCATCAATGTCACTATCTACCCATCTCATCCTCTGCCTTCCCCCTCTCCCTTTGCCTTCAATTAATCCCAGCATCAGAGTCTTTTCTAAGGGGACCTCTCTTCTCATTAGTATTAGAAGTATTTGAGCTTTAACAGTCAGGGTTGATTTTCTTTAGGCCTGACTTATTTGATCTCCTTGCAGTCCAAGGGACTCTTAAAGGAGAACTCCGGTCAATTTTAACATTGAGCTCATTTTTTTGTACATTTGGAGTGCTGTCAGTATAGACAAAAACGACAAAAATCGGTGTTGCCTACACCGTGTTATCCTCTATTAAAATTCGCACCCTGTTGACCTCAATGGGGCAGGTTCTAAACCTGCTTTTAGCCTCTTAACAACCTTAATGTGTCATTACAAGTGCACAGCCATGTGAGTGGTGTTATTAAGAGTGACCATGGTCAATCTGACTGCAGTAAATGTGAAAGATATGAATAGTCGATTGTCGAGTTCGCGCGACAATCGAACTTCGAACGAAAACAGGAAGTAAATACGGGTATGTGAGCTGGCTGAATAAACATCATTTTTATTCATATCTTTCACATTTACTGCAGTCAGATTGACCATGGTCACTCTTAATAACACCACTCACATGGCTGTGCACTTGTAATGACACATTAAGGTTGTTAAGAGGCTAAAAGCAGGTTTAGAACTTGCCCCATTGAAGTCAACAGGGTGCGAACTTTAATAGAGGATAACACGGTGTAGGCAACACCGATTTTTGTCGTTTTTGTCTATACTGACAGCACTCCAAATGTACAAAAAAATGAGCTCAATGTTAAAATTGACCGGAGTTCTCCTTTAAGAGTAGTCTTAAAGGAGAAACTCCTTATCCCTCCCAGTTTTTGAGGGAGGGATAAGTTTTTAGACGGACTTTTCACTAGCCGCGTTTCCACTGCCGGGCCAGGGCCGAGCCGTGCTAAAGCGTGCCAGGGCCAGTCGCGTTTCCACTGTCACTTCCGGGGCTTGATCAGGGCTTACTCGGGGCCAACGGCCAGGATTTCTGGCCCGTCGAATACCTTGGGCCAAAACGGCGGGCCAGCTCTGGCTAGAGGCGTGGTCAAGGTAAAAGGCAGAGTTTATCAGTGTTATGGAACGTTATAATCTGAAGCAAGATGCACATTTCACTTTTTTATATCGCGCAAAATAATCGCTGCTCGAAATGGTGAATCGCCTGTGCTGGTCTGTCGAAGATACCAAAGCTCTTCTGAGCATTTGGGCAGAAGAAAGGGTACAACGTCAATTTGACGGCGTGTGAAGAAACGAGGACGTTATAAAATATATCGATGCTGAAATTTCTAAGCTAAGCATTCAGCAAGCAACGCTTCAAGTTCAGGAAAAAATAACAAAAAGTTGCGGGCCCAGTATTGTACAAGGCGATTAAAACGCACAATGAACAAAGCGGAGCTCAGAGAAGGGATTTTCCATGGATCGACTTGATGGACGGTGTGCGTCTCTCTGTTAGTGGCGACTCGCGAGACAATCGGGACACTATTGCAGCCACGGTCGGTGAGTTAATATACATGCTATCTTCCTAACTTAAAAAAAAAATTAATCCATAATACCCGCTGAAATGGGTTGGGTTGCATGACGTTTGATCCAGAAAGGCGTGTTAGGGGCGGGGTTTAGGGCAGTGCTGCGGGACTACTGGCCCGGCAGTGGAAACGCAAGCCCGGTGCTTGAGGCCCGAAGCCACTGGCTCGGCTCGGCTCGCTGTTAGCCCTGGCCCGGCCCTAGCCCGGCAGTGGAAACGCGGCTAATGGCACCATTTATTTTCAAGTATTACAGCTGTATCTTAAAGGTGTTCTAAGCGATGTCACGCGTTTTTTAGGCCAAAACATTTTTTGTCACATACAGCAAACATCTCCTCACCATCCGCTGGCTCCCTGTCCCCTGAACACACTGTAAAAAAACGCGGTCTCTGCAGACACCCCAGGCTCCACAAACAGCAACAAAAACAAACTGCGGCGACCCGCTCCCCGAAACATAAACTGTTCCAGCCAATGACCGACAAGAAGGGTTTGGGGATGTGGTTTGGGGGGTTAGTGTGCGGATGAGGAGGAGGGAGGGTCTAGCTAGCCTCCGTTTTGTTTGACAATAGTTCGAACGTCAACAAGAAGTGATGTCACCCAGGATCGCTTAGAGAACCTTTAATGCCATCTTTTTATAAATGAAAGCCAGTATCACTTATATTATAGCTACTGATGTCTCGATGAAAATGATTTTCATTTATAATAAATGTCATTTACCTGTACCATACAGAAATTGAATAAGGTTATAAAACAGTCCGCACTGCATAAATTATAAATGAAATATAGATTAATCCTTATCAAAGCTACAAGCGTTCTTTAGTCAAGAGCAGTTAGTAATTTTCTCTGTTCCCTTTGTTCTTTAGGTTAACTTTACTGACATACAGAATTGATGGCTCCTGTCAGTTTAAGATCTGTCGCTGCTGACAGGATCTCACGCATCTCATTCTCTCACTACTATTTACTTCCATTTAAGATTTTATTTAACTCATTTAAGACTCATTTTATTGTTCGTTCAAGCGCGAAAGAGAACTCGACACTGGCGCGCGTCTTCCTGTGCGTCGTGTGTGTGCGCACTGACAGCGCGTTCTCTTTTGTCTTGTCGCGCATGAGTGGTTTAAAGCATTTGCATGAATAAGAGCATGATCATAACCCTAGCTAAAGGATGACAGAAAGAACGGATGCTGCGTTAATTGCGTTAAATATTTTAACACGTTAAAGCTGGACAAAAATGAATCGCATGCGAAAATAATAATTTTTTCCTCACGGCCGCACGCCAGAGATCCGGCACGGTGCCGGAATACTTTAAAGGTGCCCTAGAATGTTTTGTTTTTTTTATTTGATAATGTTTCCTGGGTTGCCCTTATAATGTTAGTATGTTTTTTAGATCAAAAATAGTCATAATTTAGAAATAAAAGGCATTTTTCCTAGCCTGATTTTAGCCTCTGATTTGAACACTCTGTTTGAAGGGGTGTGTCTGCTGTGTGTAACCGGCCTCTGCTGTGATTGGCTGATTGGCATATGAAATAGCTATGCATTACATGTGAAACTCTCACGAATAATTTTACTACAGCTATTATACGTTTTTACTATTATAGCTATCGAGATTAACGAATCGTGAGATGTTTTTAAAGTATTAGATCTATTCCCATCACATACAATGTTGCCGTGATGACTGAGCATTGAGCAAGCAGATGACAGTCTGTTGATCGCGAGAATGAAGATCTTATCACTGCAACACAGTTTCTGCACTCTCTCTAATGCTTTCACCAATGCAAACACGATCATGTAAATACAGTAAGAGCTTCGTTGTGCAGTGTAACGTGCGTCATTGAATTCATAACGAGTTGTCCAGATAAACTCGCGCTGTGGAAAGATTGTTCTTTGATCGCTTTCTGTATATAATTTATTCACAATTTAAATAAGTTTTTTTTCATCCTACTAAAAGAAACGAGGTGAAGTTGATATGTTAGTCACTGGCTTGACTTACTGATGCATAAACAGTATTGAACGATTTTGAGAGAAAGATTACCTGTCTGAACTTGAACAATTACACATCAGAAAGTGTTGCTTGGTAGCTCGATCCGAGGCCAGCTCTGTATTGGCCCAAGTTGAGGAAACAGTCGTCAGTGAAATGTTTGGAAATTTCCAGAGAAAATAAAATTAAGCCATTGTTTCTTCAGAGGCTCGGATGGAACTAAAAAAATACTTTTGTGTTCATGTGTACATCCAAACACTGAGCAACTGCTATGCTTCGGCTGCGCAGTTCCGCCTGGCATTGAACATGGGCTGGCATATGCAAATTCTTGGAGTCGTACATATTAATGATCCCGACTGTTGCGTCACAGTCGGTGTTATGTGGAGATTCGCCTATTTTTCAGGTGTGTTTTTCAAAAACGAGATTTAAGAAAGAAGGAGAAAACAATGGTGTTTGAGACTCACTGTATGTCATGTCCATGTACTGAACTCTTATTTAACTATGCCAAAATAAATTCAATTTCACATTCTAGGGCACCTTTAAGCCCTGTTGAGATCTCTAGTCTTTCCCATTCTATTGTTTTCCTCTATTTCTAGGCTGTAGATCCTTTTCCTATTTAGCACCAAAACTTTGGAACAGTCTTCCTAACATTGTCCGGGAAGCAGACACACTCTGTCAGTTCAAATCTAGACTAAAAACACATCTCTTTGGCCTAGCATACATAACACATTATAAACTTCTATAATTCAATGTTAGGCTGCATAGTTTAGATCAGCCTGAACCGGGAACACTCCCCATAAATCCTGATGTACTCGTTACATCTAGAGATGTTCCGATACCCTTTTTCCCTTCCCGATACCGATACCTGGACTCAGGGTATCGGCCGATACCGAGTACCGGTCCGATACCTGGGTCTGTACAGTATCTATACAGCTGCAATTCATACTAGCACTGTATGAATTGATAGAATTATTTTATGGTGTGCTTCAGACTTATCCCTTAATTAAACATGAACAAATACATAGAGTGAACTAGAGTATTTTTATTATCTGACATACATTTCACAGCCATATATTATTTATCTTTCTTAAGTGAAAAAGAACTTAAAAAGGGGCGGCAGTGGCTCAGTGGTTCATGTGGGTTGTCTACAAACCGGAAGGTTGGTGGTTCAATCCTCGGTTCCACCTGACCAAGTGTCGAGGTGTCCATGAGCAAGACACCTAACCCCAGCTGCTCCCGACGACCTGGATGGCGCCTTGCATGGCTGCCGTCGCCCGTCGGTGTATGAATGAGTGAGTGAATGGGTGAATGTGAGGCAAATTGTAAAGCGCTTTGGTGGCCATTGGGTCTGTGAAAGCGCTATATAAATGCAGTCCATTTACCATTTACCATTTAAAATGCAGCCACACATCTAACACTGTAAACTGAAAAAAGGTATTTTAGATTTACAATATATAACTGTATAAAAAAGTGCAACAAATAAATCTAGGAATCTAAAAAAATTATATATGAATAATATAAGAAAATTATCTCTTTATAATTTAAGGTCCATAAACAGTTTTGTTAAATAAACGGCATTTCAGTTTTGACATCGGCTGGTCATCCAGAATAATAAACTTAATAACTTACATGTTGTGTCGGTTATATTTATGATCGCTCGTTGGCTGTCTTTTGAAAACATTTCTCTTCGTTTGAATGAAGCTTTCAGAGATTGTTGATTCTGGTGCGGCTCATCCTTCTCTGCCCTTGCCTTTGTTTAATCGTGTTCTGCGGGGTTACTCGGTGTTACTTGAAGTTGCTAATACTTGTTCCACCCCTCGAAATTGCAGTATGGCATATGAGACATGTCGCCGTTTTACTAGCTGGTTGTCCAGTCTGAAATACTGCTAAACAGCGGACATACTGCAGGGCGCGCGCGCGCTTTCTTCTTCGCTGCTCTAAACAGTGGTTGCTTGTGTGGCAACAGCACGACTTCCTGTGCTGCCACAAGCAACCACTGTTTAGAGCAGCGAAGAAGAATTGAGCTCCGATTTGCAGCGTTACGCAAAGCCAGCGTGCATAACTAGTTATTGTTTAAGAAAATGGTATCGGATCGGTACGCGGATAGAAGTACTCGCCGATACCGATGCCAGAATTTTTATTGGTATCGGCGGCATTTCCGATACTAGTATCGGAATCGGAACAACTCTAGTTACATCATAAGAAGGATGGCTTCTACGCTAATATTACTCTCTCTGTTTATCCCGAGGTTTACCGCAGTCCGCCGGATCCAGGCCGTATCCAGATCTGATGAAGGACCTGCGCCTGGACACGACGACAACGCAGTCCTGAAGAGTCACTAGTCTCTCCCCTGGGAAGGCCTCCTTCCCTTTACCTCTGTACAGATAAAACGTTGTCAAAATAGTTCCGGTTCACATGGCTACTCGGAAGAGATAAATAATTCTGTATTATACATTTTTAAGGCCAGACAAGTAATTTGTTGAGGTCAATTTGTAAAGAAAGACTACAAGCCTGCGCACATATATTCAAACGCGTATACCTATAGACTAAACACGTAATACGCATGTCCACGCCGCCAGCGTTTTCACAGGTTTGCGTTTTTAAAGCTTGCACAGAGATTTAAAAAAAAAAAAAAACCTATATTTTCTTCAACGCTTGCACCTTGGAACCCATTTCAAGGCTTGCGTTCTCGAGCCACCAGGCACTGTTGTTGTGCGGACGAGCGTGCCGGAACGTGTTAAGGGTTTTCTGTTAGAACGGTGTTATGTAAGCGGGCCCTAAGTTAATAACTAATGATCTTTGCAACAGAAGTGAATCGATCAAAACTAACTTTAGCTGGACAATATTTAGCAAAACTGCAATGGAAACAGTTTTTCGCATTTACAGGTCACCTGGTGTACGTAAAAGTTGATCTCTTTAAAGAAGGCGCTGTATGTTTGGACAGAAGACGAGACAGTTCTTTAAATTAATAAAAGACAAAAGTATCACAGGAATACTAGATTCTAAGCAACAAAGAAATGCCACAATTTATCAAGACCTTAAAGCAGATCGGAGGGAGAAACACCTCATATGTGCCGCTCCTTTCTTTAAAGGTGACCTAGAATGATTTTTTTTATTATTTTATAATGTTTCCTGGGTTACCCTTATAATGTTAGTATGTTTAAAAAAAAAAAAAAATCATAATTTAGAAATAAATGGCATTTTTCCTAGCCTGCTTTTAGCCTCTGATTTGAACACTCTGTTTGAAGGGGCGTGTCTGCTGTGGGATTCAGTGTAACCGCGGCCACTGCTGTGATTGGCTGACATGCTTGCATATGAAATAGCTACGCATTACATGTGAAACTCTCTCCCGAATACTTTTACTACTGCTATTATACGTTTTTACTATAACAGCTATCGAGATTAACGAATCGTGAGATGTTTTTAAAGTATTTAGATCTATTCCCATCACATAAAATGTTGCCGTGATGAGCATTGAGCAGATGACAGTGTGTTGATCGCGAGAATGAAGATCTTATCATTGCAAAGCAGTTTCTGCACTCTCTAATGCTTTCCCCAATGCAAACACGATGATGTAAATACAGTAAGAGCTTTGTTGTGCAGTAACGTGCGTCATTGATTTCATAACGAGTTTGGCAAGTGTCCAGATAAACTCGCGCTGTGTGGAAAGATTGTTCTTTGATCGCTTTCTGTATATAATTTGTTCACAATTTAAATACGATTATTTTCATCCTACTAAAAGAAACGATGTGAAGCTGATATTTTAGTCACTGGCTTGACTTACTGATGCATAAACAGTATTGAACGATTTTGAGAGAAAGATTACCTGTCTGAACTTGAACAATTACACATCAGAAAGTGTTGCTTGGTAGCTCGATCCGAGGCCAGCTCTGTATTGGCCCAAATTGAGGAAACAGTCGGTGAAATGTTTGGAAATTTCCAGAGAAAATAAAATTAACCCATTGTTTCTTCAGAGGCTCAGATGAAGGAACTAAAAAATACTTTTGTGTTCATGTGTACATCCACACTGAGCAACTGCCATGCTTCGGCTGCGCAGTTCCGCCTGGCATTGAGGGCTGGCATTATGCAAATATTTGGAGGCGTACATATTAATGATCCCGACTATTGCGTCACAGTCGGTATTGTGTGGAGAACCGACCGTTTTTCATAAACGTGAATTAAATGAGAACGCGAAAACAGTCCAGTTTGAGATTCACTCTATGTCATGTCCATGCACTGAACTCTTGTTATTTGACTATACCAAGGTAAATTCACTTTTGAATTATAGGTCACCTTTAATAAAGACTTTCTTTATTAAAGGAATAGTTCACTGCAAAATGAAAATTCTGTCATCATTCACTCACCCTCAAGTTGCTTCAAACCTTTATAAATTTCTTTCTTCTGCTGAACACAAAAGAAGATAAACATCTTAAATCCCAGATAAATATTCTTCAAAAAAATTGAAGAATGTCGGTAACTAAACAGTTGATAGGCCCCATTGACTTACATAGTATTTTTTTCCTACTATGGAAGTCAATGGGGTGCATCAACTGTCTGATTACCGATATTCCTAATTTCTTCCTTTGTGTTCAGCAGAAGAAAGAAATTCATACAGGTTTGAAACAACTTGAGGGTGAGTAGATAATATAATAGTATAATTTTCATTTTGAAGAGAACTATTCCATTAATGCTTGGATAACACGCCTACGTGTCCTACGCTTAAAAATAATGGCTAGTGCGGTGGCTGGGATATACATAAACCTACTAACATCCATTGCCATGATTTTTGGAATGACTTTTTAAATGTAAAAATTACGTTTTAGTCGCATAACATCGGTTAATAGTATCCACTATCCTCTCCCTATGGAGGATCCCTTTCCCACTCTACAGATAAAGCGTTGGGAATTCCGGCTCGCGTACCCCGAAGTGATAAAATAAAACAAAATTCTGTATCAAAATTTATAGGCAAGAAAAGTAGTTTGTTTAGGCTGGGTTGTATGAATTACAAACCTGCGCACATATTTTAAAAAGCACATAACTATAGAATTCTGAATGAGCATGTGAACGCCGTCAGCGTTAATCACAGGTTCGCGTTTAAAGTCTGATCATTTCGACGGAGGTGAATCAATCAAAGTTAACTTTAGCTGGAAGTAACATTATTCAAGAACCGCTATAACGCCAAAACAATCTGTTACCTTAAATTATATGTTTATCTCTGTAAAGCTGCTTTGAAACAATCCATTGTTAAAAGCGCTATATAAATGAAGATGACTTAATGGAAACACTGTCATTTCGCAATCGTTTATCAACATTTATAAAATATTGCAAAAGTTTTGCACAAATCTGTAATGAAAATTCGGCTAGTTATCTTCGTTAAAAATAGTGAGGCTAAATGAATATTACCAGATGCCGCTCTTTCTCCCATTGTGATCTTTGATCTTGAAATTAGCTGAAACCGAAAGTTTAAGTGACGCACGTTCATTGCTGTTTACTGTGATATGAGAATTGTGTCTTTTTTTTTTTAAATCAACACATTAAAGGGTTGTAAGACTGAAAAACTGGTTATAGGGAACGACCACTTCTTGAGAAGACAAAGAACCCACTGCATAGTAGCATTTGGGCTCACTCTTGCGAAGGCCCCATCCGAGACTAGAGGTCTCACCTCTGAATCATCCTAATCTACATTTCTTCCCCTCATCCCCCACTCCTTCCCCTTCATGCAGATCACCTGAAACTCACATAAGAATATATGTATGGTTTGATGTGAATGATTATCAATGATTAATGCGTTTAGTATCATTTTAACCCTCTGGGGTCCAAGGTGTTTTTGGGGTCCTTGAGATGTTTTGACATACTCTGACATTTGTGCTTTTTTCAGTTGCTTATAAACATTACTGGCAAAGGTGTAATTACACTCTATTTAGCACAAACAGGGCTATCATAATGTGTTATCAACATGTATGTACATTTTTGTATTTTTGAGAGAATATTGTTTATGCGTGGTTGTTGAAAAAACTAAAACTTAAAGTTTCTGAAATAAGGCCACAAAACACATACTAAATATGTGTCCACAAGACTTTTGACTAATGGATGTTGTCGCCTAGAGTTTTTTCTTCAAAATGATCTGAAAATCATCCTGCCTTATCATTCACATAAAACAATAGATTGGTTTAAATTTACAAATGACACTTTTTGTTTGGAAAGGCAATATGCGCAGGGGTGTGACCTGCATACTGCATACTAGCAGGGCTGCATACTAATGACCCTTTCATTCAGGTGTGTCACTGAGCCACAAGAATGACAAATATATATATATATATATATATATATATATATATAGACCTATATAATACAAAATTGGTTCACAGTTCCAATTATTTATTTATTTTTCAAATTGTGCTTGCAAATTGTATAATATCAAATGTAAACATTTCTAGTAATTGTGCAGTTAATTATCATACTGTTTTTACAAAAAGTTTGGGAATATATCCCAAATGTGTCACTAATAAAACACAGTACAAATAATTTAAAGAGGAGGCTTATATTGAGCTTTTAAGATTTACCTAAGATTTATTTATATGTAGCCTACATATATTTTTGCTATTTTAATAAAAAGGTTACAATTACAACAACAATTACAATTTTAACTATATTTCAAATGTAATCTTTCTTTGTATATACTAAAGTATACATTTTATCATACATATTTCACAGTTTCGGATTAATTAGTTTGAATATAGCCTACAATCGAACAAACACTATAATAACATCTTAGCAAACAAGCTTATTTGATGTGGCAGTATTTTACAGTAAAAACGACATCTTGTCTTTCATATGTAACATCGTTTTTATGATTAGGACATATAAATGTTAATTTGCAGTTTAATACGTTGCTTATACAAAAATATTTTATTTCAACATATTTCAGTCGATTTTTACTCATCTCAGTATTGGAATATAGTTAGGTAAAAGCTGTTCATTCATTCACACACAAAAACGCGATTCAAACAGTCTTTTTGTTTACAGACACTATTCCATATCGCGATTAGAACAAAGCACTTGAAAATAAAGAATGTAGGCCTACCTATTCCTCAGCTGGATCCGTTGCTCCTCGAAATGAAACTATTTGTACTTCTGAGGTAATTTTTTCCAGGATTATTATTAAGATAGTACTATTATTCCTCACAGCGTCGTAAATCTGAGTCTCTTTCGGTGGGTTATCCAGCTGATGTGTGGGCGTGGATCGCCTGAGAGCATTTGTGTTTGAATAGAGCGCGCGCTCCGTGGGCGTGGTCAAATTAACTTTGATGAGCTGAGACGAGAACGACTATCATCTCTCTCTTTTCGTACAGATTACATAAAATGAGAAAATTTGTTTTTTATATAAATTACTTCATTTAAAAGAAGATAATTCAGGCTTAATGCCTGTGTGCCTGTATACCTGTTTGACTGAGTATTTGCAGAGTTACAGTTCATTTTTCGGACGCGTTTCAGAATGGACTTCACTGACAGAGAGAACGCAGAACGCGCATCATGTTTATTTTTCTTTATTAGGCGAAAAGCACAACACTTTGTTTTTATTATGAGGTTCCACAAAAAAAATACAAACTTAACAGGATCGAATGATGTACAACACTTATATGTAAGATCAAAATCAACAGAGTAATTTGAGTCTCTTTTGCACTGATAAGGAAAAAAGTGAGCTGGTATCGCCGGTGAGACCGCCGACCCCAGAGGGTTAAAGGTCTCAGGGTGGCTGGTTCAGATGTCTCATTCCAAAAGAGTAAAACAAAAGGTAATAAGGTTTTTTAGAAGTTTAGAGATGACACACAAAGGAAGGTGGACTCTAGGCAAATGGCCTTTCTCCCCTACCCCCAAAATAAGGTGTAACCTGAATGCAAATTACCATTGTAAAGAAGTTCTGGCTATTTAATGGAATGCAGCAAGGGATCGTGGCCTTTTCTGTATTTCAGAGAGCCCATGAGGTTGTTGGTCGGATAGACTTTCAGCTCATGTATTTCTTAATATGTTGGGTTTGCATCTATTCTCTGTATTCCAGAGTATTTGATGTTTTGTATTGATGATCTTTGAACTGATTATGAAATTGGCATAATACTTTTACCTGACATAATAAATTGTTGTATTTGATTATTCTAACAGACTTTGACTTCATTTCCATTGGAGTTAAAAGGAATAGTCAAACATTAACGTATATTTAATGATGCACAGATATCATTGAAAAACTTTTTCATTTTATGGAGTCAGATGAAACGAGTTAATACATAAAATAAAATGTATTGCATTTAATTAAAAAATCCCTTTGCCATGATGGGAAGAGACGGAACACTGCGTGAGACCTTCACAGCTAATTTGAATGCTGCCATTGGATCAAATTAGACGGACTTACAGGGTCATGAAACAATAAGCCAAATTTTCTGAGATTTTGAGTTATGAGTGTTGAACATCATAGAAGTCTATCTTACCATCCGTTAGTTTTGATTGTTGGAGAAAACGGGTTTAAATTCGTCTTTGTGTCAACGTCACAGGATGTGACGTTTTCTTGTACTATAGTCTCATAATTTTTCATGAGACTGCGTGTCCTTATCCAAATCGAAGACACCTAAACTCAAACTCCCCGAGTGGTCTGGGGTGTTCACTGATATGCTCACACAAAATTGCTGCAAAAGATGCTTTCCAACAGGTTTTATCGTAGTTTTTGTCCAACTCCACTGACTTAACTTGGGAAAAAACTACGATAAAACTCTTTAAAACTACGATAAAAGTTGAACGTCTTTGTAAACTAAAGTTTAATGCGTTTTATGAAGGATTGTTCCAGTGCACCTATGCAACCATTGTGGAGGTGGGGGGATACTACCACAGAAACCGAAAATTCTCGGGCCAGCAGCATGCGTCCAAATTTCAATCTTAACCGTTCTATTTCATCAGAAACGATCTTAAAACAGGGCTTTAAGTATAAAATACCGAACTTGTCCTTTAAGAAACCTTTATAATGATCATGATTCATGTTAGTTGAACTTAACCTATAACCACAATGGGCACCATGTTAGTACGCACAGTAGTTCAGGGAATTGTATCTGTCAGGCTACAACACGTCAATTCATCCACTTCTCCCGAAATACATTAAAGAAAGTGGCTGGTGAAGTAACAGAGTAAATTTTATAGTTACCTGTACAATGTGTATATAAATATGTCCTCAATTTATAATTGAAAGGATTGTTATTGCTGCTTCCTTAGACATTAGTGTGTACTATTTTTTACAAACTATAAATGTTGTTTTGCTAGTACTTATGTGTATTTAAATGTCTGAAATCTAAAATAAAGCTTGTGTGGTTGAAAACACTAAATAGTTGTGATGACAGCACTGACTGTCTCTGCAGCGCCAGCCAACGCAGATTTGAATTTAGAAGTTGATGATCACATGATCTGAACATTAAGCACACCAGTGTTGACAATCGTACGCGTCAAAGGGTTAACTAGCAATCACATGCGGTGATAGGGCTGTGATGGTATGGGATTTTTTCTTACCGCAGTGAAGAAGCAAAAAATCTCGCGGTTTGGCGGTTAACAGAAAAAAAAAGTGCGGTTATGTCCTCACACTGCGGTAGGCATCTCATTAACGCGATATTGCGGTGATGCGGTTATCGTCACACCCCTATGCGGTGATGATGTTTCTTACCTCCGTTTCGGAGAACTAGAGGGCAGATATTTTAACCGACAACTGAGGCATTTAAAGGTGCAGTGTGTGATTTTTAGCGACATCTAGTGGTTCGGTTGCGAGTTTACACTAAGGGCTGAGCCCACCGCTCACCCCTCCCTTTCGAAGAAGCTACGGTGGCTAAAACGGGACAACCATCGTCGTCTGAGACAGCAGAGAATAGCCAGCGTAAACCAAGTTTCTGTACCACAGTCCATTATAAACCACATCATGGATAAAGTTTCAGGTGAGGATCAAGGGTCTTAATACATAATATAATAATAGTAATCAGCTGATTGTCTCACGAACGTAACCAGCACATTCTCCCCACATAGCAAACCCATAATACAAACAGGGTAGTAAAAGTTTAGCTGGCTAATATGAGCTGTTACTGTGGCTGAGCTGGTTAAAGCGTTAAGCCTTGTTTAAACTCGATGCGTCCGCATGAGCCCAAAGGTGCGTGCGGCAAAAATGACGTGATTGTAACAGCGCACGCGCCTCCGCATCCCCTAAACACCACTTACTACACTGCCCTACAAAGCAAAAAGGCAGTAACTACGCAGAGTGCAGAACAGAGAAAAATGACTTTAAAGTTATCCTGTCATCCAGCCTAAGTAGTTGTAGGTAGATTATTGGACATGTGGCTGTTTTGTTACTTTATATTAGCTTATTCTTTGTACATATCAATCCTCATATTTAATTTGATATTTTACCCCTATTTTACAGTTACTGTATTCTTGCTTTGTATTACTTACCAAAAACGTGGCACCATACCAAGGGAAAAGGCAGTAACTACAGATTCTCCAAAAACTATTTTGCCACAACTTGGGCTCTGGGTCTGATACACTGTGTTTGAAATAAATGAAACCATTTGGACAACATTTTCAAAAATTTTGTGTTGCGAAACTAGTGTTTCGGAGCGGGCGTGTTACAGATATGTGGTGTAAATTTTTAGTAATCAAAAATCATGTCTAATTAATTGAAATCATGAAACTTTTATTATAAACTATTATTAAACTTATACAATATTTTAAAAACAAACATTTTTTGGTCAAACAACATGCTGCACAATGAGCTTTACTGTTAAAATTAAAACATTGAAGAACAATTAAGTTTTAATCTTAATTTATTTGTATTAGTGTTAGTATTATTATTACATTGAGACGTTTCTAAATTCTACTGTACAGCAGTAATATATTTCTGTCAAGTTAAACCGAACTTTTATTTTGACGGGTTGCCGTGAAGACCGTGTCCTCATATAGGCAAAAAAAACAGCTCGAGCGTCACACACGTGCTTCAGCGCGCGCGCGTGTGTGTGTGTTAGTTTGGTAGGGGAACAATTAGGGGAAACACTGCATCTCAAACTAAATTTGTGTGAAGTTAGAAGCGTGAAATCGCAAATGTTAAAACCGTCCCGTGAGGATGCCGCGAAATCAGCTGTGTGTTCACCATGGCAACAGTAACTACACTGCGCAGCAACACGGTTATTTTTTGTTAGGTAAAACATAACAAGAATACAGTAATGGATGTTACTGTACTCTTGCTTTGTTTCACAAGGGCTTTTTGCAGTTACTGTACAAACGACTACCATTTTTCTCCAAAACGACACACATTTGAGATAAGATGTTTTGTCACATAACAAAGGATGCCTTGAAAGTCATGAAAATGATAATAACTCATTTTTGACCAAAAATGCAGTTACTGCCTTTTTGCTTTGTAGGGCAGTACACACAATAGGCTTTTTTTCTCTGATTTTGGAATCTCGATCGACTTAAAATGCTTCCAAGATCGACGGGTTGGTGATTCCTGTAACTGTTTTACGGTCAATGACAAGAGTAGCCTACTAATCAGCTCTCACGAACTTAAACAGCACATTTATCCCCACATAGCAAAGACATAACACAGCGAGGGAGAAGAATTAAGTTACATGAAACAATCCAACAAAAAACAATTCTTCTAGCTTTCTGCGGCTTCTCTTTCAAGGTAGTGACGAAACGCGCTCTGTAACACTGTTTGTTCGCTTTCGGCTACGGTAGAAACATGACGTCACAATATGGCGACCTTCATAGAAGGGGATTCCCGCGCCTATGTAGATATAAATGCCTCATTCTAAGGTAATAAAAACATTACGGTTTATTAAGTAAGTTCTTTATACACCACTGAACACATAGTTATGGATGTCATATTGCATTTCTGTTAATAGATACTCAATGTTACACACTGCACCTTTAAGTGGATATAATTTGAATGGATACAATTTGAAAAATGACACTGTTTCTTATCGAAAGTAACAAAACACGGAGCTTATTGCGATTATTGGTGGTTAATGGCGGTTAGGCTACAACGCTGTATTCGTCTTGTACACATAAGACAGACAAAAATTTGCGGGACGAATAGGTGTACAGTTACACCCCTAATTAGGCTACTATTTAATCAAATGCCAAAGAGGAAAAATTTGTTTTGTGACAATGTAAAGTGAGGTCAACCTCAACAATGGCCCTAGTCCATTGGGGCAGCAGAGGGCGGGGCGCGTTCGGTACGCCATGAGAGGTTTTTCGGTTCGGTTTGAATATAGTACTGAGTGTGCAAGCTATTGTGTCTCACAACTCTGTATTTTCAAAAAAGGAGATCATAAGTATTTCTGTGCTGGTGTCACCATTAAATTTGGTCGCACCAGCATGGTGCCAAGCCACTTCGGGCTGAAAAAAATCAGAGACCCGCAAAATCCTAGTGGGACTGTTTTACAAACCTTTAAAAAGCCCCGACAATAAAGGAGACACAGCGGAGTTGAAAACTTCTTCCTGTTCTGTTGTGGGGTCAAACACATAATCATAGGTGAAAGCCTTGTCATTGCCAACAATGACCTGAAATGGGAAGAAAAAAAAAAGATTTCATGAATCTTTAAGTACTGACATGACCTTTTGATGCAAAAGAGTGAATGAAATAGGCAAGATCTCATGATACACACCTGAGGTTCACCAGGTACAAAATTAAGACAGCATTGACATCCCTCATTTATCTCTTTGGGAACTAAAGGCCGGCATCTCAGCGCAACCCTCACAGGAATGGCTCTCTCATCCTCCTTGGTCATGCTGGAAGAGCAAATACAGCTGAATCACAAATGACAACCCAACTCACATATTGTCTTGCAAAGCCAGTGTGCACAGAGCAAGACCAGATACATAGTTATTGCCATTGTTTTAATACGGTGTCTATGTCTAAGAATAATATGTCTGATCAACCAAAGACACCAAGGAAAGTGATTCAACCGGAAGACAATACAATGCTGAATAAAGTCGTAGTTTTTGTTATTTTTGGACCAAAATGTATTTTCGATGCTTCAAAACATTCTAACTAACCCACTGATGTCACATGGACTACTTTGATGATGTCTTTATTTCCTTTCTGGACAAGGACAGTATATCGTACATACATTTTCAATGGAGGGACAGAAAGCTCTCGGACTAAATCTAAACTATCTTAAACTGTGTTCCGAAGATAAACGGAGGTCTTACGGGCTTGGAAGAACATGAGGGTGAGTCATTAATGACATAATTTTCATTTTTGGGTGAACTAACCCTTTAAAGTTGTCAAATTCACAGTGCATTATGTGAAACATTTAGATTGAACAACTTAAGACAAAACAGCTGACGCTTGTCACAGCTCTCCTTTGTCAGAAAAGCTCTGTAAGGCACACTGAAAAAAAAACAGGAATTTAGTGGATAACCAAGTCCCCCAAAAATGCACCCTGCATTTTACCTTTTTCATTTGCATCATGAAACTACAATTCTTAGCCTGCATATTAACTAAACACTACGGTAGCCTTGTGGGTTGGAGGTGCTTAAATCCTAATGTGTTCCATGAATGGCTCCTACTACTTTTTGCAAGAACATTAATAAAACCAAAGATTAAAGTTTGCATTAGAAGTTAAAGTCAACAAAAAGCCACTTTTGTGAAAGTAGTGCAGCTGACAGTTAATTGCGGTCAACAGCAACATGCAATGTAAAGTTAGTTTTATAGTTAGTTACTTTTTCATCCAGTCTAAGTTTGTATGCAACTGACTAAAATAAGGTTTCTGCAGGTTTTATAATAGTAGATTTAAGACTTTTTAAAGACCTTTTCAAGACCAAGTAACCAGAAAAAAAGGACTAAAGAGAAGGGAACACACATGTCAATATGTTCTCTGTCTAGGAGATGAACACAATGAGTTGCATTAGCAACACTTCAAAGTTTCAAAATACAACCTCCTACCGATCTCCATTATTTTTATTTATTCATAAATTATTATTATTTTAATTTTACAAAACAAAAAGCTTAAGATTTGAATACCTCTGCTCTCAACTATGAATATATAACTAACTGGTATATGGATATAGCTTTTACTTTACTTTTTTTCTCTCTCTCAGTGCAATTGTCTAAAGATTCTTAAATCTAGATACATTGAGAAGCAAAATGATATCTTGTTTTCTGTGAAATTGATAGAAATTAAGTTTACGCTTAAAACAAAAATCTGCAAATGGGCTCAGAAAAAAGGGGAAACCAGTTTTCATACCTAATTGATAGATATTGGTTTTAATTTTAAGTGTAAACTTAATTTTATTCAATTTCTCAGAAAACAAGACTACATATCTTTATTTTGCATCTAAAGTAAATGCATCTTGATATCAGCAGGCTATGTTTATAGATACTTATTAGAATTCGTAAACAATGCAAAATACTGAATAAGATATTAATTTTTGCAACATTTAAATGTCATCACTTTACAAAAGTAAGACTTTCTGCTCTGATTTGGACGGGTGAATTAAGACTTTAAGACATTTTAAAGACAAGCAGAATTCCTACTTAAACTCAAAAGCAGTCTTCAAGAAAAAAAAAAACATTAATGACTAACTTGTTAGATTAACGTTATGGTTTATCCAACAGGCCTAAGTCCTGAACTAGCCTACACTTAAAGCCATTAACGATACCATGTATCTTTATACACACTTTCTACATATAAAAACACATTTGCGTTAAACAACACACGAACAAAATAAGGGGCTGATACAACAAACCGGGATGTTTAAAACGCATGTCATTAACTTACCTTCCGCCCTGTAACGTAACGTTAGTCTGTTGTTATCGGGCACGAAGAGTAAAGCGTAGCAGCTAGTAGTAAACGTTCCTTTTTACACAAACTCGACAACAGTTTCAAATAAGACAAGAAAAATGGTTATCTTAATCGCTCTCACGGGATACCGTTATCCTTTGTAAAGACAGACGTCCTTAACAGTTTCTGCCATTCAAATTCGAGCACAGCGTTAGCATCTCTGAAGAAAGACCCTGCCCGCCACTTTCAAATAACCTGCTCCGCCTCTGCCGTGACCTGCTCTATTCAGTTCCGCCCATAGACTGTCGTAAAACCTCTATCCCGTTTCTCCATAGGGAAATTGATTTTGAACGATAACTTATAAACCTTTAAAAGACAGACCTACTAAAACCGTCAGCCCGCATTATTTCAGATTATTTTTAAAACTGTCGTGTTTAATTAACAGCGGAATTCCTGGTGAAAACTACATTACCCATGACGCTGTACTGAAAATTACACCAATCAGAGAGTCGAAAAAGCAACACGCGCCAAAATAACTTTTTAACTCCGCCCACTCACATGAAGCACTGCGAAATTTATGCCGCGTTCCAGGCAACCTGTAACCCGTGTTTTTTCAACTCGTAACTGGGAGTACATCGATCTAGTACGAGTTTACGGGTGGGAAGTCACGGGTTTGACTGCCGTTCCAGTGCACTTTCACGGGTATAAGGTTGGAAAAACACGGGTTACAGGTTGCCTGGAACGCGGCATTAGATCTTTCTCGTGTGGTGTATTTCTCAGAAGGATCAATACTTTTCGTGGGATTGCATCCAACAGCAAAATCCTTAGGTCTAACTGGTATTTTAAATGTATTAAAAAAATTCCATCATTGTTTAAAAGCTGACTAACTAATATATATATATATATATACATATATACGTGTATATATATATATATATAAATATATATATATATATATATATATATATATATTTATATATATATTTATATATATATATGTATATATATGTATATATATATATATATTTATATATATATTTATATATATATATGTATATATATGTATATATATATATATATTAGTTAGTCAGCTTTTAAACAATGATGGAATTTTTTTAATACATTTAAAATACCAGTTAGACCTAAGGATTTTGCTGTTGGATGCAATCCCACGAAAAGTATTTCTTTATGCAATTCCACGCAAAGTATATATATATACTTTGCTATATATATATATATATATATATATATAAATAAAAAGATATTTATTTTTATATAGGATATTGTGTATAGGATATCCTTGTTGTTACAAATATAATATTTCCAGATATTTAATATTTTAAAAAATATGCGTATAGGTGAGTATCCATGCCATAAAAGCTTGTTAATGAAATGTTGCAAGTTTAACCAGTATTGAACCGGTATTCAATTGAATAATTACACTTCAATAAAAATGAGAGGTCACCCTTGAATACATAGTTGGGTAAGGAATTTCAAATACTGTCTTTATTCTTTAAATATTGAATAAGCCTATTTATTTTAAATACATTGTTTAAAGCATCACAACTCAACACCTCTGCACCATGATCTTTGGAGATGCATAAAAGTTATTCTCTCAGATAATGTGGCATGTTTTTCCAAATTAATTCAAAAAGCACTTTTTCCAATTGTTTGGTAAATTTAGGGGGAATATCCAATGATAACAAGCCTAAACTGATCTGGAGATTCCTTTGGCTTTTAACAAACATACCCATGACAAATCCTTTAGTAAGCACATATTAAACCTCTTAGTTTTAATTGTTTAATTGAATTGTTTTAATTTTTTATTCAAAGTCCGATAGTCTAATATAGTTCAATGTGCAGCCTTGAGGTTTTAATTCAATCAATGATAGTAAGATGTAAATAGACGTACATTTTCACAAACAATGCCACCAACAGAGATGTACGATGCAGAGGAAAGGGACCTAATTTAATTTTACAAATATTTGTATAATTTATTAATCATTCCATATAAAAAAAACAAGTATAGCCTACTAACAGAATCTGGTTCGAATTTATTTTATTACAAATACTGTATGTGGCTATAGCTATTTCAGCTCCTCTTTAGGCCTAGTGCTTCTTGTCTTTTTCTCCTTTTTCCAAACCTATTTTGCTTACAGGAGAGGAAGATGCGTACCTTCCAGCTTTGTTGAAATTTGATGATTTTTGTAAAATAACTTCTGTTTTGCTTTTCAAACCCGAGTTGTTTCAGTTTACTATGTTGCAGGCTCATTTATTAATAATAAATAATTGATAATAAATAATATTGATGATTATAAATAATATAATAATATTGCAACACTGACAGGTGCGTTCAAGTTCATGTCGGAACATAGCGAGGCTAAGCCAGGGTGGCACTGGCCCACTCAGATAGACGACAGGTCCACCCCTCTATGGTCCACCCAATCAAATGAGACACAAAATATTTTTTCTTTGTTGCTGCGTCCCAATTCGCATACTATCCATCCTAAATAGTATTCGAAACTAGAATTAGTATGTCCCAAATCGAAGTATGTTGAAATGAGTGAGACCCCAAAGAGACCCGGATGGTCTACTATATCCGGTCAGAATCCGAAGTGCAGATCGATGCGCACTCTAACGGCTGATATTGCCCACAACCCATCGCGCGTTGGACGAGGATTCGGTTAGAACTACAAACACGAATGAAAAGTGTTCAAAAACTACAGACATGGAGGACGCGCGAGTCCGACGGTTATGTAGAGAGGTTTATGCCGCTTTCCAGGCAACCCGTGTTTTTACAACCTTATACCCGTGAAAGTGCACTGGAACGGCAGTCAACCCCGTGACTTCCCACCCGTGAACTCGTACTAGATCGATGCACTCCCAGTTACGAGCTCTGACGTCACATAGCCCGCGAAACCATACAAAACAACAATGGTTTGTTTACATCTAGCTACAACAATTCCTTGCGCTCAGGTAGTTTGGCGTGACTGGCCTGGAACGCTACAAAGTCGTGAGTCGTGGTTTGAAGTCGTGATTTACGTGCTCAAAAACCTGCCTGGAACGCAGCATTAGATAAAGGGGTTTGAGTGATTAATTATCAGTATCTAACCTGACGAAAATGTATTTATTCAATGTTCTCCACATTATATTGCATCTGCAGCAGCATTGTGAACTTTTGCAAAGATACGTTTAGCCATTAACTTTTAAATGCATTATTATATTCAAATTCCAAACACATGAGGAGAGTCTCCGCATGAAAGACCCATGACTGGCAGATGAACGTGCGACAACAATTCTCTCCGAAATGGTAAGAAGTTATATTAGATTGAATGGAGGATTTTAACTGTGACGAGATGATTGACAGGGCAGTTTACGGTGATAGGATGCACGCGACAGATCTGTCCGTTAAAGATGACGAAGTAGAATGTCCCAAAGCTTGCCTACTCTTTTGCTACACACTCAAAAGTATGTACTTTTTCTTCACAAAAAGAGTACATACTTTTAGGGCGTAGTATAAGTAGGCGAATTGGGACGCAGGAGAAAGGAAAAGAATCTTCTTCTTCTTCTCTGATATTTATAGCGAGTCGCAACAAACTTGTTCAGGTGCATACTGCCACCTACTGTACCGGAGTGTGTAATATCAAGGTTTGAGTACTTCAGGTTACAGATTCAGTGAAACCACAAAGTAAATAAATAAATAGAAAACAAAACTCAACAAAACAAAACAGAAAAAAAACGTTATGTTACATTAAAAAATATGTTATGGTCTAATCCTGTAGATTTGAGAAAATTAAAGAGAGTTTTGCAGCACTCCCTTGTTTCCTAACTCATCCCTAAAATCCCTTCTAAATTCCATCCCCGTCCTAATTCATATATCTTGTCACGTAAGATGTTCCTCTCAGAATCATATTTACTCTTCATGATGACATGCTCGACATTTTCAGGAACATTAAAAACCTCACATTTATCAGACACACATTTTGCCATTAAATACAGCGTTGATTTTAACCCAGTATGTCCAAATTTTAATCTTGAAAAAAACACATAATCTCTTTTACATTTCCCTTTGAAACCCTTCACCTTAATTGATTTCTGTATGCTGTCATAGTGTCTCCCTTTAGTGTCTGTGTCCCACTTCTTCTGCCATACGTCACTCACTACTTTTCTAATTAATGATTTGGCCTCTCCTTTTCCAAAGGGAACTTTCATTATTTCATCATCTTTTCATTTCAACGCTGTACTAAGATTCATCACCGAGATCAATCTCATTCTTAACACATCTAGCTTCAATGAGTTTCAGAATCTCTTGCTCATAAATAGCTGCATGAGCTGCCTTTGCTAGCTGTCTCTCCATTCGACGCAAAGATGGCATTACCGAGAAAATTTAAGGTGCAACGGTTTCTTTCTCTATATCTCCAGCTTCTTGTTGCAACATTGAGTTTTGCATTAATTAGCTCAAATTATATATAGGAAATTTTAATAATTAATCATGAATATGATTAATATATTGCAAATTACAGTTAACTTATCGAAATTGAAAATAGATCGATTGATATATATGAATGATATATATGAGGATTAAGGGAATTAATCAGTTATCAAACAATCGGTTTGTCCAGCAAACGGCCATAAGATTAACTTATCAACTTCTCAACAAAGTTATCCCTTTTTATAAACTCCAAGAAATATCAATTTTCTGGCCGTGAACATTAATTTTCCTGAGTTTATAAAATTTAGGTTACTGAAATAGTAACAAATTGTAAAGCTTTGTAGCTATAGATCAATCATTTCATTGACTTTTAGACAGAAAGCAATCAAGAATATAATGGCTTTAATAATTGGACTAATAATACATCGAACTACAATTCACACAGAATATATATGTACAGTATACACCCGAAACAAACAAACGAAAAACATTACAAACACGAGAGAGGAAGATAAAAAAGAAGAGGGAGAGAGAGAGAGTTGGGAGGAGGGAGAGAGAGAGAGAGAGAGAGAGAGAGAGAGAGAGAGAGAGAGAGAGAGAGAGAGAGAGAGAGAGAGAGAGAGAGAGAGAGAGAGAGAGAGAGAGAGAGAGAGATCCGTAGGATCAACAGGATGGCAAAAGTCACAAACACAACCTTGAGAGGCACAAAGATCAAATCCCCTGAATGGGGCAAACAGATCTTAAATCATTTAGATCGATAGGAATTATGATACTTGATTCTTTCTCGTGGCTGAGAACGAAAGCATGTGTGTGTCTCTGTCCTCGCGTCATGCGTTACGTGGTCTTTCAGAGCGGGCAAAGCGCGTTAGTTTGAATGTCCTTTGAGGTGCAGTTGCCGGTTGAGTTCAGCTGTGTTCATTTTCCTCGCAAGAAGAAATGAAACAGGGACTGATGAAGCGTCGAAGGGATAGGAGAGTGAGAGTTGCACAGTGGTTCTCTTTGTGTTGCTGAGGAAAACCGCGTCTTGCGTGTGTGTCCTTAAGAGCGGGTGCGTGCTTTCTCAGCTCTTCCGGGCGAGCGTGGTCGCTGAAAGTTCAAAGAGTCTCTTTAAAGTTGAAGTTGCCGATTACGTTCACTTCACCGAAACTGAACGTAGGAAAGTCCGAAGATGAAAATAAAGAAAGACTAAAGAAAAAGGAGAAACACGGCGTAAAGCTCCCTAAGGAGCCATGGAACCGGAAACCTCTCACAGGGTAAAAGCTCTCCAGGAACTTCCTGTGGTCAGTCTTTTATGGAAAAGACTGGGTTCACGCCTCTGTTTGCGCGAACCACACATGACTGCATTATGCTATCGGAATTCGGCTCCGTTAGATTGAGAGCATTACAGGGATATCAAACATGTCACATGAAGATTATCGGAATACAGAGTTACATAAGATATGCATTTTATAAGCATTTAATGTTCACTCACACGACTATAAAGCCATAATACCGGCTACCATGACCTAGGAAAGATCAAATTCATGTTTATACATTTCTTAAGTGGTTATACTTATAGAAAACATAAGATTGCAGAGTCTATTCCTCTTTCTTCATCAGAATTCAAGTGGGAGCTGTGATTCCCTTGGAATTCCCTTTTGGGGTCATAAAGTTTTATGACCTAGCAAGAGGGAGAGTTACAGAAGGTGATCCTGTTGGGGAATCTTTCTTTAGAAATAAACTTAAGATTCGAAGTTACAGAACAGTCTCCAATTACACCCATAGAATAAGACAAAACTAATTAGATATGCATGCATACAGGAAGGTCAGATACAATTTTGTGTTATATACATTAAGGACATTTCTATCCTAAGTTGCACACAAAGGACGTTTGTGTGCGGGTATGTGTGGCGCGTGTAATTGCCCTCATGGTCAGCATCTGTCCATCCGTGGTGTATACCACGTGAGGGTTTAGTTCGCAAATGGTTGTCTTCAAGACAAAGGGTAGTTTTGTGTTTAAATCCACTTATCAGACATAATAATTGATGAGGGGGGGAAACTAGCTTGAGACCCTGAATGGATCAGTTCTTATTCTTTGTGACTGAACACAAATTGCAAGCAGTGTAAGGATTTGAGAACAACGGGGACCTGTTTCTTGATTGCGCAATGCGTCATAAATGAAGTTAATCAATGACCTGCTGGCAGACATTGGGGCACCATATCACATGATTCAAGGTTTTGTGAATTAAACATATATGTGTTCATATTTGTTCAGTAGTGAAAGGAAAACAGGATTCGGTCAGTCGCTACATTCTCATAACCAAAGTAAATACCAAATACAAGGTGCCTTTACTGCTCAAATGATTGATTTACCTGAACAGACTTATCCTGTGCAAATCCTCCAGCGACGTTACCAACATCTAAGAGGCCCCCCTCTGGAGAAGTTTCAGAAAGTTAAACCCTTTGTTACTAATGGGAGCTGATCATCCTCACCTTCTTAGCTCCAAAGATCGAGTACGTTTCGGTCCTCCTGGAAGTCCAGCTGCTTTGCATACTCGACTGGGGTGGGGATTACAGGGACTTACTTCTTTGGGTGAGAAGACTAATACCACGACTCAGTGTTTCTTCCAGGCTTCCCTCCCCAGGATCAGTTGCATAAAGATGTGGAGAAGTTATGGCAAGTTGACGTACTTCCTTTCTCTCAGACTCCAAATCATGCTCTGCGTTCTAAGCAAGATAAGGATGCTCTTGAGTGTCTAGATCAGAAAACAAAGCATGAAGAAATCAATGGAATAAAAAGATATGTGACTCCTTTACTTCGAGTCAAGAATGCACCTGTCCTTAAAGCATCTCCAGAGGCAGAATAGTTCGAAGAACCAATGATTCTGCTGCCCCATGAAGACCTAAACTCTCTGCCGCAGAAGACATGAGCATGGTTCTTTCTGAACCATCGTCTAGGATGGCATACGTCTCCAGAGTCTTTCCTTTGTGGCTCAGAACTACCTTCACAATTTCAGAAGAACAGTTAAGACCACTTGATCGGCTCAAATAAAATATCCTAGAATCTGGTTTGCGAGCATTTACTTCATGCAGTACTCCTAAGTGACGATCTTGACACAATGGACATTTTCCTCTTAAGTCACACTTGGATGATCTATGGGCCCAACCACATCTCCAACAACTATTATTGACAACAACCCATTTCCGTTTGGCTACCGTATCAAAGCTCTGAAATTCAGGACAATGACTGAGATGATGATCATTACTGCCACAGTATGCACATGATGGTTTAAGGCCCTCCTTCTTGCCCTGTCGTTGGATAATTTCATGGTTTGCAGTGTCAGTGTTCTTTTTTGAGTGGGATTAACTTCTTGACACACCATGAAGGAAAGTAGCTGTGTGCTATTGGAACTTGGTAGGCCTTCCTTCCCTTACCTGGAACTTCTTCATACCTTTAGATTGTTCAAACACTAGGGTAGCTAGATTCTGACAATCTGATTCCTCTTCCTTAGAAGTTATAGGACTGGTCTGGTCGGGTGGTTTTGGCATATCTTGCAAAACTAGCAACCTGGTGTGCTGGAAGTTTACTGAGTAACTGATGGACATGTGATGCACAGGATAACTTCTTTGCTCCTTCTTCATGATCCCAGGACTGAAGCATTCCCACAAGAGCTTGAACTCGTACAGCAAATTCGCCAAATCCAACAGAATCTCCTGAACGTACAGCTGGTAAGTTCTTAATTGTAGCAATCTCCCGGAGCACCAACTGATGGGGTTGACCATATCTCTTCTGAAGAGCTTTTAAGGCAGTAGTATAAGGCTGGGAATGATGGACATAAGCCAAGGCCAGAAATCGAGCTGCATCCAACTTCAAATGATCCAGAAGAATATGGTACTTGTATTGCTCAGTTTCCTCTGAGGATAACAAATTCTTTAAAGCCATATTCAGCATGGCAAACTCTTGGGGGTCATCGCGCTTCAAATATGGAAATGAAAGTCTTTCATTACGGGCTGACCTGGAAGGCTGTAGAGCTGGCATAATTGTGTGGGGTACATTCACTGCTGAATGAACATATGCTGATCAGGTACCATCATTTGCATTCCAATTGGAGAAAGTGCAGTTATTTGATTCGTATCTCTTTGCTGCCCCTGAGGTGCTGATGCAGTGGTAAGTGTCAAATGATTCTGATGAGACATATGTCAGGGTTCTGCCCTGGCAGCTTTGTCTGTGTTGTCTTTGTTTCATGTCTGTATGTTTGTGTTGTGCTTGAACATATGGCTCTGTCTTTGTTTGTGTTGGCCATGTGCTACTCTGTTCCTGCCACCTTGTTTCCCTGTACCACGCCCTCTTGTCTAATTGAGTCCTAGTTTGTCTGAGTGTTATCACCCATTCCTCATGTTCTCTGCTCCCTTGTTGAGTCCTCGTTTGCCTGAGTGTGTTCACCTGTTTCTTGTCTGAATGTGCTCACTTGTTCCTCTTGTTCTCAGCTCCCTTCATATGTGTTCTCTTTCCCTCATGTTTTGGCTAGTTTGTTGTCATTTAGTGTGTTGTGCTACCTGTTACTTATTGCTCATGGTTACACTTCTGAATAGTGCCTGGATACCTTGTATTGTGTTTGTTGTGTTCCCTGTTTGTTCCAGCCCTGAAAGATGGCTGCTTCCTCTCTACCAAGCAGCGAGACCGGTGCAGTGACTGATTGTGCCCTGTGAGTCCATCTACGTGTGCTGTATTATCCTGTCTGGCTCTTGCTGCATCCATTGGCCTTGTGCTGCTCATCTACCTCAGAACACCAGTGTATTCTCCTTGGGCTGGTCTCAACTGCCACCCTCTCAGCTTGCCTGTCATTGTGCTTTGTTCCCTGCCTACTGTTTGGACTGTTATCACCTCCTCACCCACCATCTCTCGTCTTGTCAACTAAAACCCGTTAACACTCATTCTGTGCTTGAGTCCTCCCTCATAGATCCGTAACAACATAATGGACGGATAATTTTGCTGCTGCAAGCTGTTCTAGTTGTCTGCTGTTCTAAGGAAGTTTGATGTGAATGACCAAGAGAAGCACAAGGAAATCCAGCTGATAAATCTCTAGGAGGTAACGTTGCAACTCTTGAAGGAACACAATTAATCTAAGCATTTTGGCTATGAGATGGATATAATACTGGATATGGAAATCAGGTAGGTACGGAGGCCTTAACAAGCCTCCACTTGGAAAGAAGGCTGGCCAACTTGGAGGCATCCATGGAAGACCGGGCATACAGAATGCATTTCCCTGCATTTGATCAGATGGCAAAAGGCTTTGATCCCTTCCTACTTGTTGATCACTGGGATAAAAACTGGGATTCATTTGATGATGACTGACTGAAGATAGCCATGGAGGACCATTACATTGTTGCTGAGTTAAGCTTTCACCCATTACAATGGGATCCATTAAAGGTTGTGACCTGAGGTTATCTGGGAGAGGAACTGATGGCCTAATAGGTGGACATGGATCAGAAAGCTGCTGGTGTTGTCTCTATGATGGCCCTCTCTAGTGGTGCCTGCTGAGGAAGTAGGCATTGAAGAGGTAGGCGGCGCATACTGAGATGGGGGCAAAGTATTTTGTCCCTTAACCTTTAGTGGTGTAGAAAGCACATTGTCCTGCTTGGTTTGATGTTGTCGCATACATTCACTCAACTCATCCACAATTGAATCTCTGGCGTTTATCTCATCTTGCTGTTTTGCTTGTTTTGGGATATGAACAGGGGATGCTTGAATAGAATTGCATTCAGAGCAAGTAGAAAATGAAGAACTTATTTTCCTTTGCATATCCTTCATCATGTGTCCCACATCCAAAAACATTTAATTTGTTTAATCTCCTCAGACAAAGACTTAACCTCATTTTGAGTTGCGGTAATGGAAGCTGCTTGTGATGCAACCAAATGGCTCAAATCCTCTGGCTGGTGTGACAATTGTCCAATTGGATGAATTGAAGGATTTGACTGAGCCATCATATAATCTTGGTGCCATCTTGGAGGTCTTACGATCCTTGATGAACGTTTAGGTCTCACACAGTCAAGTCAAGTCATCTTCATTTATATAGCGCCTTTTAACAATGTAGATTGTTCCAAAGCGGCTTTACAGTGATAATAGGAAATTAAAGTAACAGATTGTTTTGGCTTTATGGCAGCTCTAGAATAAAGTTATTTTCCAGTTAAAGATTGATTCACTTCCGTCGCTAAGATCATTAGTTATTACCCAGATAGCATGGTGACATTGATACAATGTTGAGTTTTGATCTAAACCATCATTTTGGTTGAGATTGACATTTCAATGTTTAAAGTGTGCTGGATCAGCATTGAAATTTTGATGAAAGCCAACAGCACACATGGGTGGAGACAGTGACATTGAACTAACAGTGATTTGTAGTTGATGAGCACAAGATAATTCAGGCGTATCTCTGCAGAACACTAGTGGGTGTTTCTCGATCAGTGGGGCGTTTTCAAACCACAATGGGCATTTTCAACCGCTTTACCCGATTTGCTGTAATCCACTGTGGGCTTGGTTTAGGGGTGGGCCTTCATGATTTTAGCAAGTCTGTTGAAAAATGGTTGAAAAACATTTACCTGTAATGTAGTTTGAAATTGGCCACTGATTGGTAAACGCCCCTTTTTGTCTTTGCATGTGCACTTTTCAATAGTCTAATGCTTCCTCATTAGAGAGAAAACAGGTGCATCCTATACAGAAGTCTTGTTTGTTGAATCACCTGACATACTTACATGACTTCTCTAGCACAGTTTCAAACAATGGTGCATCTACCTTATTTCTCTGTTCCTTTGTTTTGCATGCTTATTTGCGTTTGATTTGTGTTGTTACTCACTGTAATTAGATTACAAAGTTATTAAAGTGTTTGAATAAAGCATCTATTTTTCTACATTCTTAAAAAATGCATCTTGCTTTAGTAAAGTTTATTAGGAATTTCCTGAATAAAGTTATGTCATTTAACAGATTTCTTAAGGTGCAAGAGACATGAACATGAGCAAGAATGTTAACATAGCCCATGTCTTGAATCGGTCAGTGTTTGCATGCAGAACACATTGCTCCTTTAGTACAGACTGATCTCATGAAATGGCGTATGTATGACACGCCAATTCGTATTTCCATTTTTGGCGTGCTATCAACACGCATAATCGCTTTTCAGCGTGTTTATCAACGCCTTTGACTTAACGTTATATTACTGTATTATGTATATATAAATATATGACCTACCCCAACCCCGTCCCTAAACCTACCCGTCACTGGGGGTTAATACCATTTATGAGTCTTCTCCTACCATCCTAGGAAAAGAAATATCGCTCCACAGATGTAGATATAGATTTTGCTTAGTTTCCCTCGGACATTTAACGGCGTACACATACACGCGGAATCACTCGGACATTTAATGGCGTAGACATACACGCAAAAGATTTCGGCGTGGACATACACGCGGATAGCTCAAAATGCGTATAGATAACAAGCCACTTGAATTGAAAGTGGCGTGTATGTTTACGCAAAGTCATGATGTCATGTTGTTTAGTAGGAGTGAAGGCAGATGAAGATGGACAATTAAAAAAGCACCCTCCTGATAATGCTGACATTGATCATACATTGAGTTGTTGTCGACAGCATAATTACCTGACCTGGGACTTGATGATATCCTGTATCTTATCACTGCTTAATCAGGTAATCATTCATATTCCTAAATCTGTATCAAATTTGAGAAATAACTGATTTCCATTCAGTTTAGCTTGTTTCCACTGAAACACAATAACAAAAAAACATCTAGTGTTTAGTAAGAAACTGACTGACATGGCTATTTTGTGATATTTAAAGAGATTGGGGTCTACATAAGGTGAATCTGCAGCTTTAAAGAGATAGTTCAGCCTGAAATTAAAATTATGTCATCATTTATTTACCCTCAAGTTGTTCCAAACCTGTATGAATGTCTTTCTTCTGCTGCACACAAAAGAAGATAGAGTGAATAATGTCGGTAACCAGACAGTTGATGTTAGCCATTGACTTCCATGGTAATTATTTCCTACTATGGAAATCAATGGCCACCGTCAACTTTCTGGTTACCGACATTCTTTAAAATATCTTATTTTGTGTTCAAAAGAAGAAAGAAACTCATACAGGTTTGGAACAACTTGAGGGTGAGTAAATGATTACAGAATTTTCATTTCGGGCTGAACTATCTCTTTAAATAAATTTTCGGGGGCGCTAGTGCGCACGCGTAGGATGTAAACGTGTTTAGCTTGTGCTCTCCACTACAACTTATGCAAAATCACCAAATACCACGATAAAACTGTCCAAGGACTGATATTTTTGCTCGCCCGTCTATCTCATCCGTTAAACTTCGCTAATTTGAAAATGTCGCGGCAGAGAAACCCTCCTGGGAGGCATAAGACCATCGATGGATACATCGGCAGTGCTAATGCTAGTGGGGCTAGTTCTAACGATAGCCGCTCTAGCGAGCCCTCTGCTAAATCCCCGGCTACCGTTTCAGAGACTATGTCCACAGACAAAATTCACATGTACGAGATGTGCAAGGAAATCTGTAAGGAAATGTCAGAGACGATTCTGGGGAGACTTGATGAACGGTTTGATGCTTTTGACACCAAGTTTCAGTCTGTGTTTTCAGTGCAAACCGACCTGCAAAACCGCATGGTCAACCAAGAGCAAACAACCAGTGCACTTGAAGAGCGCGTGGAAGTGCTTGAAGCGAAATGTGAGGATTTCACAAAATACACCAGTCAGCTTCAAGCCAAATTGCTGGATTTAGAAGCTCGGTCCCGTAGACACAACATCAAGATTGTTGGTATAAAAGAAAATGCAGAAGAGGGAAAACCAACTGATTTTGTTTCCAAACTTATACCTGAACTGCTGGGGAAACAGCACTTTCCACATCCGGTGAAAGTTGATCGTGCACATCGCTCTCTGCAACCCAAACCAGCGTCGGATGGCAAGCCGCGCACCATTATGGCTCGTATTCATCATTTTCAAGTGAAGGAGCAAATTCTACGCCTCAGCAGGACACAATCAATGGAGTACAAGGGAAACAAAGTTCTGATCTTCCCTGATTATACCAACGAAGTGATGAGCCAGCGCCGTGCCTTCCGAGACGTGATGAAAGCCTTGAGAGACGGGGGAGTTAAGCATCATCTGCGCTATCCGGCCAGACTTTATGTTTACTGGGATGAGGAGGAGAATAATCCGGAGGTCTTCAATGATCCAGCAGCAGCTGAAGCCGCTCGTTTGTTGAAGGAACGTAGCGTTTCGGCGGAGGGTTAAAATGTGATGATCACTTTTTGCTTTCTATTCAAGGTGAGCGTGTTCGTTTATCAGTAATAAATGCGCCGCACTGCTGGCCAGCCTTCGAACTGTTCGCCAATAAGAGACTGTCCGGACGCATGGCAATTATTAATACATCAGGGCGCGGGATAATTTCTTTTACAGGCGTATTTTATTTTGTTTTCAAATGTGGTACTAAATTTCATTTTTCAACGCATTTACGTTGTGGTTGGGGGCTATTTGAGTCGGGCCTACTATTTGTCCAGCAGCTCCTGTTTTGACCAAGATGGGAAGATACGCGTCATGTTCGGGGGACGCGGAGATGTGGGGGGGAGGGTGGTTGTCGGACTGTGTTGTTGTTTTTGTTCGGCTCAGATGCACGTGTTTTATTCAATTGTATTCGATATTGCAACAGCATTTGTGTTTTCTTACATTTTTCCAAAATGACTCAAGTGCAGGGTAGAATGGATGTTGGAGGCAGAGATTTACAACTAATTTCATGGAACGTGAAAGGGCTTGGTAGTGTAGTCAAAAGGGGGAAAGTTTTCAAGCACCTGAAATCTCTTTCTGCAGATATAATTTTTCTACAAGAGACCCACATCAAAACAGCAATGCAGCATAGGTTGAAATGTAACTGGGTATCTCAGATATATCAGTCGCCATTTACCTCACATGCCCGTGGTGTGGCAATATTGTTTCGAAAAAATATCCCATTTCAGGTAACCTCTGTTAACAATGACCCTCTTGGTAGATATTTACTGGTCTCTGGTACAATAAACTCACTCCCAATAACCCTGGTTAATATATATTGTCCAAACACGGACGAGCCTAATTTTTTCAGAAAGGTTTTCGACCTGCTTCCAGACGAGAGTGACTCAAACATAATAATAGCCGGGGATTTTAACTGCTATCTAGATCCCTTTTTAGATAGATTATCTACACGACCAGCTCCTGAAATTGCATCTGTAAAGCTCTTAAACAACCTTTTGAAAGTTAGGAATCTAGTAGATATTTGGAGGATTCAGCATCCTACAAGCAAAGAGTATTCATTCTACTCAAATGTCCACAAATCCTACAGCAGGATTGACTTTTTTTTGATTAGCTCTAACCTCATTTCTCAAATCACTAATTCCAAATATCATAATATTTTGATTTCTGATCACAGCCCTTTAGCAATATCATTAAATATTTCTCTCCCAAAACAGACTTATTCCTGGCGTTTTAACCCAAATCTTTTAAGTGATGACAACTTTGTTAAGAATATAAACTCCAAATTGAAAGATTTTATAGATTTAAATGATAATGGCGAAGTGTCTGACCTAACATTATGGGAAACACTAAAAGTTGTTTTGCGTGGTGATGTAATCTCTTACACTTCAGCCATTAAAAAGAAGAGAGAGATGAGACTACTTGAAATTAACAGCACTCTTTCTATTTTGGAAAGAGCCTACCAAAATTCTAAATCACCAGATCACTACAAAGAGATATTGAAGCTTAAATATGAATATAATGATATTATGAGTAGCCAAATTAAGAACTTGCTTCTAAAACTAAGGCAGAAGCACTTTGAGCTTGGAGATAAACCAGGTAAATTACTAGCACAACAACTTAAAGGTGCCCAGGCTTCAAGAGCAATTCGTGCTATTAAGTCTAAAACAGGCATTCTTCTAACCAATCCTGCTGACATAAATCATCGTTTCAGGGAATTCTATTCTGAGCTTTACTCCTCCAAACACAATGTTTCACAATCTAATTTGAATGATTTCTTTGACTCTATATCGTTGCCCAAACTGAACAGAGGCGGACAGAGTACAGAGCTTTGTTACTTGAGTAAAAGTACAGATACCCCTTGCTAAATTTTACTCAAGTACAAGTAAAAGTACTACATTCAGATGTCTACTTAAGTAAAAGTACTAAAGTACTTGTTTTTAAAAGTACTTGAGTATCAAGAGTATAAGAGTAGATTTTCTAAATATTGCATAATCTACTGCCACAGTGCTTACATTTATGCACAGAAACGTCCTACATGGAGTTATGAAAAATGTTAATGTTAATACCTGGGAGAATGTAAAAGGAATTGAAAGTAAAATCAAGTCATTTTCATCTTTTTACCATGTTGCTTTATTTAATTTAATTAAATTTTTGGGGGGTCCCATCTTTAAATGCGGGGACAACACACACACACACACACACACACACACACACACACACACACACACCACATGTAAGGGTGGCGCTGCCAATAAAGCACCTAAAAGCTGTCACAAAGAACCGGCAAAAGGAATGATTATGAATATGTAAAATATAGCAAGGAGATATTTTAATTGTTTATTAATAAACACTTGTTAATAAACAAGTGTTTTCTTTGTCAGTGTCGGCTAGATGAAGTTGACGATGCTGACTCGCGATCTTCAGTAGTGAACGCGCCAGAGAGAAATGCACATTTCATACGGATTAGATAAGCAGAGAGCAGTCTGTAGTCTGTTTTCTTTGGTTTTGAATTTTTCTGTTTAAAAGTAGACATGTCTGTGAGGCAAGTAGTTTACCTTATACGCCGAGTTTATGAGACGAGCTCCAGTTCACGCGCCGGCGCCTCCGTTTCTTATCTATCGTCTGCTATTTACTTCTTATTTATTAAACCCAGGCAATTGGTTGATGAAACACTGATTCAAATTAAGATACAATTAATGCAAAACGAAATTCAGGTTAAAGAAAGGTTTTGTGTTTTCTGTTTGATGTCTCTGTGAAAGTTTTAAAGCATTTTTTATGCCGCTTTCAGAGCGCTCACGTCCGTAACGGAGAACACGTCCATAACATTGTTTTTTACTCATAAATGCAAACCCGAAAAATAAAATAAAACAAAATTAATATTTTATGTACTGTGGAGACTGAGCACCAACCCTTTTTCATTCGCTGGGTAGTAGCCTACTTTGGTTTGTGCAGTGTAATTCACATAATCAGTTAAAATATATTTTGCCTCCTAAAGTTTTTTTTTTAAGAAATCAGAAATCCCTCGTGGCTACGCCACTGCCACATTTGAACCTGACTGTGTTAAACACACCACATACTCAAGAACATCAAACCAAATTCTTGGCTTACATTAATGTCTAATATAAAATCTGACCATGGAGTTGACTTTGGCGGAAAGCTGAAAGTGATTGCTGATAGGCTGTCCCAATCAGTGGCGCCTGCACAATCCAATCACGTTTGAGAGGGAAACAACAAATTGAGGGTTTCCGAGATTTTTCTTTACTTTTTTTTTTTTTTTTTTACTCGGGTACTCACGGTTATGGATAGAAATGTATTGGAGTAAAGAGTACAATATTTGCCTCTCAAATGTACTTGAGTAAAGTCACGAGTACTCCCCAAAAATGACACTCGAGTAAAGTACAGATCCCTCAAAATTGTACTTAAGTACTGTACTCAAGTAAATGTACTCCGTTACTGTCCGGCTCTGAAACTGAATGATGTTGCTATGAAATGTCTTGATTCAGACTTTACACTGCAGGAAGTCATCAATGCCATCAAGTCGTTTCCGTCGGGCAAGGCTGCCGGGCCTGATGGTTATTGCGCAGAATTCTACAAGAGATTCTGTGATATTCTTGCACCACTTATGCTCAGAATGATGCATAATTCTAAAATTGATGGGGAATTGCCAAGAACCCTTTATGAAGCAAACATTTCTTTAATTTTAAAAAAGGGCAGAGATGAAACAGACCCTGCGAGCTTCAGACCAATTGCGCTTCAAAATTTTGATCGCAAAGTACTAACTAAAATCTTGGCTACTAGGCTGAACAAATATTTGGCTTCTATCATCCATCCTGACCAGACAGGGTTTATTCCTGGCAGACTCTCCTTTTCTAATGTCAGGCGGCTGCTCAACACTATTTATTCAGATTTTAGTGGTACTAAGGGAGCTTCTATTTTGTCTCTCGACGCACACAAAGCTTTTGATCAGGTCGAATGGCCTTATTTGTTTGAGTCACTGCGCAGGTTTGGGTTTGGAGAAATCTTCATCTCTTGGGTGAAATTGATATATGCAAAACCGTGCTGTTCTATTTTGACGAATGGTGATCAGTCAGCCCCCTTTTTTTTGCAACGCTCGGTTCAGCAAGGCTGTCCATTGTCTCCGGCACTCTTTGCTATTGCACTGGAGCCGCTTGCTGTCGTAATAAGAGAGCACCCACAGGTGAAGGGGCTTCAGATTAGAGGTGCGGAAACACTTATCAGTTTATACGCTGACGATGTAATACTGTATTTGGATAATGCTGAAAAATCAGTTCCCCCTCTTCTTGAGTTGATCGAGTCTTTTGGTAGAATATCGGGGTACACGATCAACTGGACAAAGAGTGAGTTTGTGCCTTTATCCAGTACTTATTCACCAGGTTTTTTACAAAGTATTCCATTCAAAATAGTTAATGATCATTTTACTCACCTTGGTCTGGCTATACCTAAAGATCCAAAGCTAATATTCAAATTAAACTTCGCAGAATTTATTTCAAAATTAAAACAAAATATTGAATGCTGGAAAATTCTTCCCTTATCAATGATTGGACGAATACACTCAATTAAAATGGTCTCCCTTCCAAAATGTTTATACATATGTCAAAATCTCCCCATTTATCTCACCGCAGCCTTTTTTAAAGACTTGGATTCAATTATTTCGTCCTATATTTGGAATGGCAAAAATGCCAGAATCTCCAAGGCCCACTTGCAGAAGTCTAGATGAGAGGGAGGGTTGGGCCTGCCTGTATTTAAACATTATTACTGGGCTGCCAATGTAAGGGCATTAGTGTTCTGGCAGCAGGGATCCCTGGATAATCAGACGCCTACAACCCCTTTGTGGCTTAAGATGGAGGCCAATTCTGTAAAAAACTCTTCATTACCAGCTATGTTATTTTCCAAGCTTGAAAAGCTAGAGTCCAATAAAAACTTATGTTTTGTGGTAAAGCAGTCAGTTAGAATTTTAAATCAGGTTAGGTGCTTTCTAAAACTACCAAACACATCAGTACAAACACCCATATGTTTCAATCATTGTTTTCTACCTCCCTGGCATGACATATTGTACCATGACTGGAGAAAGAAGGGCTTGGTTTCAGTTAATAATCTGTACATTGATGGTAAATTTGCATCATTCAACCAACTGAAAGGAAAATATAATCTTCCTAACTCCCATTTCTTTCGGTACTTGCAGGTTAGGCATTACACCCAATCAAGAATTGAAGACTTTCAAAATCTACCCCAGGAACATGAAATCTTTGATATTTGTAAGAGCCCTCCTTTCTCCAAGCGTCTTATTTCGAGAATTGTACGTTTATTTGATGACTGTATAACGGCGCACACTTTGAAAACTAGAGATACTTGGAAAGAAGAGCTAGGTGTGGAATTATCTGAATCCATGTGGAACACCTGTCTGTCTAATATTCATTCCTGCTCTATAAACAGCAGGCACCAATTAATTCAATTTAAGATTGTACATCGCTTGCATTATTCCAAAGTCAGATTACATAGAATGTATCCGTCTGTTTCTCCAATGTGTGACAGATGTAATATGACGGAGGGTACACTGTCCCATGCTTTTTGGACTTGCTCCTCATTAGCAAACTTCTGGTCCAAAATATTTGACTGGTACTCCAAAGCATATCAGAGGCCCATCCAACCCGAGGCTGGACTTGCCATTTTCGGCTGCTCTCAAGCAACGAGGACAATTCCAACTAGAATGCGGCAACCATTGGAACTGGGAATGATAGTTGCCAAGAGACTGATATTGAGGGAATGGAAGTCCCCCACCCCTCCTTCCTTTCAGACATGGGTCATTGACATGCTATCCATAATACAAATGGAAAAACTCCGCACTAGTCAAATGGACACATTTTTCCGTTCTTGGAACCCATTCCTAACTCATTTTGAAAGAGTTAAATTACAGTAAACTAACTGTGTTCCTGTGTTAACAACTTTTCCTGCTACCGCTGTGTTAAACATGACTGTAACAACTGGCAATTGCTGCATCTGAGCCCTGTTTGTTTGTTTTTGTTTGTTTGTCTGTCTGTTTAAAAAAAAAAAAAAAAAAAAAAAAAAAAAATTCATTGAAAAAAACTAAGATCTTTTTTATTCTACAAGATCAAAAAGTGTTATTTGAATACTGTAGTTTCACAGAAAATGAACTGAGATATTTAATGGCTATAGCTCAGAGGTGTTTGTTCCTCTTCATGAAGAGTTTAGCTCCAGCACCTGGAAGTGTTCATTGATCTGATGACCTTGATTAACTGCCTCAGGTGTGTTTAATTAGGGCTGGAGATAAATCCGACACCCCTGCTAGTGTTTTCTTTTGATATTAAAGCATTCATAGAAATAAATAAACAGAATTTTACGATACTATAATCGTAGTTAGAATATTTTGTTTTCATTGACTTTAAAAAAAAAAGTTCATAAACAATCATATTGTGTTTAGTATATTAACATTATTGAATGTGACTGTATGTATGACAACTGAATTGATTCGTTCTTGAGTAACATCATGCTTTCTTTTTCAGATTCCAGAGAACTCAAAGGAAAAGAGGCAGAATCTGATGATGCAAGACAGATTTTTAAAAACCTGAACCGCTGGACCTGTAGTTATGATGACATCAGACTTCTGAAGTCAATTTTATTTTTAAAGGTTGAAATGCTTTTGTCCTATTTCTCCCCCTTTCTTTAAAAAAAAAAGATATTTTAATATATTTGTTGTCATTGATTGATTGAATAAAATAAATTGACTCAACTGCTGGAAAGGTGTAATTTATATTTGAAAAGGTTTTCGACAAATTTTGAAATGGTCAGGAATTTGTTGACGCACCATTGAAGTGTGATTGAAATATTAATGCTGTTTCAACATTAATTGGTACATCAGATGGCAACATTGTTTGACATTCCTTTTCAGTCTTTCAACAAAATGTATTTAGAATCAACATCACATTGTAACATTGATCAAACCATAATACCAAAGTTTATTTTTTGTTAATTTCAGTGTTAATTCAACAGCAGTGATTTAGATTCAACATCATAGTGTAACGTTGATTCAACAATATTACCATTGATTATTTTTGTTAATTTCAATATTGATTCAGCATCAGTGATATAGAATCAATCATAGTGTAACGTTGATTCAACAATATTACCATTGATTATTTTTGTTAATTTCAGAGCTGATTCAACAGCAGTGATGTAGATTCAACATCATAGTGTAACGTTGATTCAACAATATTACCATTGATTATTTCTGTTAATTTCAATATTGATTCAACAGCAGTGATGTATAATCAATCATAGTGTAACGTTGATTCAATAGCATTACCATTGATTTTTTGTTCAACATAGTTTCAACATTAACTGAGGGTGCAAAAGTGATGTTGATAAAATATCACTTTGTAATGTTGAATCAATACTATTACCGTTGATTTTTGGTTGAATTCCCAACATTATTTCAACATTAACTGAGGGTGCAAAAGTGATGTTGATAAAATATCACTTTGTAATGTTGAATCAATACTATTACCATTGATTTTTGGTTGAATTCCCAACATTTTTTCAACATTAACTGAGGGTGCAAGAGTGATACCAAAGCAACATTACTTTGTAACGTTAATTCAATGCAATTAGCGTTGACGCATCAACACTGAGTCAACATTGTTTCAATGATTACATGCTATCTGGGTAACTTAGGGGCCGCTAACACAACACCGTTTTAACAGAAAACTCTTAAGTTCTCTCTATGCAAACTTTAAAAACGCAAACCTGTGAGATCGCTGATAGCGTGCACATGCCCATTAAGAGTTAATTCAATAGGTATGCGTGTTTTAATATGTGCGCAGGCATGTAGTCCTTCCCTTAAAAAAACAACCCTCAAGAAACTACTTGTCTGGCCTTAAAATGAATTTTAACGCTTCGGCGTAGCCACGTGAACCGGAATTATCCCAACAACGATTATCTGTACAGAGGTAAAAGGAAGGAGGCCTTCACAGGGACTAGTTGACACTTCAGGACTGCGTTGTCGTCGCGTCCAGACGCAGGTCCTTCAACAGATCCGGCGGACTGTGTTAAACCTCGGGATAAACAAAGAGACTAATATTAGCGTAGATGCCATTCTTCTTATGATGTAACGAGTACATCAGGATTTATGGGAAGTGTTCCCGGTTCCAGCTGACCTAATCTATGCAGCCTAACATTGAATTATAGAAGTCTATAATGTGTTATGTGTATGCTAGGTCAAAGAGATGTGTTTTTAGTCTAGCTTTAAACTGACAGAGTGTGTCTGCTTCCTGGACAATGTTAGGAAGACTGTTCCAAAGTTTTGGTGCTAAATAGGAAAAGGATCTACCGCCAGCAGTCGATTTTGATATTCTAGGTATTACAATGCGTTAAGAGCTCGCTCAAGTACTGTGGAGCTAAACTCAAGTACTGGGAGTTTAATAGGGGGCCAATGCAGTGTTGACAGAACCGGGCTAATATGGTCATACTTCCTGGTTCTGGTAAGAACTCAAGCTGCTGCGTTTTGGACCAGCTGTCATTTGTTTATTAAGTGTGCAGGCCAACCACCCAGTAGAGCATTACAATAATCTAGCCTTGATGTCATGAACGCATGAACTAACTGTTCCGCATTTGTCAATGAGAGCATATGACGTAATTAAGATATATTTTTAAGATGGAAAAATGCGGTTTTACAGATACTATTCACGTGACTTTCAGATGAAAGATTGCTATCAAAGAGCACACCCAGGTTCCTAACCGACGACGAAAACTTGACAGAGCAGCCATCAAGTGTTAGACAGTATTCTAGGTTATTACGTGAGGAAGTTTTTTGTCCAATAATTAGAATCTCTGTTTTTTCAGAATTAAGTTGTAGAAAGTTACTAGTCATCCAATTTTTTATATCAGCTATGCATTCTGTTAATTTTGTGAATTGGTAAGTTTCGTCAGGGCGTGAAGAAATATAGAGCTGCGTATCATCAGCATAACAGTGAAAACTAATGCCATGCTTCCTAATGATATCTCCAAAGGGTAGCATGTACAGAGTGAACAGTAACGGTCCTATTACTGAGCCTTGTGGTACGCCATACTGAACTTGTGATCGATAAGACATCTCTTTATTTACTGCTACAAACTGATAACGATCAGATAATAGGTGCAATTCCATTAATGCCAACATAATTTTCGAGTCTATTTAAAAAAATGTTGTGGTCGATGGTATCAAATGCAGCACTAAGATCGAGTAACACTAATAGAGAGATACAGCCACGATCGGATGATAAGAGCAAATCATTTGTGACTCTAATGAGAGCAGTCTCGGTACTATGATACGGTCTAAATCCTGATTGAAAACCCTCGCAGATAACATTTCTTTCTAAAAAGAAACTGTCACGGTTCATGAATTCGCTGTTTTCTTCATGTCTCGTGTAATTGTTGTTATGTGTGTGTGAGCGTGTGTGAGTGGGCGTTACCGCTCGTTCCGCTGATCAGCGTGCCAGCTGATCTCATTCTCTGCACCAGCTGCTGCAAATTCACTCACCTATTTAGACTCATCACACTCTCCTCTCTTAGTCAGATCGTTGTTTGGTGTTCACAGTGTTTGTTCATCGCCAGGCCTGTTCCTCTCTCGATCTTCACTGTCGTCGCTCCTCCTTTATGCTTCCGCTCCTCCGTGAGAGATGCGAGACCGGTGCGTCTCACAAGTGTCGTTCCTCACTTCCTCGCGCCGCTCTCTCACGTCACTCGGCCTCATCCTGCTCGCCACACGGATGTTTTGCCATCATCTATGATTACCACATGCTTCCGTTTCATGTGCTTGTGCATCACTGTTGTGCTTCCATGCCACAGAAGCTCTACTTTGCAAAGTTTGCAAGTTACAACCTTCTTCACAGAATTTAACGTAAAATGCTTGCATGCCTTAAAGGATGTTGAAAACCTTTTTCTTCTTAAGTGTAGGAACTTAGAAGAGAAGACCAGGAGACTCGGAAGTATCTTTTCAAGCAGGATCATTTATTGCTGTTGCATCGCTGTAGTCTGCTTCGTTCAAAAATCTTAGCCAAGTCTAACTACATTTCAAGGGGGAGGGGTACATGGAGGTGGAAACAAAGCAAATGTAAATGAGGTATACAGGTTTTGGGACCTGCTCAGCATGAGAAGGTGCAGGGCATCTCACACTGAGACAAGAAATCCAAGACAAACAGTCTCAGTAATAAACTCAGCAAGAGTCTTTGCCCCGGTGAGACACGAGAACAGGAAAGGCATGGCCTTCTTGCATTGAGACAGGACAGTCAGGATAATAAAATAGCGGATGTTCAAAACCTGCTCCGCAGGGCTTCCCGCACTGAGACAGGAACCCCACGACAAATGGTATGGATTTAACTTGCAATAAAAAGGCAGGTTTGTGACATTTACCTTAGTTACAAAATTCACACTAATAAACTTCCTCAGTTTATATACTATAAATCTAAATTAAACATTTAAATACATTTGTAATCCGACAATTCCCCCTTTGAGAGTTCTAAATAACTCTCACAAAATACAAATTTAGACACTTAAAAGTTCACTCTTGTAACTTTTTTATGGTTACAGGTACATAACTTAATGATCTGTGTTTGCTTTTCTGTAATTGCATGCTGACACAGAAAACAAACATGCAATTAAGGTCCGTGTAGTGTTACTATGGGTAATAGTCTTTTCTGGTTGGAACTTTGATTTCATCTTGAGAGGCATTTGTTGAATGAAAAACTTGATACTGTGGACGCATAGATAATACGCTAATAAGAGAAACAACAGCAGAATTGCTATTTCCTTCATCCACATCCACGGTTTACCTAACAAGTTTCCGAACCATGAAGAGTTATCTTCAGTCATCTGGTGTAATTTTGCTGAAAGAACAAGAATGTCTTGTTGGATTTTGTTCAAGTTCTCTGTTGGATCCATTAAACCGGTGCAGCACTCAGGACCAATGATGGTGCAGGCTCCTCCTTGTGATGCTAGAATGTAATCCAAGGCCACTCTGTTCTGTAAGATCATTATCTTGTGCGAAGCGAGAGTGTTGGTGATGTTACCCAGGGCCAAAGCCGTATCATTGGCCAATTTTTGTACAGAATTCGATAAGCTTCTGACTTGATCCAGGGCCTGCATGACACCATAAGACAGGATTAATGCTCCAAGAGTTCTTGACCACCATGTTTGTGCGCAAGTGAGTCCGGGAATGCAGCCATCTTCTTTGTTTGTGGTGGGAGCTGAATTTTGTAGCTGTGGGGAGCTTGAGGTGGAATGTGTATTTTCTCTGATAGCTGGTAGAACATAAACCTTCCGTTGAATTGACTGGGGAGGATGCTGTTCCACATAACCAAAAAGTGTCAGTTGGTGGAGGGATCATGCACAACTTTTTTATTTGCAAAAAAAATGTGATAGGGATGGGTTTCTGGAGAGACACTCTGTTAAGTCATTTTCCTCTTTCTTCTCTGTTGTAGAAACGTACAAATAGGATTCTTCTCCTTTTTCAATCACAAAGCTGCAACGCTCACGAGGAATTTCACCCAGTGGAGTCGATGCTGGAGCATAATTTTCCATGCACCAATGGAACATCATTGGCAGAAGCAGATCTGTCATGATGGGAGTAGCTGAAGTTAAGTTGCAGGATGGTAGTCCTGGAATGCAACACGAAAAAGCTGGAGGAAGTGTTACATTGTGACATGTGTCCTTGTTGTATAATCCACTGGTATGATGATTGAGTAAGGTACACGTGTCACATTTGGAGATAGGGTGGGCCACCCATAGGATTCCTGCTCCTACTGAAGGTGCGTGTGGCATGCAAACGTTCTTTCCCGCAAACAAGGCATTTCTTGACATATTCATCAGTTCTAAGAATATGTTGTTTCTGGAGTCCACACTTTGTGCGATGTCCAGGATGGTTAGTAGTATGACAATCTGGATCGTATTGAGGGATGACTGAAGATTCCGTATATAATTCTCTGCGTTGTGTATTTTTTTCTTTTCTTTTCTTTTGTGATAGTTGGCTCAGCAGTGAGTCTGGTTGTTTTCTGGAAGTGGTGTCTTCATACACAGGTGAGGAGGTCGGTGCGTATGGGGGTCGGGATAGCCATCTAGTGGTATCTGCACAGAGGAAGACAGAAAACAAAACAAAAAACAGAGAGCAGTTTTTCTTCAAACACTAGGGTTGTCGCAGTATTTGTTTAAAACACTAGGGTTGTATCCAACACTAGGGTTGTATCCTTTTCTGAGTCTGCTGTTGTTGTTGTTCCCTCTTTCCCTATTTCTCTTCCTGTGACACCTAAAGAGACAGTGAGGTAATGATGGACTATGGGGGGGGGGGGGAGGGCCTATGAGGGAGTCTTCACCGCAGGGGTTGGCCACCGGTGCATATTGCAATCGGATCTTCCCTGGGCTCCTCACTGTCTCGTGCCCTATCCTATCCCTGTAGGTGGGGGAACAACTTTACAGTGTGACACATGAGTCCAGGTTTTCTTTCCTTGACACAATACTGCAGCTGCTGTAATCAACATCACTTGATATGGACCGTGCCACTTAGGCTCTAATGGCTTGTTTTTGAATGACTTTATCATGACCCATTGATCTGGGATGATAGTGTGTCCACCTTCTGGTGGAGTCTGCCAACACGACTCAACTCTCTCTCTGGCACTCTGTACTGCCTTTGTGAGGTTTTCACAGTAATCGATCAGGGCATCTGAGGCAATGTGTACATCAGCATTTCTAAGATCAATGCATTGGGCGTCCAGTAATAATCTCATGAGGGCTCAGTCCTACTGATCTGTTAGGTGACGCTCTCATACTACACAATACTGCTGGCAACGCTTCGACCTATGCTACTCCTTCCTGATGCATTTTGCTTAGCCTGGTTTTGATTGTTCTGTTTGCACGTTCAACTTGTCCTGATGCTTGTGGCCTATAGGGGCAGTGAAGGTTCCACTTAATCTGCAACATTCTAGCCACTTCCTTGACTACCTGTCCTGTGAAGTGTGTACCTTGATCTGAGTCAATGCAATCTGGTAATCCCCATCTGGGAATGAAATCAGTGACAAGACATTTAGCAGTATGTGCAGCTGTGGCACGCCCTGTTGGATAAGCTTCTACCCATCTTGAGAACTTGTCTATTACTACCAAAACATCAGTTTTTCCCTTACAACGAGGCAATGATATGTAATCAACTTGTAGGTGACGAAATGGTCCTGGTGGAGCTGGGGTATGTGCTGCTGGTGTAGTGGCTGCTGGTACATCATTATGTTTCTGACATGTAACACACCTCTTGGCTGTTTCTGTGGCTACATTTCTGAATTTTGGATTCCACCACTGATTTGAGAACCTGTGATTCATCGTTGCTGGACCACTGTGACCCAAACTGTGTATTTGTTGAGCCAAATATGGCAGTAGTGATTCGGGAGCGACATACTTTCCCCCTTTGGTCCAGCAACCAGATGAATCCACTGTGGCTCCTTTGTCTAACCATGTCCATGCTTCATACAGAGGAACGTCTTTGTACACATCAATTATTGATTCAGGAGGCATAATTGTCTTCTGTGCTGCACTACCTGAACACACTTGTACAGTTGCATAGAAACAAGCCTGTTTAGCTGCCATATCCGCAAGTGCATTGCCTTTAGCTTCTGTAGTATTAGTTGTGAGATGTGCTTTCACTTTGATCACTGCTAATTTCTTTGGAAGTTTCCTGGAAAACATTAGATCTTTCACTAATTCAGCATGCTTAATGGGGGATCCAGCAGAAGTTAGAAACTGTCTGGTTTGCCAAATGACACCAAAATCATGAATTACCCCAAAAGCATATCTGGAATCTGTGTAGATATTAGCAACTGATCCTGAAGCTACCGTGCATGCTCTTGTTAAGGCTACTAGTTCTGCAGCTTGAGCTGAAAAATGATCTGGAAGACGACCTGAAGCAACCACTTCAGTGGTGGACGTTACTGCATAACCAGCTCGTCTGTTACCTTCAATGACTTGAGCTGAACCGTCAACAAACAACTCAAATTCTGAATTCTCTATGGGAGTTTCTTTTACTTCACTCGTAGGGGTATATGTAAGCGTAACACAATCGTGAGTCATTTCTCCTTCATCCTCTAACAAACTTTCAGTCATTGCAGACATCATACATGAGGATGGATTTGTCACAGGTGCACGCTGTAAAACAATGTTCGGGGCTGTGAGAGTTGCTAACCAATTTCCCCAACGAGAGGAGGTTACAGAGGTGACTTTTGCTTGATTCATTAGTGCGGACACTGCATGTGGGCATTTTACATTTACAGTCTGACCTAACACCATCACTGATGAAGCTTGAAGAGCTAGATGAACTTCCTGCACTGCTCTGAGGCATGGTCCCATACCTTGAGCAACTATGTCAAGTTTACCAGAATAGTAATGAATTGGGCGTAAACTGCCCCCATGATCTTGCATTAGACATGCAGTCATAAAACCTAAGTGTTCATGGACATAAAGCACAAAGGGTCTATCAGATTGGGCAATTCCCAATGCTGGTGCTTGACAAAGTGCTCTCTTCAAATCATTGAACGCTTTTAGGTGAAGTTCTTCCATACAAACAGTATCTGAATCTTTACCATGGCCTTTCAACAAGTCATAGAGAGGTTGAGCAATCGAGGCATATTCTTCAATCCACGGTCTACAGTAACCTGCTGTTCCTAAAAATGATCGGAGTGTTTTAATGGTAGTAGGCGGGGGTATAGTTTTGACTGAAGCCGCTCTATCCTGTGTAATGGATCTGTTTCCTGCACCAATTGTTTGACCCAGAAATGTGACTTGCTTTTTAGCAATTTGAGCTTTGTGAAAGCTGCATTTGTGTCATCCTTTATGCAAATAGTCCAACAATGCTGCCAATTCAGTTTGATGTACCTCGTGATCAGTTGAGGCAATCAAAATATCATCGACATATTGAATCATAGTGGACTGTTTTACCGGACATTCTGGGTCACACAAATCACGTCTGACAGCCTGATGGTATATGGTTGGGGAGTTTTGAAATCCCTGTGGCAAACGTGTCCACTGGTATTGTTCATAGTCAACTGTGAAAGCTAACCATGGCTGGCTGTCAGAGTGCAACGGTACAGAAAAGAATCCATTAGACAAATCAATTACTGAAAAAATCTTACACTCCAATGGTAAACCATTACAGATTGTGGAAGGATCTGCCACTAGGGGGGGTGATTTTATCAATATGTTTATTGGCTACTCTGTAGTCTATTGTTAGTCTCCATGTCCCATTAGATTTCTTTATGGGCCATATGGGCGAATTACATGGACTGTTGGTTTTAACTAGCACTCCTTGCGTCAGCAATTTTTCTACAATAGGTTTGATCCCCTGAATAGCTTCCTTATTGATAGGATATTGTTTGGTGACCGGAGGTGCAGTTCCTGTTAATTTTATTGGTTCTACACCTGTCAACAAACCACAATCATCCTTGTCTTTAGCCCAAATTGGATGATTCTGTAAGAAAGCATACTCTGGAGGGATTACATTATTGGTAGAAACTTGTGCTGATGAGATTTTAATGCTAGCAGATTCTGAGGACATGTCTTAAGTTAGATGTACTTGTCTCAGGAGATCCATGCCTAAAATTGCACCTGTATTTAATGGAGCACATAGCAGTTTTGTAGTCAGAGTTTTCGGGCCAAATTGAACATCTATGGGCGGGGTTTCATACAAAACAGAATCTTCACCTACTACGCCAGTTAAAGAAAGTTTGGTTTTCTTGTATGGAATGTCTAAACCTTTAGCCAATTTTGTAGGAATTATTGTAATTTCTGCACCTGTATCAAGCAAAAAATCAATCTCGTCCTCTTGTATGCTACCTTTCACAAAAATTCTTGTGTCATTATAATGGATTACAGGGGTAAGGTAGCTGCTCACAGCCCCAACAATTAGTTTTTTTCCTGGTCTTTTTGTGCTCTTAGAAGAGCCTGTACGAGCTGTCCTAAAGTCTCAGTGGACACTTGCGGAACTGCTTCAGGGTTGTAAGGAGGCTGAGAAGGAGTAGAATTATGCATAGCGTTTCTTTTTGTATCTTGCAACTTCTTCCTACACTCTTTCTCCCAATGTCCTAGTTTTCCACAGTAGTGGCATTTGCCTTCTTTTTTAGACCACCTGTTTTCTGGGGGTGTTCTGCTAAATGTAGCTGCTGCTGCTACTCTTACTTTGGCTTTAACATCAGCATCTCTTTCCAATGCAGCCAACCTGTCTAAATTACTTCTGAGAGTTCTGTGAGACCAAGTTAGATCTAGGAATGGCAAAGCTCTTCTGTATTCAGCTACAAGGCCATCTGACCAGATGCGGACTAGTGGCCCTTTGTCATCGAGCACACTTTCAGAACCATCCACTATTCCACTGTACGTTACGGCTGACTGACAAAACCTCTCAGTAAATTCACTCACAGTTTCTTCTTTCTTTTGTACACAGCTAGTAATTCTAGACCAATCTATTTTGGGTCCTAGGATATTCTTTAGGATTTTCAAAACACCTTCTCTCATATCACTTCTACTGGCATGTGGTCGTTCAGAACTCACTGCAGATTCAAAACTGTTGAATTCAGATTCAGTTAAAATTTGAGACATTAACTGTGTTACTTCTGTTAATGACATGTCATATAGACGCATTTTGCCAATCAATGCTTTTCTAAATTCAGAAAACTGTGTGCGTGCTGATGATAAACTCTGGGATAATCTCTCTATGTCTCTAGGTCCTAGCACTTTGGCAACAGTTTGTATTTGGACAACAGAAGAGTTGGGAGGAACACTTTCTGTCTCCTCGATTCCCTGTGATCTTTTTCTAGCCCCACACACATTGACGGAATTTACATACTTATCTGTTACTGATGGGATGTCTACATCTGTTTCAAAGAATGCTTGTAAGTCAGGGTAAATGTTATCAGACTGACTTATTTTTTCCACATCAGTTTTTTTTGCATCTTTGTTGCGGTTCAATTTCTTGGTCAATGCGGAAACTCTAGCGCGTAGCTCTTTGTTCTCTTTCTCTAGCTCTGAGTTATGCTGAGACTGTTGTGTGGCTAGTGCTAAACCAAACTCTCTATGGCAACAGATTATGCCTTTCATGTTTTTCTTTCTAACACATGCTCCTAGTACTTTTTTACACTCATCTACCGACCAAGTCTTGTCTGGATGAATTTCAGATTTCTGTGTTAGTTCTTGTCTAACTTTTTCAGTGACTATTAGGTTCATTTGTTCTCCTAAGAGTGTTTTAAATTCGCTATCTGACCACAAAGGTGTCGCAAGACCACCTTTTTCAGTTGTGGGGATTAGTCTAGCACTTTTCCTAAACATTTTGTGGATTTCTTTGTTACCACACAAACAAACGCTAAAACTTCTCTGATCAAACAGAGGCTTACACTTGTTAACACAGATCAACTCTGTTAACCTTCCTTGACAGAGCAAAGGATAACCCAAACTACTAGCACTTTACGCTAATCTTCCCTGCCTGAAAAGAGGATAAAAATAAATAAATAAAAAACAACTTCCCTGACTATTCAGAGGATCACCAAAATATTAACATTTAATGTTAATCTTCCCTGCCTGAACAGAGGATAAAACCAAATCATTAGCAAAACAAATACTAATCTTCCCTGACTGGGCAGAGGATACCTTTCATCTCTAACAGAAAAACTTTTAGAGGATAAACTTAGTTAACCAACTCTACCGCTGTCCGTTAACTCTTCTCTGACGGCGCAGAGGATTAACAAATTTGTACTGGTCTTCAGTGGTTCTTTGAATAGAGTGAAACTCACCAAATCATTAGTTGTACAGAAAGATTCTGTCAGAAACTTTCTCAGTCAGAAATGTTCATTCTTTGTTGAGATCTTTATTGAGCTTGATGTTTCAAGATTCAATGTGGAGCTCAATCAGAAATGTTCATCCTTTGTTGAGATTTTTGTTGAGGTCCAGTTCTGGATTCTGGTGAAGTTAATTCTATCCGGGTCACGGCACCATCTGTTGAAAATCTTTTTCTTCTTAAGTGGGGGAACTTAGAAGAGAAGACCAGGAGACTCGGAAGTATCTTTTCAAGCAGGATCATTTATTGCTGTTGCATCGCTGTAGTCTGCTTCGTTCAAAAATCTTAGCCAACTCTAACTAAAGGCAAAATACCTTGTGTTTTATATACATTTCAAGGGGGAGGGGTACATGGAGGTGGAAACAAAGCAAATGTAAATGAGGTATACAGGTTTTGGGACCTGCTCAGCATGAGAAGGTGCAGGGCATCTCACACTGAGACAAGAAATCCAAGACAAACAGTCTCAGTAATAAACTCAGCAAGAGTCGTTGCCCCGGTGAGATACGAGAACAGGAAAGGCATGGCCTTCTCGTATGGAAGCAGAATAGTCTCAAATTTAATTCACGCAAGAAACATGATTCACAAGTGCGTAGACAATTTCACATGCGTGAAACCTAATTCACGTACACACCAAAAAAAATTCACGTGCGTCAAAAAAAATTATATTCACAAAAAGCAATTCACATGCGCAAAATAAAATTACATATTCATAAAAACATTTCACAAATGCAAAACACAATTCGTAGATATACAACTGTGCACAAAAACCTTTGAATATTTAAAATGTACGAGAGTGTCCTTGAATTTGAATGTGCAAATCGTCATTCTCGTACGAATCGCCTTGGGTGTGTGTGTGTGTGTATTTTTGAGACTTTCCTGCCAGCGCTTACTCGTAAAACAGAGCAGTCATACTCGTAACACAGAGCAGTCGTACTCTTTAGCCAATCAGATTTAAGCTTATCAATCGACCAATCAGTATCACGTGAGGGCGGGCCTATCTGCATGTCACGTCATCAGCTTTCGACTAGTTCATGGCTGAACAGAGGTAAGTGCAGTTACTATTTCATTTCTGTGTTAACTGAAGTTAAAGGAGCTTGAGATCAGTTGAAGCAATAGTTTATGAACTATTAACTGATGTAAGCAAGTGCTGTTGTAATCAGATGTCCCATATAGTGTCAAAAATTAAGAATGATGCTTGTTTTGTTGTATTTTATCTGTACAGACAGCTCTCACAGCTACAGCAATCACGCTAATGAGTGCAAAACAATCATCTGTGGTAAATACCCACCCTAGCTCTCTTAGCACTGGCCTCATCGAGATTGTTCTTTAAATGGTGAATAGACCTATTTTAATGAGCACCCACTGTTTATTTGCCATATTTGTGTATGTTGTTAAATTATTGTTAACACTTGTTTCCCTGTATTTTTCAGGATTACTCCCCTTTGGTGTGACATCTGGATAGCAGTCACAAACATCTTAATCCATGTTATTTCTTTATTCTCTTTTATACTTTTTTTGTATTAATGTCTTAATTGGTAACACTTTACAATAGCGTTTCATTAGTTAGCATAACCTAATAATGAACTGTAGGCTACCAAAACAGCCTTTATTATTTTTTGTTAATGTTAATTTCAACATTTACTTATACTTCATTAAAATCTTGTTAACATTAGTTAATGCACTGTAAACTTACAATAAACAGCTGTATTTTTAACTAATGTTAACAAAGATTAACAAACACCACAACAAATGTATTGCTCATGGTTGGTTAATACATTAGCTAATGTTAACTTAGTTATATTACCATATTGTATAGTGTTACCAATATATTCAACATTGTTTTGTGCTGTATTGTCATCTCAGATTTTTTATTGTCATCTTAATGGTGCGTTCACACCGGACGCGAATAGCGCGTCAGGCGCGAGTGATTTCAATGTTAAGTCAATGCAAAGATGCGTTACGCGCGTAAAAAATTCCTGCGGCGCGGTAGACGCGAATACGCCTCATTCGCGCGTCAAGTTCGCGCGAATTGAGCGTCTGGCGCGTTAAGCGCGTTACGCGCGAATGATTTAGTTAGTGCTATTTGTGCATTCACGCGTTTGACGCGTCTGCCGCCCGAGTTGAAAAATCTGAACTTCTGCGTCAATTCGCGCCGCGTTAACCAATCAGGAGCCTAGCTGCTTGCTGCTGTCACGTGGTGAAGTATCTGGATGCTTCAATAAATTATTTTGTAATATAATTATGACTGTGGTTCTAATGCACAACAAAGCAAATATTTTATCATATAAAACTTGATTTCAATATATGAGACATATTCATTTTGCATTGAATGCTATTTATTCCATATCTAGATTATATGAAATATTATTATAATGTAAAGACAACCAACATATAAGTTCGTGTCTGGACAGTGATGTGTGAGAGAGAGAGAAAAATCACAGGACAGATTAATCACTTTTGGAGGCTGGCTTCATTTATTATCAAAACAAAAATAAATGACAGATTAGGTGGATGCGGGCGAGGGTGAACCTCGCGCCGGGCTGTAGAGCGCGGGCTCGACAGGCATAGCTAGACCACTCGAGGCCGAGGCCTTATACGGCCTACGCTGTCCTCGTCAGCGTCCTCACCGTTAGGTTCACCAAACCTAGCTCCTGGAGCAAATTGTGAAACTCCTGAAACCCTCCGGAGGTTCTGGTGGACCCGAGTACAGCGACGATGTCCCCTACGGAGCTGTTTCTGCTCTCCAGAGCATATGACTCTCTCGAATAGCGGTGACTCTCTCGAATAATGCTAATGCTAATGCTCGATAAACATCTAAAAAGATGGGCGCCAACGGGTTTTGAAACTTTCGCCTCCGGATTTCGCCTCTGAAGCGCGTAAATTTCGCTTCAAACCTTTGTTTTTACGCGCGTCAATTTCGCCATTGACACGCGAATTAACACAAAGTGGTCAAGCTATTCGCGTCCGGTGTGAACGCACAGTAAGAGCTGTGTCCCAATGTGAAGGCTGCATCCTCCGAAGGCCGCGGACTTCGAAGGATGCAGCCTATTCGTCCTTCGAAGGACGCACCATGTAGCCTACATAGGATTTCCTAATTGCGCATCCAGGTGTTCCCGATTACCGCTCCATGGCGCCAAGCAACAGTGCGAGATGGAGCTGCCGTCCTGATCATTAATTTGTTATAATTGAGTAAACAGCTATGGAGCCAGAATTGGCTATTGTCATTTTTATGTTTTATATTTTACTGAGGATGTTAAATACATGAATTTTCTAAACGACATTTAGGCCACTTGTCTTTAAAGTCATTTTTTTAGGAGGAAAAAGCTCAGTATAATAAAATAAGCAAAAAAAGACTTCACATATAAAAAAGAAATATAACACAAACACAAGGTTAGGTTATATAAAAATAAAACATTCATAAATTATTTTATGATTATTACTGTCTTCAGTGAACTCAACGCAAATGATAATAATATTATTAATATTAGCCTACATTTAGGCTACATATTTAGAAGGCGGTTTTATCCAAAAAAGGAACAAAGAAATTCGTCAAATGTCAGTCATAATACAGGGCTAAGATTATCACAAATAAACAAGATTTTGACGCAAATGTGTGTGGGAGTGTGTCCGCGAACACTTGCATTTTCCCATCAACAGTGGAAACAACTTAAAAAATACTCTATAATTTCTGGTCATACAGAAAAGAATAATACATCATTCGCATCTACTTTTTATTTGTCCAAACTCACATAACAAAAAAAGTTGTGCTTTTGTAAAATAAATTAAAACAATCAGTCGCGCTTTCATGATCTCGAACTGGAGCGCGTCTCATAAATGAACTGAAACAAAATATACCTAGCCTAAAGCTTGAAATGTTCACTTTTAAACGAACAATTAAAATGCCTCGTTATTTATTCAGACACATTTATTATCATTAGCCTATAAATCATGGTTCCAGAGACATGGCTCTTCTCATTCAGCATTGCGGGAAAAATATAATTTCCAGGTTCTAATCTGGCCTTAGAAAACCAGTAAAATCGTCATTTGTCCCATAGTAATTTGTGAATATTTTAAATGTTTAATAAAGGGGCAAAAAGTCTTCTTTTTTTTTTTCTTTTTTTTTTTTTTGCGCAGCATTTGTGTAGCAGCCTACTACAGTTCAAATTTTGGTGTTCAACTTTGGCTTTTAAAAATACAACAACCTTTCATTTTTAGTTTTTCAATTACGGGTTAAAAAAAAAAGAAAAACAAATGGACGCAAAAGTAGGCTACCTTATATTATTAAATGTTTACAATAATGTTTTTGTAGAAAGGTTTGATAGTCAATTAAAATCCTAGTAAAATCAAAGACTTTAATCTAAAAAACTATCACTAAACTATCTTTAGTTTAATAGTCTGTGTAAATTTGCATCTATTCGTTTTTAATTTTTTTAACCCGTAGGCCTAATTGAAAAACGAAAAATGAACGGTTTTAAAAGGCATAGGCCTAGTTGAACACCAACATTTGAATTTGAACTGTAGGCTACACACCAAATGCTGCACCAAAAATGCTGTCGTCACCGGCGCGCAATGAATTATGGGGTAGGATCAGGGTAGGATAGGCCGCTAAGTGTCCATTTATGTATCCTTCCTTTCACTGGGAAACGAAGGGTGCATTTGGCGTCGCTTTTGAATCAGGGTAGCCTTCGTCACGCCGTGATGACGCAACCGGCCTTCGAATACGGCCTTTGAAGGATGCGGAATTGAATTGGGACAGCCTTCATCGCGCCGCGGTGACGCAATCGGCCTTCAAATGCGTCCTTCGAAGATGCAGCCTTTGAATTGGGACAGCCTTCGTCACGCCGCTGTGACGCAATCGGCCTTCAAATGCGGCCAATCGGCCTTCAAATGCGGCCTTCGGAGGACGCAGCCTTCACATTGGGACACAGCTAACGTCTCACAGGACAATATTGTGAAGCATTAATTTTACTTTGCCTAATAAAATAGGCAAATCTGATTTTATGCTAATAAGACAAAGTTACTTATCATAGAGAGGCTATTAAGATTATGCGACTAAGATTACTCAGTAAACTCTATTCAAATACCATTACTTAATTTCCCACGTCCTCTGCCTGCACTCTGCACCTCTTGTACTATAGGTTTTTACTATTTTAAATATCAGGACAAAATCTGATATGTCCTAAACTGAACACAATTCATTTGTTCACTTTTCACTTGATGTATTGCACTTAAATTTACATACTTTAAAAGCAAAGCAGTCTCTGACTGGATCTCACAGCTCTGGAAGAGACGTATATTTCTCTGTGCTGAATGTTGTGCTTCATACTTAAGACTGTCAGTTCATGATCTTCATATGTAACAGCCAGGAACATTAATCATGTCATTTTATATATATTTTATTCCCAAAGGATCTCGGAAACTTTCAAATTAATAAAACGTGTACATCAAATTGAACCATGTCGTTGAATCTTTTAATTCTGACAAGAACATTTAATAATGCATGCATAGCGGGGCTGTATTCCTAGAGCGTGTACATATAGTTCGCAGGAGACAAATGAATACAGTAACAATGCATCACTTTCAACCTCTTGTTGAAACAACTGTCAAAATGGATGGCTTACAACATGACTGTTTTCAAAGATTTACAGTAGGAATGGTAAGATCACAGTACTGGTTGTCTGCAACTTCATACATCATCTGTCTCGAAAATCTGAAACAATAAAACTACATAATATATGATGCTTAAAACAAAACATGTCTATATATGCATGTCATTACATACATTATCATCAGTTGAATGTGTGGTGGACAGGACATGAAAATCCATCAATACTAAAAATAAATGTTTATGTTCACATGTGGACTAAACAGCAGTTAATAAACTATTGCATCAACTGATCTCAAGCTCCTTTAACTTCAGTTAACACAGAAATGAAATAGTAACTGCACTTACCTCTGTTCAGCCATGAACTACTAGTCGAAAGCTGATGACGTGACATGCAGATAGGCCCATGTGGATAGGCCCGCCCTCACGTGATACTGATTGGTCGATTGATAAGCTTAAATCTGATTGGCTAAAGAGTACGACTGCTCTGTAAGTGTTACTTACGAGTACGACTGCTCTGTTTTACGAGTAAGCGCTGCCAGGAAAGTCTCAAAAATACACACACACACACACACCCAAGGCGATTCGTACGTGAATGACGATTTGCACATTCAAATTCAAGGACACTCTCGTACATTTTAAACATTCAAAGGTTTTTGTGCACAGTTGTATATCTATGAATTGTGTTTTGCATTTGTGAAATGTTTTTATGAATATGTAATTTTATTTTGCGCATGTGAATTGCTTTTTGTGAATATAATTTTTTTTCACGCACGTGAATTTTTTTTGTGTGTACGTGAATTAGGTTTCACGCATGTGATATTGTCTACGCACTTGTGAATCAAGTTTCTTGCGTGAATTATATTTGAGACTATTCTGCTTCCATATTCTCGCATTGAGACAGGACAGTCAGGATAATAAAATAGCAGATGTTCAAAACCTGCTCCGCAGGGCTTCCCGCACTGAGACAGGAACCCCACGACAAATGGTATGGATTTAACTTGCAATAAAAAGGCAGGTTTGTGACATTTACCTTAGTTACAAAATTCACACTAATAAACTTCCTCAGTTTATATACTATAAATCTAAATTAAACATTTAAATACATTTGTAATCCGACAAGGACTTGGGTCGCGCACTTTTACCCGCTGTATTGCCATTCCTCAGATGTGCGTTTGTTTTCAACGAAGCGTTATGATTACACGTGTTGTGACGTGCGCATGCCAACTAATCGATAATGAGATTCGTTGATAACGATAACGTGACAATTAGTCCAGACCTTGTTTTTACCCTTTTCGGTGAAATGATTGTAGAGTGACTGGAATCAGACTCAGGTAAATAAGTTTCTGATTGTTCATCCTGCACTAGAATGTCTGGGGCATTATCAGACGTAGTGGCCGCAAGTTGATCTTGACCATGAGTTTCCTTTGCCCCTGTGTCTGTTGAACTGAAGTAGATTCTGGTTCATTGTCATTGACTGTGTACTCTAGTTTCAGATTGGATAAGGTAAGACCGTGATGTCTCAGACTTTCTGAGAATAGTGCCGGACCTTATCCACCCTCTTTTATCATCCAGCTTGATTGCAACCGAAGTTCCAAGTGGAATCTCTGGTAATGTTCTGACTTTGTTCCTTTGATTGTAATACTTTCTATAGCTCCTTTTTGCCTTTTGATCTGCCTTTCTCATTTGCCGAAGATCAGGCCATCCAGGTTGCAGGTGTGACTCCAATGTGGGAACTGTAGTTCTTATTTGTCTACCCATCATGAGCTGTGCGGGACTTACACCTGTAACATGAAGGGGTGTGGCTCTGTAGCTCATCAAAGCTGTGAATGGTTCAGACTGTTTCAGAATATTTTTAGCTGTTTGTAGTACCCTCTCAGCCTCTCCATTGGACTGGGCATAATAAGGGCTTGAAGTAATGTGCTGAAAATCATTGATTCCAGATCATTGACAGTCCTTGCAGCTCTTAATTAGCTGCTGGATTTCCTTCCTTGAGGATCTACACCACACACTACATCTTGCTCTCTCTCTACATTTCACAATGCCTTGGTGAACACTGTGCAATCTTTGTTGTATGTCTGACCTCATATTTTGGGGAATTATGATCCTGTCATCATAAAGCACGAGGTCCTGGAAAATTGACAAGTGATAGCGACAAGTGATAACACCAGTTGTTTGTTAGGTACATACAGCATTGTGCAACAGGATTATAACGCAACATCTGCAGTAACAGCCTTTGACATCTCAGAGGAACTGAATCAAGAGGCATTGATCATTGAAATTAGTGGTTTATGGTCAGTTTGCAGAATGAAACTTTCCAGTCCTTACAGAAACCTTGAGAATTTTTCACCACACAGCCGCCAGGCACTCTTTTTCGATCTTTGTGTACCTTTTTTTCAACATTGTTCAGAACCCCGGAACATTAGGCAACTGGTTTCAGCTGTCCGTCACAGTCCTGCAGCAAAATTCCCCTCAGACCGTAGCTGCTCGCATCTGGGCTGACTACTGTAGGCTTTGTAACATCATAGAATGCTAGCATTGGACTTTCTGTGATTAGGCGTTTTACATTTTCAAAGGCCTCCTCCTGCCTATTATACTACATCTTGTTTCTCATTTCAGAGGTTGAATAACCTCTGAGAGATGAGGAACATACCTGCTCAGGTAATGAATCATTCCTACCATTCTACTTATTTGTGGAGTTGTGCAGTTGTGGCCTAATGGTTAGAGAGTCGTACTTGTAACCCGAAGGTCGTGGGTTCGTGTTTCAGTACCGGCAGGAAATGTAGGTGGGGGAGTGAATGAGTGCTCTCTTCCACTCTCATTACCCAAAACTGAGGTGACCTTGAGCAAGGTACCTAACCCCCAATCGTTCCCAGGGCTGCCCACTGCTCTGGGTGTGTGTTCACGGTGTTTGTGTGTGTTCAATACTCACTGTGTGTGTGCACTTGGATGGGTGAAATGCAGAGCACAAATTCCGAGTATGGGACACCATACTTGGCTACATGTCATTTCACTTTCACTTAGTTCTGAGATGTTGTTTTGGCTCTGTCTAGGCTGTAGTGACTGAGACAGATCAAACACAACTATTTGTTGTATTTAACAAATAATCCATAATATCCCTCACCTAACAAGCAAACCATGGGCAAGAGTTAACAGCAACAAACACATTGGTAGAACCAGGTGTCCAGTTACAGGACATATTAAGACCGATGAGACTGTATATGACCCAAAGGAATTTAAAGTTTTGACTCTCACTTAATTCTTATTGAAAAGGACAAGTAAACCCTTTTAAGCGTATATATATATATATATATATATATATATATATATATATACACTCACATAAAGGATTATTAGGAACACCTGTTCAATTTCTCATTAATGCAATTATCTAATCAACCAATCACATGGCAGTTGCTTCAATGCATTTAGGGGTGTGGTCCTGGTCAAGACAATCTCCTGAACTCCAAACTGAATGTCAGAATGGGAAAGAAAAGGTGAAAGGTGCCAGACAGGCCGGTCTGAGTATTTCACAATCTGCTCAGTTACTGGGATTTTCACGCACAACCATTTCTAGGGTTTACAAAGAATGGTGTGAAAAGGGAAAAACATCCAGTATGCGGCAGTCCTGTGGGCGAAAATGCCTTGTTGATGCTAGAGGTCAGAGGAGAATGGGCCGACTGATTCAAGCTGATAGAAGAGCAACTTTGACTGAAATAACCACTCGTTACAACCGAGGTATGCAGCAAAGCATTTGTGAAGCCACAACACGCACAACCTTGAGGCGGATGGGCTACAACAGCAGAAGACCCCACCGGCTACCACTCATCTCCACTACAAATAGGAAAAAGAGGCTAAAATTTGCAAGAGCTCACCAAAATTGGACAGTTGAAGACTGGAAAAATGTTGCCTGGTCTGATGAGTCTCGATTTCTGTTGAGACATTCAGATTCAGAATTTGAGGTAAACAGAATGAGAACATGGATCCATCATCCCTTGTTACCACTGTACAGGCTGGTGGTGGTGGTGTAATGGTGTGGGGGATGTTTTCTAGGCACACTTTAGGCCCCTTAGTGCCAATTGGGCATCGTTTAAATGCCACGGCCTACCTGAGCGTTGTTTCTGACCATATCCATCCCTTTATGGCCACCATGTACCCATCCTCTGATGGCTACGTCCAGCAGGATAATGCACCATGTCACAAAGCTCGAATCATTTCAAATTGGTTTCTTGAACATGACAATGAGTTCACTGTACTAAAATGGCCCCCACAGTCATCAGATCTTAACCCAATAGAGCATCTTTGGGATGTGGTGGAACGGGAGCTTCGTGCCCTGGATGTACATCCCACAAATCTCCATCAACTGCAAGATGCTATCCTATCAATATGGGCCAACATTTCTAAAGAATGCTTTCAGCACCTTGTTGAATCAATGCCACGTAGAATTAAGGCAGTTCTGAAGGCGAAAGGGGGTCAAACACAGTATTAGTATGGTGTTCCTAATAATCCTTTAGGTGAGTGTATATATATACTATACATAACCACTTGAGAAATGTTTAAACATGTATCAAATATTCCCATCTCATGATTTTCCTTTTATAGGGTTTGGCCTATGTATTAATTCAAACTCTTTTTGATTAATGTTTCAGAATGATATATTATGGTTAACTAAAATCACATGTGTAGCATGTTTGGTTTATATGAATTCAAATTTTTGTTCCCTATTTGTTACTGTCACGGATGGAACAGGAGTCAGACAGGTGGTAATTGAAATAGTGTTTATTTACAGGTTGCAGATCCAGACAGAGATATGGTGAGTATTAGGGGTGGAACGGTACATGTATTCGTACCGAACCGAAACGGTACGGGCGTCACGGTTCGGTGCACGAATTTACACGGAGAATACACGGTATAAAAATAAATAAAACTCGCGTGAAAATTAATTAATGTAATGCGGAACTACTGTTAGATACGCGGGTTCTTTAGGGACACATAATCTGTACCATCGGCTTAGCTCTGAACGCGCGTTCACTTCAAACGTTGGCTTTATACGCGCGTCCTATTCGCTTTGGACTAGCGTCGAACTAGACGCGATAGACGCGAAGTTAACGCTCTATTCGCGTTTGGTGTGACCGCATAATGAACAGGCTGCGATGTCAAGATTGCAATGCTGGAGTGTGTGTGTTTGTGTGTGAGAGAGAGAGGCGCGGCCGCGATTGAACAGTGGAAACATAAAAAACATACTCCGTCATTGTGTTCATACAGATCATTAAACCTTCAAAGTGTTTACTTATATTTGTGTACACTCGCAATAAAACACAACATTGTGCTTTTGTCACACTGTAAACTCTTGTCAAACTGTAACCTACAACTGTCACCCAACCAAAATCTCTCTCTCTCTCTCTCTCTCTCTCTCTCTCTCTCTCTCTCTCTCTCTCTCTCTCTCTCTCTCTCTCTCTCTCTCTCTCTCTCTCTCTCTCTCTCTCTCTCTCTCTCTCACACACACATACACTGTTTTAAAAGCAAAACATATTTATCCAACTCCATTTCAAAACAGTCTGTGGGTCCCATCTTTTGGACATTCATCATATCGCATTGGTTTTCATTTCTCGTCCTCGGAGCACTAATCTTACACATTCTACATTAATTAAAAAAGAAAATCGAATGCGTTTTTAATGGTAATATTATTTTATACAGAAATCAATTATTTATAATTCAGATGAGAATAATGTTACATTGTTAATTAATAATGTTAATTAAAATTAAGGAAAACAAATATATATTTATCTGAAATATAGCAAATTAATTTTAAATTAATTCAGGTACAATTACCAAACATATCGCAAGGTCTTTTTGTCTTTTTATTAATTTAATTAATAAACGAATTATATAAAACTATTCTCAGTGCACTACAAATAAACTGGTTCTATGCCTTTATTAATAAAACTTATTTAAAAAATACAATGCCTTCTACATTTTTGTTTTGCTTTCCCCTTCATTGTACCGAAATCGTACCGAACCGTGATGTCTGAACCGAGGTATGAACCGAACCGTGACTTCTGTGTACCGTTCCACCCCTAGTGAGTATGCAAGCAGACGATATTCAGGATGGAACTTAGCTGAAGGATAACCAGAGTCTTTGTTTACAGATGCGGATGGAGAGTCACTGGGAACAGGCTAATGACCGGAGACTGGAGACTGAACTTCCGTGTGAAGGTTAACAGGTGATTGATGGATGGAACTTAGGTAGGTAGCGGGTAAGTTGCAGGTAAGTAGCGTGATAGTCTGTAGTGTCATGTAGAGACGAGACCAGACAATGAGTGTGTGAAGAGGAGTTGAATATATAGGGAGGTGAACCGATGAGGTGCAGGTGCAGGTGATTAAAATTAAGGGGACTGTGGTAAATGGTAAATGGACTGCATTTATATAGCGCTTTCACAGACCCAATGGCCACCAAAGCGCTTTACATTTTGTGTCACATTCACCCACTCATTCATAAAACCGAGGGCGGTGTCAGCCATGCAAGGCGCCATCCAGCTCGTCGGGAGCAGCTGGGGTTAGGTGTCTTGCTCATGGACACCTCGACACTTGGTCAGGTGGAACCGGGGATTGAACCACCAACCTTCCGGTTTGTAGACAACCTACATGAACCACTGAGCCACTGCCGCCCCTGTGAACGAGTGAGAGGAGTGAGTGAAGCTGGTGGAATCCTGACAGTAACCCCCTCCTCCGGGCAGCTCTCGACGCCTGAGACGAGGGACGAAGACGGCGACAAGGTCTACTACGACCCCTGGGAGCGGGGCGATCAGGATGGTTGACGTGAAACTGAGTGAGGAGATCTGGATCCAGGATATCATTGCGAGGAACCCACGACCGTTCCTCTGGACCATAATCCTCCCAGTCAACCAGATATTCCAGCCGAGGACCTCGTCACCGTGAGTCCATGATGGTGCGGACTCGGTAGATGGGCTCTTGCTCGACTGGAACCGGAGGAGGAGGTACGTCCTCTGGGACGGTTTCTGTGGGAGGAGAAGTGACAGGTTCAATGAAGGGCTTCAACAGTGACACATGAAAAGATGGCGAAATCCTGTATTGTGGAGGAAGGTCAAGCCTGTAGGTGACTTCGTTCAGCTGCCTCTGCACGGTGAACGGACCGATGTAACGAGGACTCAGCTTACGGCAGGGCAGGCGGAGGCGGATGTCCCTGGTCGAAAGCCACACCTTTTGTCCAGGCTGGTACAGCTGAGGTTCAACACGACGACGATCCGCTTGGTCCTTGTGCCTCCGCACTGCCTGCTGGAGGTGCACGTTGTAGCAACAATGACTTGTTTGGGGAAATTATTAGCTCAAATGGAGAATATTATTCATTAGATAATGAATATGTAATCGCATACATAAATTAAATTGTCCCAAATAGGGAATGGACTAAACCTCACCATATATGGATAATTAACACGATGGCTCGTAGTAATTATTGATATTTAGGTCAGTTAAGTCAGATTAATTTTCAGAGTAAATTTACATGTGATTCCAAATTAGTTTGTCATGCATCCCGGTTCGTCCTGCGGCCGGACCCGAAAACTTCCTTATATCACAAGATTACCTGCCTGTATACCGAGTGAATACTTTCCGGTGGCCACACGGAAGTATTTGCTCGTATACGGCACTTTCAGATGTTTAAAATAGTTAACCGAGGTAGAGCTTTGGCAACTTTACAGACCTTTGACATATTACAGAGACTTCAAGCATGGGACCATGAGACAGATTCGATTCAAAGGATTATGGAATTTAATAACACAATACTAAGGGTTATATAGACTACTAAAAATCACGCAGGAGTAAATAATATGCATATCAAAACAAACAATTAATACAGGATTGCAATATGACGTATTTAAAAAGAGACAGTTAGAGTGAGAGAGAGTGAGAGAGAGAGAGAGAGAGAGAGAGTGTGAGAGAGAGAGTGGGTGTGAGAGAGAGAGAGAGAGAGAGAGAGAAAGACAGAACAGTTCAAAACAGTTCAACAGAGACCCAAAGGATTCCAACATTAATCTAGACAACTTTAAGCAGCACTTAATTGAGATTTGTACGTTACTTTTACGGCTTTTTTGTGTGCAGTTGTGTTAAAAAGGCAGCGTGGTAGGAGTTGTCTGGAGCGTCTTCCGGTAGGAGGCAGATGTTTGCGATTGCTTCAGCTGCGGCCCGTACGAGAGGCGATTAATCTTAAACTTGTTTCGTTCGTGAATGAAACCGAACTATCAACTGAGGTAGATCGAAAGAAAGCAACTTAGATTTAAAACAAAGTAGAAAAACGACGAAGAAGGAAAACTCCGGCTGGAGTTTAGCAGGAAAGTTTAGGAATCTCTCTCTGGCGTAGGAAACTGCAAAGAGGAGAAGGTGGCGGTCTATTTTGAAGGGGCGAGGGACACGCCTTTCTCACGTGTCTGATCCAATCGTTTTGCAGGAAGGCGGGTCGGCAGACCTTGTGATTCACGCCTTCCGGATCATGTGCATAGTGGCTAAAACTTGTTCGAAATACACTTCTAAACTAGTATTAATAAAAGCATGCATCATATTACATTTTGGGTTGATGATTCAATCTTCTTTGATTATTCTGATTACAACCATACCAAGTTCGGCATTCCTAGGGCTTAGTAAAATGCAGATCCATGATTTTTCCGTGATTAAACGGATGTTAAATTGATCACATATCATAAAAGCTTACAGTTATACCAGTTTTGTCACCAGGGAATCATGAAGCACAATCAGAAAAACATTTCACACATTTTACAGGGTGATTTTGACCATAGTGTTCAGAATGAATGTCTCTCGTGTATGTGTGTGCGTGTGTGTGTATGAGCGAGTTCACCCGGCGGTCGGTCACGCGGAGAACTTTTGGTCATCTTCTGTTCTGTGTATGTGTGTGTGTATTCAGAGTTCTTAGAGGGGGATTCCACGTGTGTGCGCTTATCTGAATGTACAATGTTCGTCTTGTCACCTTCGGAGGGGTTCTTCCGCGTGATTCTGATTCCAAGATGGGCCCTTTGGTCACATGTCTGTGTCACATGTGATAAGCAATGCATTTCTTTGTTTAACCATTCGTGGCAAACGCCAGTGTGTGAATCAGAGTCAGTAATTCAATCAAGTCCAAGCCCCATTTGCTTTGTGTGGCAAATTACAACAGAGAGACTTTGTGATTGACTCGGTAACCTAATCAACAGACCCATGACTAGGGGTGTGACGGTTATTATATAACCGTGAGACCGACGATTATAGTTGAACACCGTCATTAGAACTCCATAACCGCCAAAACTGTGCTATTAAAATATTTTTTACAAACATTTTTTTATCATAGAGAATGTTTAAATACTAATATCAGCTTACGAGGGAAACGGAGGCGGAGTTAGTGGTGCGATCGGAGGCTGCTACTGCTGGAGATGATTCGGGAGAGGTCTGTGCACCTTTACCGATCAGAGCGCGCGCTGACACGGAGTAAAGCCTTGTTTATACTCGACGCGTCCGCACGAGCGCGAAGGTACGCGCGGCAAAAATGACGCGTTCGGTGCGCAAGACCGGCAAGACCCAATTTCGCTTGGCTGTGTGCACGGCTTTTTTGTAACAGCGCGCGCGGCGCCGCGTCCGAGCCGAGGATGAACGACTTCAAGCCGAATCTGCCCGAGCATGCACGTCTCACCGCACCGGCACGCAGTTTGCGCGTCTAAATGGCAAAGTTCATTCATTGTTACGAACCGTCATATTTGACTCACGTCATAACCGTCATCACCAATTCTGAAACCGGCACACCCCTACCCATGACCCTTACTTTTGTCATAGTCTCTGAATTAAAAGAATGCAAAACCAGCAGTTTAAGAAAATGGCAGATCTGACCATGGCTACATTCCCCCTTTGATGGTTCGCAGGACCCGTGGGAGTGGACCTCGTTGGACCATCACGATTGCCTTGGTCAGATGGCAGGCAAATCATGGAGGTCGGACTCTGCAGATGATGGTTAGGGCTGAGGGCTCAGCTCTATGAGGTCCTCCGTGTTCGCTAGCGGGGAGTCTTCTTTCCGAGGGGCCTTACGGAACCCCACGGACATGGCTTGGGTGAGCCTGGCTGTAGAGGCTCGCATCTCGTTGACTCGTCGGTACAGGACGTAGGCCAGGCCCAAGGTTAGGGTGTGGCCGATGATTGTTGAAATGCACACAGCAGTGTCAGCGGCGGTCCATGCTTGGACGACTGGCGAGGCGTTCAGGATAGGCATTCTGGACAAGGCTTGGAGGGCGGTGTCCAGGGGAGCGATGTCGACGATCTGTGAGCCCCCTTCCTGAATCCATTTCTCCAGCTCTGGGTCGAGGGTGAAGTTGCGATCTCTAAAGAAGGATGGGATCTCTAGTTCGGATTGGTATTCTTCACTCGGGAGGTGGTACAAGGCTAGGTCGTCCAGGTGGAGGATGGCTCCTCGTGGGACTTGAATCCACATGGTCTGGTTCAGCAGGTTGACACGTGTAGCGGTGTCGTGTTGGTCGTAGGTCAGTGTCGCTGACCGTACTGGAGTGTTAACGAGCCATCGGTCCCCCACGATCTCGGCTTGCATCTCAGTGACTTGGCTGCGAGGTTTAGCATCCGCCGGGCAGCGTGAGTCGCTGGCCAGGTGTTGCAGGCCGCAGATCCCATCAGTGTTGTCTCTGAGGAATGGCTTGCTAGGGCAGAGATAGTGGATATCTTTGGTGCGGATGCACATGTGCAGGTTCGGGGCTAGGTACAGCTGAGGGTCGCTGTCGTGGTAGGCTACCACGTCAGGTGTCCGTACCTTAAAGTAGGTATTGCTCTGCCAAAATCCCACGTTGACAATGTCTTTGAGTCGGTAGATTCGGCTTGATTCTATGATGGGTAAGTTCAAGAGGAAGCCTACCTCTCGCTGTGCGGGGTCAACGTACAGTGGAATGGCACTGCCTAAGGAGTAGGCAAGGTGGGTTTGGATCGGGTCAATGGGTGTGGTTATGGTGGAAGCCAGCACGGTTTGCACCAGGCTTAGGGGTATCAGATATGGCGGGATCCTACCCATGGCTAAGCTGTCCATGGAGGAACTTACTTCTCGGAGCATGTCGGTCATTAATGCTGTGACCAACTGTGTTTGGGCAAAGTCATTTTGGAAAACTGTGAACATCTGTATCATGGAGCTCACAGTCTGATTCAGCATGACGCTGTGAGTGTTGAGGATTGTCACGGTTCCTCTCAGTGTCTTGCCAATGGTTCGCAGGGATTCGCTCTGGGTGGTGAGTTGTTTTTTTAACTGTGGGAGCTCCGTCTGAATTTCAGCCACGTGTCGTCGCACCGTGGCTATGTTCACGGCGTTGACACTGGACATGCCAATGTTGAACAGCGTGCCCACGGCCGCAGCGGCTCCGAGCAACGCTCCCAGGAACCGTTTGGAACGTTTGTTGTGTCCTCCCAATTCCGCTTGGGTGACGGTCATCTTTTCGAGTTGGTTCAGCATGTGCTCGACGTCGGCTTCGGCGTGGTTGAGGGCGGCTTCTGTCCATCGCGCACCTGCCCAACTGTACTGTGCCACCGAGCTTGGGTAGTGCGCCCGGTAGACATTTCGGGGGTCGAGTCGCACATACACTTTCTGTGTGTGCGTTCGGCAGTTAGTGATCAGGAGTCCTGGTTGGTCCCTCAACACGATGCCCGAGGCCGGTCCTGGTGAGATGACGTCGGCTGGCGGCTGGCCTCTGGTCGACTGAAGGCACATGAGGACTATCAACAGCAGCATCCTATTACAGGCAAGAGAGAGAGAGGTATGGAGGAGCAGGGGAGAGAGAAAGGCACAGGTCAGCGAGGTTTGTCCCGGGTTGTGTGAGACAGTCTTTCGCTGCGATGACGGCGGTTGAGTTTTAGCTTGCATTGGCCCCTCCCTGTCTGTCCCTGCTAGGGGCCACATGTCTTTTGATCTGATTGCGGTGGACCCATTTGAGAACTGGTTCTCTCTGTCCCCGTTTTAGCTGGATTTGGTATGCAACGGGGGAGAGTTTGTTCACAATCTCGTGAGGTCCTGTCCAGTGGGGCAGGAACTTCTTTAACAGCCCCCGGGGTGGCGGGGCGAAGATGTAATACAGGACTTTGTCGCCCACATTGAACTCGTGGTGAGATGCCTTTTGGTCATAGTATGCTTTCTGGCCTTCAGCGCTGCTTTTCAGGTGTTGCTGGGCGAAAGCGAAAGTTGTTTTCAGGTGTTTGTGGAGCTCATCCAGGTACTGGAACGTGGTGTAGGCGGTGATGAGGTTGTGGTCTCCTGGTTGGTACAACAGGTGTAATGGCAGAGTCATCTGCCGCCCGGTCATGAGTTCGAATGGGGACACCCGTGTTGATTCCTGCGGTGTGGCTCGGAGGGCCATCAGCACAAGGGGGAGTTTCACATCCCAGTCTTTTTGGTTTGTCGATACATACTTCCTTAGCATGTGGACCACCGTTTGATTGGACCTCTCGACTTGCCCCGATGCTCTCGGATTTTGACTGATGTGTAGTCTAGCTTGTACTTCTAGACATCTCCAGATCTTTTGCATGATCTCGGCAGTGAAGTGGGTACCTCTGTCTGAGTTGACTCTTAGTGGCAATCCGAACCGGGAGAAAATGTGATTCATCAGGAGGTATGCCGTTGTTTGGGCAGTGTCGTTAGGTGCTGGCAGACACTCCACCCACTTGGTAAACTGACACACCACCGTGAGAAAGTACTTGTTGCCTCTTGTCGACCTGGGCAGGGGTCCTACCCAGTCGATTTGGAGGTCTGACCATGGGAACGTGATTCCTCTGCGTTGCAGTGGGGCTCTGTGATTTGGGTTTGCTGGTTGGAATTGACAGCAGACCAAGCATTCTCTCACATACTCTGCCACATCTTGCTGCATGCCTGGCCAGTATGCCACCTGTCTGAGTGTGTCATACGTGGCTCTGGTACCGTGGTGTCCAGCATAGGGTGTGTTGTGGGCGTGCATTAGCATCACCCCCCTTTGGCACAGTGGCACCACGAGCCTAGGCGGTGTTGTGCCATCAGGGTCAAACCATAGAATGTCGTCCCTCACACGCAGCATATGTCTGGAGTTGTGTAGATGTCTGAGGTATGAGTCGTCCGCTAAGGCTGTCGGTGAGATAGGGTGGCAGGCGGGGTCAGAGAGGTGGTCAAGAATTGTCTTTATAGCAGTGTCTGTGGCTTGCATATCCGCAATATCGTTGTTAGAAATTTGCGGTGTTAGCGATAGCGGCTGTGAAGCTGGTGCTGTCGCAGGCAAGGGCCGTTTGCTGCGGGTTAGTACCGCCACATCGGGTGTTGGTGTGGGGTTTGGGGAAGACCACAGCTCACCATGGAGGGCGCCCGCTTTGGCAAGGGCGTCAGTGTGGTCATTAAAGTCTTTGTCTAAGCCTGGCAGTTTTAAATGTCCCTTTACCTTCTTCCAGTACACGGTGACATCGTGTGTTGTTGTGATGTTATCACATTCCTGGAACAGGTGTTGGTGTTTGACAGGCTTGTTGTTTGCTGTTTTGAAACCATTTCGTTTCCAGATCGGGAGATGGCACACAAAACTGAGTCTGACATAGTTAGAGTCTGTGCAGATGAGAAGTTCACTGACGTTATGGGCTGATGCGATTTGCAGAGTTATGAGAATGGCTGCCACCTCTGCATACTGGGATGACTGGGGGCCCAGTTTGAAGCGTTGTGGTGGGCATGGGTGGTTGTCAACCCACAGTACCCCTGCACCTGCCTTTAGGATGCCCTCGTGGTTGTAGGAGCATCCGTCGACGTAAGCTGTGGGCATGCCGTCGCACGCATTCTTGTCAAAGTACCTGTGACAGGTCAGTTGTGGCTGTTGGGGCTCTGGTGTGTCTAGCATCGCAGCAGGTGAGTCGTCAGAGCAGTTCTGACATGCAGCCAGGCCGTTTCCCAATGCCGACTTGTGATTCTGTGCATATCGTGCCTCGACATCTCGTCCTTGTAGAGCCATTAACCACGTGGCTATGCGTGCATTGGTGACCACGCCGTTTCGGATGCGTTGGCTGTTGAGGAACATCACGGGCTGGTGGCAAGTGTCAATGATAACTTTCTGTGCTCCAATGTAGTTGGAGAAACGCTGTATGGCCCATACCGTACAGAGCAAAGCTTTTTCAAAGTCTGAGAATTTACACTCTGGAGGGAGAAGCGTCTTGCTGGCATATGCGACCACCGTTTTTGTCTTGAGCGTGCAGTTGGTATAGGCCAGCACTGAGACATTGGTCAGAAAATCCTGCTTCCAGGTAGAATTCCTTTTGAGGATCGGGGTAAGCGAGGCAGGGGGCTGAGCATAAATGTCTTTTTAGTGCCGCCATGGCGTGTTCTTGAGCGTCTGACCAGACGAAAGGGCAGTCCTTTTTCAGCAGTGCTGTGAGGGGCCTGGCGATGTCCGAATAGTTTTCGATGAACTGTCGGGAGTAATTGCATACCCCTAGAAAGCTTCGCAGTTCAGAGACGTTAGTGGGCGGCTTGATGTTTTGAATGGCGTGGATACGGTTTGATTGTGGTTCGATGCCATGGGATCCGACGAGAAGGCCCACGTTGTTGACCTTGGTGCGGCACCACTGACCTTTGTGGAGAGCTATTTTGGCGCCGGCAGCGGATAATTGGTTCAAAACATAGTCTATTTCTTTCAGGTGGTCTGCCACCGTCGTGCTCTTCATGAGAACATCGTCCACGTAAATCAGGTTACCTCTCATCCTGGCATCAGGACAGGCTTTGTTCAGGAAGATGTTGAACTCAGCTGGTGAGTTGGCATACCCGAACGGGCATTTGTTGAAGGTGAACTTTTGGTTGCCGAATGTGAATGCCAGTTTGTGTTGGTCTTCTGGGTGCACTGGAATGGTCCAGAATCCAGAGGCCACATCGAGTGTAGAGAAGATGGTGGCTCCTCTGATTCGGGGTATTTCCTGTTCAAGTTGGGTCATGGGCCACCGTGACAACGGTACCTGTTGATTCAGCTTTCGATAGTCAATGGTGGGCCGCCATTTCCCATTCGGTTTGAGAACGGGCCAGATGGGGGCAGAGTAGGTGCTGTTACATGGACGGATGACACCTTTCTCAAGCATGGATTCGATGATTTCCTGCACTGGTTCGTGCGAGGCGATGGGAATTTTGTACTGCTTGACGAAAGTGGGAGGAGCCTCGGGATGCGTGGGGATGCGCACCGTGTGGAGGTTGGTAAGGCCACAGTCTAAAGAGTCTTTGGCAAAGGATTCTTTGAACTTGTAAAGGACTTGTCCTAGTCTTTGGCGGTCTGTGTCATTCTGAAGCGCGTCAGCATCTTGTAGAATTTGCTGCACTTGAGATTCAAAACCTTGATATGGCTCCTCTGTCGATGTGTCATCAGTCGATTTGATCTTTAAAGGCATAGCAGGTGCATTAGTCTCACTGGCAGGCTGGTGGGAGACTGTGTACACTGCGAGGTGTTGATCCTCTGTAAGCTCAGTTCTGCACACCTGGTGTTTGGCCACTGACATGACAGATGTGATGGCAATGAGTTGGAAGGGCAGCGTGAGCACTGTGTTGTCTGTGTGCCCTTCAGGTATCAGTGCAGGTGGAAGGGGGCCGATGACCGGTAATACAAGTTCAAAGTCATGAAAGTCATGGCTCACTAGCCATCCTAGCCTGTAGGCTCTGGGAATGCTGATGTCGGTTGCTGTGCAGTTGTTGAACAGAATGTAGACTATCCGAGATGACACTTCCGTGAGGGGTGTGGCTTCGAGTGTGAGTCCGAGGTCTCCACATTCAGGTGAAGGTTGGAAGAAACCTAGCGTGTGGTTCAGTGTTTGGTTCCGTCGTATGTCGAGGTGTACAGCGACCCCTTTGGTGTAGGCTGGTACTACTGTTGCTTGTTCGTTGATTATGGTGCAGACTTCAGGGATGGTCTGTCCCGACAGTAGATTGTCATGATTGCTGGGAACAGGTGGCTGTATAGTCAATGGGGCCCATACCACTTCATTCAACATGTCCAGATGTCCGGATGTACTAAACTCATCGGGCCGATTCCCAGGTGAATGGGGGCCACGTTTCTCAGCTGGATGTCGTTTTGGCTGTACGACTGCACATTCAGCTCACAGGTGTGGAAGTTAAGAGTTCGATTCTGTCCTTGAGCTTCAAATTTGAGTTTTTCAAAAAGTTCAGCTGATATGAGTGTGAGATCGGAGCCCGTGTCCACGAGCGCTTCGAGTCTCACCTCCTTTTCCAAAGTGATGGTTAGGTAGAGTTTGCGTGCCACACCTCTCTCTATCAGATTTCCCAGAAGTTTTGGTGTGGGGTCTTTTGTGTTGATCGATAGACAGTGTGGTTGTGTTAGGTGTGGCTCCCTGTGGGTGCAGATCACCAAGACAGCACTGTCTGGTACCTTTGGGTGAGCGCTGCTACCGTCTTGTTCAGGGAGTGCGGTGTTTTGTTCAAGAAGTGCAGTTGGCAGCCGGAGTGAACGAAGGGTGTTGTCAGTTGGTGATGCAACATTGAGTTCACTAGTCTGTGACTGACAAGCCGTGTTCTGGGCTGTCAGTTGGAGGGAGTGAGTGGTGCTGTCACTTAGTGATGTGACAGCAAGTTCCATAGTCTGTGGTTTGACAGTGTCTGTGGGGCCGTCATTGGGGGAAGCGTTGGGAGTGGAGTTGGCTTCAGGCCTCAGGTTTAGTCATGCGGTGTCTGGCTTGTCCTTGTCTTTCTTGTGAGGTTTCTTTTGAAGAAACTCCCTCAGCATGCTCAGAAGTTCTGCAGCGTCAGACGCGGCGGCATTGTCTCTGTTGGATTTGAGTTCCAACTTCAGTTTACCAATGTCATTTTGAGAGGGGTCTTTCAGCCGGTTCTCTGGGCTTGTTGTCCGGGGAGATGGAGGTTGGTTCCTTCTGGGTTGCTGGCCGGTTTCCCAGGTGCCCCCTCCCCTTTGGTTGTGGGAGGTGCGAGGCCGGTCCCAGAATTCCCCAGTGCGGCTGTTCTGCTGCCTGGGGCGGGCACCCCCACCTCTGACCTCTGCTGGGTTGGAATGGTCGTGTCTCTCTGTTGGCAGGCTTGCAACTGTGGTGCTGTGCGCCCTCTAGGGACAGCTCTGGACGGTGCTCAGAGACAGGGCAGATTGTGGGGTTTCTCACAGTCTTTTCAGAGATAGTCTTTTGTTTGGTGTAAGCTTTGTGAGCCAAGTCACGCAGTTGTTGGATTGACATAGTCCGTGGCTCAGCTAAAACCCCGAGGTGGTGCGATAGGGTCGGATGGAGATTCCGAAGGAACAAAGTTTTGAAGTTACAGTCCTCCTCCATCCCGGACTCATTGCGAGATCCGAAGTAGGCTTGTCGGAGGCGGCCGTAGTAAGCTTGTGGGGTTTCTAGTCGGGCCTGCTTGAGGTCCATTGCGGTTACGAATCCGCTCTCAGAGTCTGGGTCAGAGAATTCACGGATCAGAGCTTGTCGCAGCTGCTGGTAGTCCGTTTTGACGATCTCAGGTTGCCTGTCTAGGAAACTCCGCACGTCACGGCTTGAAGTAATCCTGAGAAGATACAACTTATCCCAATTAGTGACGTTGGCCATAGTTTGTAGGTGAAAGTCAATGTCTTGTAAGTAAGAGTGAACATCGTGGCCTCCTGCTGGATTGGGAGTGAAGGTCGGGATGTTTCTAGCCAGCTTGTCCAGTTCTTTATGGGCTGTGTGGTGACCGATGGCCTGACCCCGCCCCTCTTCAGCTGGTGGGGGTACGTGGCGGCTGGCTAGTGATGTCTTTAGCAATGGGCTTTCGCCCCCCTTTTCAGGTCTGGGTTTTTGGCTGAAAAGTGCAGGCTCGCTGGTGAGGGGAAACGGAGTGATGGGTATTTCCCCCTCCAGGTCGCCTTGTAATTTGTAAGAGTGTTTGAGTTCTTTATGGACCAAGTCCAGTTCATACTTTAGATCATGGCTCCCTGAGGCTCCCTGATCTGGCTCCCTGAGGGCGAGAGAAATACAACACACACACAAAGGGCCGCTGCTAGCTTGTTTTGAGGCTAACGAGCTGTAGTACAGCCGTGCCGTTTATAGACACTTGGCTAACTGTCGTAGACAGTTAGGCGGGCCAATTTTATGCGGGTCAACGTGGGACCCGAAGTACTGCTTGGTTGTCACTATTATTTAGCTTCCTTGGGGGTCTCTTGGTGAACTGAAAGAAACAAAACACAAAAGACCAAAACAAAGCAAGGAAGAGAGGATCGAGAGGGGAAACAAACAAAAAATATTGCAGTGAAAATAACACCTAAGTGAATTGACCTGTGCTGTAGTGTAGCCGCTAATAACTCAGAGGGTGTGTCTTAGGGAGAAAGAGGCAACCCTACGCTCAGAAAATATATCTGGGGAAATACCTAATATTCTGTGGCTTCTGCTAAGTGGCAGGGTTTTTATCAAAATCCAGTCTTACCTGGGGTGAATTGAGGTCAAACCCAGCTGGCCCCAATGAGCGTGGTCAACTTTCCGGCGCCACCAAACACTCGACCGCCGTGACTCCGGATGCTCTGTCACGGTTACGCCCACTCAAACAGCACGTGACTGTAAGCACAACCTGGTATTCTCCGAGGTGTCAGCCGGCCGACCGCACTGCAAAAGTGGGCGGTGCACAGAACCCCGCCAGCAATGCTGACGTAGACAGTGGCGCATGCACCGGTCCCCGCAATTGACTCGTGCGTCGGCTTTAGTGGTTGAGCCTTTGGAGCACCAGGTTGCTGATGTCACGTTACTGCGTGCCGCAACCAATGGCAGGGACAGCAGACCCCGAGAGCCACCGCACGGTCAGTGTCAGTGACGCCAGTCAGCAGATCCGCCCACAGAGGACAACAGGGGCTCCCACAATCCACCACAGGTGCTGAGACTTTAACCTGTACACATGCACAACCGAAATAACAAGGGAGCTTAAAGTAAATTAAGATTTTCCTGCTTACGGCAAATTTAACTCACTTTAAACAACAACAAAAAAAATTATTATTATTACTTCCTTTTTTATACTCAAAGTAATTCAAGTAGGAGTAAACGGAAACTACAATAGACCTGAAAAGGGATAAGGTAGTAACACAATGGCTCTGAAGAAACTTAATTTAACCTGGAAAGGAAAAACCAAATTAAAGGTTCTCTAAGCGATCCTGGGTGACGTCACTTCTTGTTGACGTTCGAACTATTGTCAAACAAAACGGAGGCTAGCTAGACCCTCCCTCCTCCTCATCCGCACACTAACCCCCCAAACCACACCCCCAAACCCTTCTTGTCGGTCATTGGCTGGAACAGTTTGTTATGTTTTGGGGAGCGGGTCGCTGCAGTTTGTTTTTGGTGCTGTTTGTGAAGCATGGGCTGTCTACAGAGATCGCGTTTCTTTACAGTGTGTTCAGGGGACAGGCAGCCAGCGGATAGTGAGGAGATGTTTGCTGTATGTGACAAAAAATGTTTTGACCTAAAAAACACATGACATCGCTTAGAGCACCTTTAAGAGATGAACGGCTTTTGCCAACTGAGGATAGCACAGAAAGTAATTAGTAGTAATTAGTTATTGAAAATATCCTAACCCGTTTCGGAAGTTATCAATAACTTAATGCAGGTGGAGGTCAGGAAGGGGAGCGGTGGCCGCTGTAGTGGGTCTTGGAGCCTCAAGGGGGCGCACTTCCTTCCTGTGGTTCACCTTGACTGTTTGGTACAATTTAAAGTTAATTCAAATAGTTTTAAACTCAAATCAAAAATAAGCCTGGGGGAGATTGACAGAATTAGAATGATTTCTTATAATAATCACAACAACCCTGAAGTTATTTGTAGTGATTATAAAATAATCATTCGGAAAAGCATAAATGAAAATGATTTCATACAGAGTAAGTTCAGTAGAAGGCTGATAGCTGGTTTGAGAAGGGCATCTGCCACTAGATGGCGTCCTGCTTTTCAGGGGGCTATCAACTGACTGAAATGTAAGAAGTTTATAGTGAAGATTTAAATGAAAAAAAAAAAAAATTTATTAAAAATTTTATCAGAAAAATTAAAAATAAAATATTGTTCCAATCAAAATTAAATCTAGATATATTGGGGGAGGAGAACAAAAGTTTTGTAAAGGAATCAGAATGATTTCTGATAATAAATCACCACCTCACTGAAGTTATTAGTAGCGATTATAAAAATAAAACAAAACAGAACAGAGTCATCGAGACAGAGAGAAATGGGAGCAGGGTAGAGCAGAAATGGATTGAGCAGAAGGGTGGTAGCTGACCTGGAGGGGTGCCACCGCTAGGGGCGTCTGCCTCCAAATTAACTATCAGTGATTTGAACTGAGGAATTCTATAACTTAAACTCCAATTCACTTCAGTGAATTGAACTCAAAATAAAATGTCTCAGTCCAAAACAGGAGGATTGTTTTACGAACTAGCAAGCTGTAAATGCAAATATGTATTCAGGCAGCTTATTCGACAATAATCGCGGTGAATTGGGAGGAAATACACGAGGAGGAACAGCGAGTATGGGAAGCAGATGGGTAGCCGGTCTTTCCCTGCTATTGCCACGCGGTGGCAGTGTCGCGCTCACGCGGCCCAAACTCACAAGTGTGGTACTTTGAAACTGATACGCGCTTGTGAACCTGGATAAGGAACACAGAAGTTTTCATGCGCACAGATTTAAACACGAACCAAGTATACACACATTTTACAAATATACTTTGCAGATCACGGCGGATCTCGGATGTCCTTTTAGACACGGAACAAGCATACGAACATTTCCTAGTATATTCTTTGTAGATCACGGCGGATCTCTTTGTGCTTGGTTTGCACAGAAAATGGGATTTTCTAACCGGTTTAGCTAACTTTACGCCAGCGTTTTTTTTTGAAAACCCAAAGTTATTCGTTGCTAACGAATTTAAAGATCTTATACTGCATGGGAGATTCTCGTCCCAACAGTTAAACCATATATACCGGTAATGTGCCTGTTTTTGAAGTTTTCTTCGTTCAAAACAGGGCTTCGGACAGTGTTAAAATGTCACAGCCAGGCAAAGAGAAAACAAAGAGTTTCCTTTTCTCTTAGCTGGGCCATGCAGTATACTGTCTGTGGCTGCAGTTTTTCTCTCACATCCAGTCGAGCTAAAAAGATGCCCTCAGGCTTCTTTTCAGCCAGATGCTGGTATGTTACTGAAAGGCTTTTGCTCAGTTTTCGAGTCGACTTAATTACACAATGCGCATACAATATTAAATTCCCAAAACACACATGAACATGAATCTGAATATTGATCCCACTGTGAAGTTTGTAAATGCCAGCATTCTAAAAACCATAAAATATGTAGCAACAATGACTTGTTTGGGGAAATTATTAGCTCAAATGGAGAATATTATTCATTAGATAATGAATATGTAATCGCATACATAAATTAAATTGTCCCAAATAGGGAATGGACTAAACCTCACCATATATGAATAATTAACACGATGGCTCGTAGTAATTATTGATATTTAGGTCAGTTAAGTCAGATTAATTTTCAGAGTAAATTTACATGTGATTCCAAATTAGTTTGTCATGCATCCCGGTTCGTCCTGCGGCCGGACCCGAAAACTTCCTTATATCACAAGATTACCTGCCTGTATACCGAGTGAATACTTTCCGGTGGCCACACGGAAGTATTTGCTCGTATACGGCACTTTCAGATGTTTAAAATAGTTAACCGAGGTAGAGCTTTGGCAACTTTACAGACCTTTGACATATTACAGAGACTTCAAGCATGGGACCATGAGACAGATTCGATTCAAAGGATTATGGAATTTAATAACACAATACTAAGGGTTATATAGACTACTAAAAATTACGCAGGAGTAAATAATATGCATATCAAAACAAACAATTAATACAGGATTGCAATATGACGTATTTAAAAAGAGACAGTTAGAGTGAGAGAGAGTGAGAGAGAGAGAGAGAGAGAGAGAGAGAGAGAGAGAGAGAGAGAGAGAGAGAGAGAGAGTGAGAGAGAGAGTGGGTGTGAGAGAGAGAGAGAGAGAGAGAGAGAGAGAGAGAGTGGGTGTGAGAGAGAGAGAGAGAGAGAGAGAGAGAGAGAGAGAGAGAGAGAGAGAGAGAAAGACAGAACAGTTCAAAACAGTTCAACAGAGACCCAAAGGATTCCAACATTAATCTAGACAACTTTAAGCAGCACTTAATTGAGATTTGTACGTTACTTTTACGGCTTCTTTGTGTGCAGTTGTGTTAAAAAGGCAGCGTGGTAGGAGTTGTCTGGAGCGTCTTCCGGTAGGAGGCAGATGTTTGCGATTGCTTCAGCTGCGGCCCGTACGAGAGGCGATTAATTTTAAACTTGTTTCGTTCGTGAATGAAACCGAACTATCAACTGAGGTAGATCGAAAGAAAGCAACTTAGATTTAAAACAAAGTAGAAAAACGACGAAGAAGGAAAACTCCGGCTGGAGTTTAGCAGGAAAGTTTAGGAATCTCTCTCTGGCGTAGGAAACTGCAAAGAGGAGAAGGTGGCGGTCTATTTTGAAGGGGCGAGGGACACGCCTTTCTCACGTGTCTGATCCAATCGTTTTGCAGGAAGGCGGGTCGGCAGACCTTGTGATTCACGCCTTCCGGATCATGTGCATAGTGGCTAAAACTTGTTCGAAATACACTTCTAAACTAGTATTAATAAAAGCATGCATCATATTACATTTTGGGTTGATGATTCAATCTTCTTTGATTATTCTGATTACAACCATACCAAGTTCGGCATTCCTAGGGCTTAGTAAAATGCAGATCCATGATTTTTCCGTGATTAAACGGATGTTAAATTGATCACATATCATAAAAGCTTACAGTTATACCAGTTTTGTCACCAGGGAATCATGAAGCACAACCAGAAAAACATTTCACACATTTTACAGGGTGATTTTGACCATAGTGTTCAGAATGAATGTCTCTCGTGTATGTGTGTGCGTGTGTGTGTATGAGCGAGTTCACCCGGCGGTCGGTCACGCGGAGAACTTTTGGTCATCTTCTGTTCTGTGTATGTGTGTGTGTATTCAGAGTTCTTAGAGGGGGATTCCACGTGTGTGCGCTTATCTGAATGGACAATGTTCGTCTTGTCACCTTCGGAGGGGTTCTTCCGCATGATTCTGATTCCAAGATGGGCCCTTTGGTCACATGTCTGTGTCACATGTGATAAGCAATGCATTTCTTTGTTTAACCATTCGTGGCAAACGCCAGTGTGTGAATCAGAGTCAGTAATTCAATCAAGTCCAAGCCCCATTTGCTTTGTGTGGCAAATTACAACAGAGAGACTTTGTGATTGACTCGGTAACCTAATCAACAGACCCATGACCCTTACTTTTGTCATAGTCTCTGAATTAAAAGAATGCAAAACCAGCAGTTTAAGAAAATGGCAGATCTGACCATGGCTACAACGTGAGCCGAGTCCCATACCCTCTCGCTCTGATGGAACCAGTAATAGACAGCTGGAACCTCAGAGGGCTCACCCGACCAAGGGAAAAGTGGAGGTTGATAACCCAGGACACACTGAAAGGGGGTGAGGGGGTAAATTCTGGGCGTATTCCGCCCAGGGAAGGAACCGGCTCCAGCTGTCCTGGTACTGGTGGCAATAGGTCCTGAGATGTCGTCCGATCTCCTGGATCTTCCGCTCAGTCTGGCTATTTGTCTGAGGGTGGTATCCAGAAGATAAGCTGACAGTAACCCCGAGGAGTCTGAAGAAGGCTTGCCAAACCCTTGAAATGAACTGTGGACCTCTGTCCGACACTATGTCCTCTGGGATGCCGAAGTTTCGAAACACATGATTGAAGAGGGCCTCTGCGGCCTCAAACGCAGTTGGAAGTCCAGGCAATGGGATCAGCTTGCAAGCCTTCGAAAAGCGATCCACAACGAGGAGACAAGTGTGGTTACTGGATCTGGTAAGGTCCGTCATGAAATCAATTCTAAGGTGGGACCACGGTCGTTGTGGGATAGGAAGTGGCACGAGCTTGCCCTCCGGGAGTCTTCTGGGGGTGTTGGTAATGGCACAGACTGAGCATCCCCGAACGTACCTGGAAACATCCTGTGAGATGGACGGCCACCAGTACCAATTACTGAGGACCGAGAGGGTACGCCTGCTACCTGGATGTCCAGAGCCCAGAGTGGTATGAGCTGAGTCCAGAAAGGCAGCACGAAGATGGAGAGGTACAAAGATGCGCCCCACTGGACCTCCCGGCGGAGCGGGATGACGCAGGTTCTCCTGGAAAATCTGCTCGTCGATGTCCCAGATGATGGGGCTGATGATCATGGCTGGAGGGAGGATAGGTTCTGGTAGCGAATCTTCGGTTGAAGCATGATGAAGACGAGAGAGAGCATCCACTTTGCAATTCTTGCTTCCAGGTCGGTATGACATGGTAAAATCAAAGCGGGTAAAGAAGAGAGCCCATCGAGCCTGACGGGGATTCAGCCTTTTCGCTTCTCTGAGGTATTCCAGGTTGCGATGATCGGTTATAACCTCAAACTGGTGATTAGCTCCCTCCAGCCAATGCCTCCATTCCTCTAACGCAAGCTTGATGGCGAGCAGCTTCCGATTCCCAATATCATAGTTCCGCTCTGCCGGGGACAGCTTCTTAGTAGAAGGCACATGGATGGAGTTTGGGAGGATCACCCTGCCGCTGTGATAGAACTGCTCCAACTCTTGTTGAGGATGCATCCACCTCACAACAAATGGTATATCTGGGTTAGGATGAACCAGGATGGGAGCAGTCAGGAAGGCTTCTTTCAGTTGTTAAAAGGCTAAGATGGCTTCAGGAGATAAGGACAGAGACTTGGGCCGGCCCTTTAGAGACAAGGTCAAAGGAGAACTGATATGACTGTAGTTATTGATGAATCTTCTATAGAAATTGGAGAATCTGAGAAACCGTAGAAGATCCTTCACAGTAGAGGGCAGGGGCCAGTTCCGGATAGTTTCCACCTTCCTCTGGTCCATCTGCACTCCCTGTTGGTCTATGATGTAGCCCAGAAATTGCACAGTGGTGGTGTGAAACTCACATTTCTCCAGTTTCAGGTACAGTTTATGAGCTCTCAGTTTCTCCAAATCTAGAGTAACATGGCGCTCATGCTCAGCAAGAGATGAGGAGTAGATGAGAATATCGTCGATATAGACAACCACAAATCTGTTGAGATACTCTCGGAAGACCTCGTTCATGTAACCCTGGAAGACAGCTGGGGCGTTGGACAGTCCGAAGGGCAAGACTCGATACTTATAGTGACCTGAGGGCGTGACGAATGCCGTCTTCCATTCATCACCTCATCGAATGCGAATCAAGTTGTACACACTGCGTAAATCGAACTTAGAAAAGATGCGGGCTCCAATGCTGCTGGGACCAGAGGAAGGGGATAACTAAACTTCACAGTTTGAGTGTTGAGATGACGATAATCAATGCACGGCCTCCAGCCTCCGTCCTTCTTAGCCACGAAAAATAAGCTGGAAGCGGCAGGGGATGTAGATGGTCGAATTAACTCCTGTTGAAGAGCCTTCTCCACATACTCCTCCATGGCCTTCTGCTCCGGGATGGACAGAGGATAGACACGGCCTTTAGACAGGGTGGCTCCAGGTAGCAGGTCGATAGCGCAGTCCCATGGCCAGTGAGGTGGTAGTTTGGTTGCCAACTGCTTGCTAAACACATCCTGGAATGCCCTATACTCAGCAGGAATCTCCCCCTGGTGATGGACCTCCAGACTCTCAATGGACGTGGAACACATGGGAAACTCGGACTTTCCCACCGAAGATGAAGAAGAGGGGGCTTTCTGGACCTTCTCAACCGAAGCTAGACAGGAATGCGAGCAGTCTTCTCCCCAGCGAAGGACCTCCCTGGATTTCCAGTCGATGGGTTGATGTTGGACCATCCAAGGGCGTCCCAGAATGAGCTCAGCAGTGAACTCCTCCAGCACCATGAAGGAGATCTCCTCCGAGTGCAGGCAGCCGATGCGGAGCGTCAGTGTGGGGGTGAAGTGACGAATTCGACGTCGACCCAGCGGTCTACCCTGGATGGTTTGGACTCGGAGATCTTGATGACTTCGGCGTTTACGAACGTTCAATTTTTGTAGGAATTGAGTGGAAATGAAGTTCCCCGCCGAGCCGGAGTCGAGGAGGGCTTGTGCTGAGACACATACACTGGAGGTTAATAAATGAACAGTTGTGCGGTTCAAGGTTGAAATCTTAGGAGGAATTTGAATGGTGCTTACCGCAGGGCGTTGAGGTCAAATAGGGCAGGAGTTGATGAGATGTTTACCACCCCCACAGTATAGACAAAGACGCTGTTGAATTCTCCGCTGCCGCTCTGAAGAAGAAAGATGAGTGGAGTCAATCTGCATGGGCTCGGGTGCTGGAGGGGCGACTGATGGAGCCGAGGACGGAGGATTTACAGCGGTTTCTAGAACATCACAGGCAGATAAGCATTGAGATAGTCGAATGGTTTTCTGAATGAGGTTTTCAATTCACAAGGAATCCTCATATACCACCACCAGCTGACGGATGTTAGGGTTGAGACCAAAGGTCGAAAAGCTGTCATCAAAGCTGTCTCATTCCAGCCACTAGAAGCCGCCAGCGTGCGAAATAGAAGGGCATATGTACTCACTGAAGACTTTCCTTGACTATGGTTGAAGAGCTGATCGTGAACGGTGAGATCGGAAACTGTCTGACCAAACACTTCCTTGAAATGCTGAATGAAACTTGAAAGGGATTTAACCGCAGGAGAATCTGAGTTCCAGAGAGATTGGGCCCATTGGAGAGCTCTGCCGGACAGCAGGGAGATAATAAACGCCACTCGGGCTGAATCGTTAGAGAATTGATGTGCCTGCATTTGGAAATATAGCGATACCTGAAGCAAAAAACCGCTGCAATCCTCCGCCTCTCCGTTGAATGTCGCTGGTCGGGCCATGGGACTCGCAGAGGCAGCTGACGAAGCAGCGGATGTTTGCGGAAGTAAATGGTGGCGTGCTGAGTGAAGGAGATCCTCGGGAACGGTGGGTGGATTAGCCGGTGGAGAAGGAAGTAAGGACTGACAAACAGCCTGAACCAGTTCCGCGAATGGATCGCGAGATGGATTCTCCACAGGCTCCGCTGGACTCTGGATTTCGTTGGTCTGGTCTTCTGCCACGGATGGAACAGGAGTCAGACAGGTGGTAAGTGAAATAGTGTTTATTTACAGGTTGCAGATCCAGACAGAGATATGGTGAGTGTGCAAGCAGACGATATTCAGGATGGAACTTAGCTGAAGGATAACCAAAGTCTTTGTTTACAGATGCGGATGGAGAGTCACTGGGAACAGGCTGATGACCGGAGACTGGAGACTGAACTTCCGTGTGAAGGTTAGCAGCTGATCGATGGATGGAACTCAGGTAGGTAGCGGGTAAGTTGAAGGTAAGTAGCGTGATAGTCTGTAGTGTCATGTAGAGACGAAACCAGACAATGAGTGTGTGAAGAGGAGTTGAATATATAGGGAGGTGAACTGATGAGGTGCAGGTGATGGTGATTAAAACTCAGGGGACTGTGAACGAGTAGGAGGAGTGAGTGAAGCTGGTGGAATCCTGACAGTTACGGTTAGGTTCTTCTCTTAAACACCCAGTCAAATGACATATGCAAATGCCCAGCTAGAACACAAAGGTCCATAAAGTTTCCCTCCAAAGGAACAACTTTTTATTGGATCACACACCTCCAGAGGGTGTGACATCTTCACACTTTAAATCATAAGATCACCCGGTTTTCAGGCGAATTTTGAGAAATTCTAATGTGAAGATGATGCTGAGCAAGAAGTCTTCTAATGACCCCTAAGTTTGTGCCAGGCTGTGGCCTTGTATTTCCATTCACCAAAGATGCTCTGACTCCTTTCTCAAGACAACATCAGAAAACTGGAGCCTCAACAAATTGCATCAGGAAAGTTTTATTCAAATAGGTGAGACAAATAGCTAAGTCTCATTATTTGATACATTAAAGAGCATATTGCAGGTTTTTTTTTTTTACAAAATGAATATATAACCTTGTATGAAAATACCATATGAAAAGTTAATGCAGTATTTACAATGTTTTGCAAGACATGAGAGCACAAATTTAGTAGAAAAGTGACCGTTTCCTCGACCGTTTTTAAAAAACGCTTTTTTTTTCATGGCGTCATATAACGTCACGAGAGGGAGTTGTTTGCCAGGCTCTGCGTTTGCTTAGTGCAGAGTAGGTTGGTATTCAGTAGGAGGGGTTGCGATTCAGTGTGTTTTCGGTAGTTATTGTATTTCAATTTATCATCGTCATGGTAAATTATTGTGTTTGTGGAGGTTGCACAAACTACATCCTGTCAGGACATCGAGTCCACAGGTTTCCTAACAAGAAAAAATGATGCTATCTTCTGTTATGGAATTTTTCTATTATTACTCTGATTTCAGTGATTCCTAATGATGGCCTCATCTGTTCTCACGAATGTAGTGAGAAGGGGCCTTTGGGTGATAATTTACTGTGGTTGGGAGTCAGTGGAGGTAAGGAAAAGCAGGTGGTCAAGGGGTCATCTTGAGTGCATTTGTACGTTATAGCCTAAAGGGTTAAGGGGGCATTTACCTCTCAGGGCCAGGGAGAAATAGAAAAAAAACAAAGTATATCTCTCCTGTGAGGGGAGGGCAGAAATAAGGCCTTGGAGGACACAAGATATAAAAAAGACAGACACTGCTTCTCTTTATCTCTCCTCACTGACTCACGAATGTGTATTGGTGACGAAGATCTCTCTTGCAAGAGAATAAATACTTTATAAACTATTAAATTGGACTCAGAGTGTCTCTTACTCAGTGATGATGTTTGTTGGAAAGGAAAAGCCACAACACTTCCATGCCTGGGTGCGTTGTGTGCAGGTGAAGAGACGGGACTTCACTTCTGCATCTACTTCGAAAAACACGGTAGTGTGTAGCATTCACTTTAGACCGGAGGATTATCATCCCGTCGATATAGAGTTCATGGTAGCACATACGGGTTCAGACAGCAAGCCTCAAAGCCTCAGTGCAGAGTCAGGCACTGCACATCAAGTCTGGGGGTGACATTCTCCACTAAGGCCCAGTATGCTTCCACCCCCCTGTACAGTAGCATGTTTAGTCTCTATAAACTCCAATCTTCGTCCCCCATTTGTTAATTTACATTACATTTTGCTAACTTTGTGACGCATTAGTATTATAAGAATCTTGAAGATTCTTTTGTTAAACACCCAATCAAATTACATGTTCAAATGCCCTGCTTGAACAAAAGGCCGTAAAGAAATTCCCTCCAAAGGGAACAACTTCTTATTGGCTCATAACCCTCCAGAGGGTGTGACATCTTTACGCTTTAAAAATCACTGATCACAAGATCACGCTCTTAGTCCCTTTCTGAGAAATCCTGATGTGAAGATGATGCTGAACTAGAGGTTTTCTAAGGACCCCCAAGCTTGTGGCAGGCTGCGGCCTTGTCTTTCCATTCACCAAAGATCCTCTGACTCCCACTGGTTCTCTCTCATTAAGACAACATCAGCAAAGATCTACGGGAGCCTCAACAAATTGCATCAGGACAGTTTAAATCAAATGGACGAGATATGCAAGTATCAAACTTAGTCTCATTATTTGATACATTAAGTATCCTTACCCCTTTAAAAGAAGGGCGTGTTAGAACTAAACTGATGGTTTGCTCTAGACTGTTGATCTGCTGAATTTCACACAATGTTATAACTTCTTGCTGTCCTGTATTCTGCTTCAGCTCTCTTTCCCTTGGTAAACTGTATGCATGTACTGGTAACACTTTACAATATTAGTACATGAATAATCATGTACTAATACCTGAATTAATAGTTACTTCAACATTAACTCATGATTAGTGAATATATGAACTAATCATGAACTAATGAAGAGCGATCCTTAACTACAACAGGAGTCATAATGATCCATGCATGAAAAACAGCAGCCTGAAACATGTTAGTACATGTTTGATAGTTAATGCATTAATTAACGTTTAGGGGTAAACTAAATCAATCACTCTCTGTAAGAATAAATAAGAAGTCATCTAAATTTGAATTAAACATATAATTTAATACTGCCATAATTTAAACTGTAATATCATAATCTGCTATCTGTGGCAAGCATTAACAAATAATTGGAATGGCACATTTTAGCCATTAATTACACAGATCCGTCTAATCAAACGTGGAAAATAGACTAATAACTAGCACTAATAAATTTAATTTGATCTAAACCGTTTTCTGATTTTTATAGTTTATTTAGCCCTATGTTTAGTAATAGCTACTTTTCTTCCTGGAACTACAGTATGTAGGGTTTGTTTCTGGTGGGACACTCATTAGTGGCGCACTCGGTGCTCGTTCAGCACGTTGGTTGTGTTCTTATGGTAATGCTGGCATTTTAATCTCATAAATGTTGACTTCTTTGGTAAACAATTAATAATTAAAGAAATGTTTGCATGTATGTTGTATTTGGGAGGTTTCAGGAGGTTAGGGTTAATTAACTGTAATTTTTGTTGTTTAAATGTATATGCTTCAATTAGCATTAGCTTATAGCCTATTTTACATGTAATTGTGTCTCATGTGTGTCTTTACAGGTATGTTTGGACTTTCTTTTAAGTCCATATATGTTTAATTGTATAAATAAAAATGAAAGAACAACACAATTTTTTTCATTTTTATCATTTATCAAAAAATGTTACCATAGTTGTAAAGGAATAATGATGGCACTCTTATTGTATATATTTATTCATATTTTAGTTCATGATTTGTAAGTGCATCATTGTGTCATGACTTTACTTGAGGAGGCACGTCATCATTAATTCATTATTAACTAACCATACACTAACATCAACTAATGGCTTGTTAATGCATCATTATGTCATGACTTTACTTGAGGGGGCACATCATCACTAACTCATCATTAATTACTTATAAAGTAACATGAATTCATGACTTGTTAATGTATCATTATGTCATTTCTTGTCTTGGCCCTTCAAGAGTACATATTTAAAAAGTTATCAATTACACATGTTCTATACATATTCAGCTCTTCTAAATCAGATCAAATTTGGTGGTTTGTAAAAAAGTGGAAGAGCAGAGGTGCTGTGCCCGAATTTGGATGGAGAAGGAACTGAACGGTAGGAGGAAAGTGGACACATTTTGAGGGGATAAAAAGAAAACAAGACTAACATCCGACTGTATTTTGATATAAAGACAGTAAACCAATCCTCAAAATAACCACATAAATAACCATCATCTGTGCTAACACTGATTTTAATTTTGAAAATTGCATCTGTTTAATGGATATATTAGTGTAGGTATTTCACTCTTGATGGCAGCAGTGGAATAACTTAAAACGGAATGAGATTAAATTGTTTTAAATGATGAATGCATCATTGTGTGTTCAATGAGTAAGGTTAAATGTAAATATTGCAAGACATATAGTGTCATTCAGTGATGTTTGTGACAGTTGCTGGTGGCAAATTTATGAACAATTTTACATTGTGCCCTTTTAATACATCTTTCTTCTAATCTAGAGCATGTTTGATTTAGTTTACACCAAAGTGTTAATTAATACATTAATTAACAAGCATGTACTAACGTGTAGTTAAGATGGTATATTCATGCAGGAATTCATATGACTCATGTCGTAGTTAAGGTTAGTTCTTCATTAGTACATGTCTTAACTCATCATTAGTTCATAGTAAAGTAATTATTAATTCAGGTATTAATACATGATTATTCATGTACTGTTATTGTATAGTGTTACCCATGTACTGTATTGTATGGGTATGTCAGAGTAGCTTAAGTGTTTAGTCTAGTTAATAATGTCTTGTTCATGTCACAAGTAAAGTTGTCCATGTTTCATGCTCATATACTGGAGTCCCTAATCATGCAGATTCTGACTACTTGCTCTGAGTAGTACTGTAAAGTAAGAGACTTTAAGAGTATTTCCCATACCCCGGAAATGTACATTTCTTAGAATTAATAAACAATTAACACTGAGTGTTCACGGGACAAACAGGTTAATTGGTTGTAATATTAATTTTACTACATTAAGTTAATTCTATTAATTGAACCAAATATTCATACTTAATTATCACAAGTTATGATTAATTATTAATATTTATTTTAAGCTAATTTGCTACAAATAAGAATTTCAAACAATATTATAACTTGCTTTATTTAGTTGTTTTAGATCAACACAATTCTAATTTGCCCTGTTTTCTTTGGAATGGCCACCATAGGGTCGCACCACTTTGTAGGCTCAGTGATCCCCACAATTACACCATATTGTACCATTCTCTCTAGCTCCACCTTGACCTTTGGAAGCAAGGGCACGGACACCCGTCTTGCAGTGTGCAGATTGTATGGTAAAGCATCCTCTTTCAGGCAGATTGTAATGGGTTTTGTCTTTATTAAGCCCAGTTCAGAAAAATAAATGTGTTGGAGCTCTCCTGGAACAAGGAGATTGTTTACATGGGTACCAGTCACCACAAATGCTTCAAAACTATAGGCCTACTGCTTATCTTTAAAGGGTCATGAAACCCCCCTCTTTCAGCTCAAGTCTAGCTCACAATCTTTTTGAAAAATGCAACTTAAATGGGCGTGGATGGCTGTAAGAAGGGGTGTGGTAAGGCCATCACTGTCATCGCCAGTATCCCATGCATATCGACTGTCACTAAAAGCAGTGGTAAACCGTGAGGAAATGCTAGATTTTTTTTATAGCTGGCAAAGTTTAAGTCTTATGAAATACGACACTTTATTATTGTCCTTTCAAAAGTAACTGAATGCCCTGCTATATTAGCCTAGTAAGCCTACAGTAATCGTAATTCTATTGAGAACATATTAATGTAGGCTACATGTATAATTATAATGTCATTATAAAATATATAGTTGTTTATAGACACTATATATATATTTGAAAATTATTAATTTTCCGCTTAAAAAAAAAACGTTCTGCGCATGGCCTAGATCTACGCGCCCCCTGAACCCCCATAATAAAGATGGCTCTGTGGAGGTGGATGACTTCTCATTTTAGACACACACACACACACACACACACACACACACACACACACCTCTGAAGGGATAGAAAAGTCCTCGGGACTTGGTACCGCATCACTCGCAAGACGCAACCTGCATTGGTTGTCAACAAGGCGAAGTCCACCATTCTCCAATTCACGAAGCTCAAAAATGTTTGCGGCACACACGTTTAGATGTGTCCGTGGTTGATGGAAAACCAACCACCCGGAGCCAGAATCTAGCCCGGGCAGCATCGCGGGGAAACATATTCAACCCAATTGGACTTTTGCACCACGAAAACAAACACTTGCGTGCGTCCCATGATTGCCTCTCTCATCTACTAAGACGAAAATAGCCGAAAGAAACTAAAATTTAACCATTTTCACCCTACTATTAAATCTAACAGATGCTAACATTGTCTTCAATGGTGTTCAACACACATACCTCTGATAAAATCCTCAGAAAATTTGGTTTAGGGTTTCATTACCCTTTAAAGGTAGTCATAGCTCTGAACCGTCCTCTGCAGTGTAATGTAAGGCTCTCAAGTTTCACAATAACTTTAAGTTGTGGCTTGTACTTGAAGTTTTTCTCAGAAATGATACTTACGTCAGCGCCTGTATCCATTTTAAAGGCTATGTCTATTCCCTGAATTGGGAGTGTGACCATCCATGCTTAACATTTGTCATCAATGTGAGTTAACTCACTGGATATTCCGGCAAGATGGCGGACCGGGCAAGCAGTACTTTCTAAGCTCTCGTTCACCTGTCCAGAAATCTTTACTTAAAAATTCAATGTGATTCGTTAAAAAGTTTACAAACAGTGAACAATTTAATAAGGTATTGAAACATTTTATATCACACATTTAAAGCCTAATCGAAGTTTTAACCGAACATGCCGAGTGTAAAAACCGAACCTAGATGAGCCGCTACCTAAGGCCAAGCAAAAACAGACCATGGTTCGCGCAGATGGATGTTACAACCAGTGGTGGGACAAAGAGAAAAGGTTCCCCTATTACTCCAACGAAAGGTGCAGCGCCACCTTCGAAGGTAAAAACCTCACAGGATTTGTCTGAAATTCCAAACGCGTCTCTTGTTGAAGCTGTAGAAAAGCTCACCTCCAGAATTGAACGCTTTGGTGACCAGCTGAGAGAAAACTCTGTCTTGGTGGCCAGGTATAACCAGACTAGTGGAGCTGAATGCCACTGAGATTAAAGAGTGTAAGGTCACGATTCAAGCTATAGAAAAAGAAATGCCCCGTCTCGTAAAGGAAAAAGAGGAGCTGAAAGATAAAGTCACAGAGTTACAAGAGACGCTGGAACCTTAAAGGAGCTGTATGTAAGAAATTTATTTGAATTAATCATAAAATGACCCTGATATGTCACTAGACATTAAGAAATCATGTTCATTTCAAATACTTATATCACTGACAACAGTAGTCCGGCCAGGATATTGTCATTTAAAAAGTGAAGTTGCAGCCCTCAACTGATGTTGATGTTGTCATGTTGTGTTTTGGTCTGATGCTCCACCCTCCACCTATCGACCATTCACGAAGTCAGTAGTGTTGCGCCATCCGGGTTGCCAGCTCTGCTCTAGTTACCACAGCTGCAGCTACACACGTGTCGGATAAAAAAATGCAGCCGATCTGGCAACCTCGAGTCAGGGGGGAGGGGGAGGGGATACACCGCTCTACAGTAATTTGAAAGTGATTGCAGTACCGGTTTTGGCCACAATCTTACATACAGCTCCTTTAAAATACATGGTTTGAAAGAAAAAGTTGACATAAACACCCGAGACGTTGTCATGAGTATCCTTTCCAAATTAGCACCGCAGTGGGATACATCGATGGATTCAGTAGTTGATACTGTGCACCGCATCGGGAGAAAGGAAGAGGGGAGAGAACGTCAGGTTATCATCCAGTTCACCATGAGATTCCATCAGGATTCCATCTGGAAGTTGTCCAAAAACTCTAAGATTTGCAAAGACCTGGGGATTCACTTCAAGCAAGACTTTTGCAAAGCTGACAAAGAGGCTTGTGCAGCTGCATGGCCGAAGATGGAGCAAGCCAGAGCGGCAGGCCTGAATGTGTACTACAGAGGACATGTGGGCTACATCAATGGTAACAGGGTTAACGTTACTCTGGATTAGACAGAGCTTTGGACAAAAGCATGTCATTTACCTCTCACTATTACAGGTTTGAGATTTATACCTCAAAGACTTAATATCAAAAGGTTCTCTTCAAACCGAAACATCTTTTTTTGTTTTCTCTGTTGTAGGGCATGTTATTACATTAGTGAGTTCTCAGTTTAATGACGACTATGGAAAAAAGGGAGGAAAAAAAAAGAAAATTATTTAATTGTGGATTTGTTAATTCAACATCAGTGTATTTTAATCCCTTGCCTCTTTTCACACGAATACTTTAAAGCTTTAGGGAAAAAAATCTCATTTTTGTTCAGAGGTATAAGCTTGAAACTAAGTTATTAAAGTTAGTTCACTTTAGAACTTTAATTTAAGAAAAATAATGTTTGTTTTATAGTTAATCTGATTACATTTAAAAATGCTCGATAGGGGCCTTGCAAGAGTGTTTACTTCCAGAAATCTATTTTTTTTTTTACTCTTATTTCTTATTTCCTTTTTTATATGTTTTCTCATAACCAGATGTTCTCTAATGTTGCACTTAACATAGGGGTCTTATTTTAATTGTTAAAAGGAAATCAGTGTTCCTTTTTTTTTTTTTTTTTTTAAATGAAAGGGCACAATGCTTTCTTCTCCATGAAACTCATTCTGTTGACATGGATGAAATATTCTGGTTAAACCAGTGGGGAGATAAATATACTTTTCTCTCATGATTCTAATATGTCAGCAGGTGTTGCTATACTTTAAAACAAATTTCCTGGGAAAATATTAACCGCTGTTAGGGACACTTGTGGTCATTGGATAATTTGAAATAGATGATAATTTCTTTGATTTTTGGAAATATATATGGATATAATAATCAAAACCAAAACAAAATCTTGATTGACGATGTTATAAAGTTGTAAAGGATTTAGGTCAAAGGTGATTTTAATATGGTAATAGACGATTGGGTCTATAGGTCTCCTTCAAAATATACAAGACATCATTACAATCCCAAATTCCTTAATATTTGTAGTGTGTTTAAATTGATAGATGTATGGTGGGCTAAAAACCCATGGTATCCAAGTCTTCTCTTGGTTTAAACCTAATGATTCAGTGAAATCCAGATTAGATTTCATGTCAGTCTCTGAATTTAGCCCTTGAGTATCTCTATTGTTTCTGCTGCACCTTTAACTGTATGGTTAAACTTATTCTTAAACCTGCAAACACATATCAAAGGACAAAAGGATATTGGAAATTTAACTCAAATCTTCCACACAATGAAACCTTTGTCAAGAAATTATAGCTACAATTAATAATATAATTGGAGATTCAAATTTTACAATTTATAGAGAAAAATGGGAATATTTAAAATAAGGTGTGACCTCTATATCTTCTGTTAAATTATTGAGCAGAAATAGCACCAAAAAAAAAACGCAATTGGAAATTATTAAAGAAATAAACAGTATTTGTATTAGAACTTCTTTAAATGAAAATGAGAAACAAAACCTTATTATCCTATAATCTTCGCTAGACAACATTTATGTTCATTTAAAGACCTTATTTTTCATATTTCAGAAATATCTGAATCCTGGATTCTTCCAACTACTATGAAACAAAGGATTATCACTCTCATCCCCAAACCTTGGAAAAATCCTAAATTATTATTAGACAACCTTAGACCCTGCTTAATAAGGACTATTTAACGAGTTCGTTTGCCCATAAAATCTTTAAGATATTAGGTTAAACTTATTTGGCTTGCTGTCCGCTGGAGAGGGGCTTGATGAAGCAGCTTCAACTCGAGCTCTGATATACCCCCCAGTGGCTAAATGTAGGACCTGTTAATTAAAGGGCAAGGTACCTAAGATGAAGGTGGAGTTTGGGGAGGTGGAGGGATACTGGAACAGCTGATACTAGGGAGAGGTAAGCGGCTGCTTATATACTCTGTTTGTTGATTGAAAGATTGGATGGGCTCGCTCCTCCCTAACTTACGTTTAGGAACTTCATAAAATTTTAACTCATATTTATGCAAACAGATTAAAAACTGGAATTTCACAGATTATTTCAGAGACACAGTCAGGTTTTTTAAAAGGGCATTCAATTCATAATAATCTATGACTTGTGCTCGATTTATTGGATTAGAATTATTTGGTTGAAAAATTAAGGTTTTATTTTATTTTTAGATTTTTTTTAAAGCTTTTGACACAATTGAACACAATTTTATGTTTCGTACTTAAGAATTATTTGGATTAGGAGAATTCTATTAATTTTGTCAAATTAATTTATAAGGACACTAATAGCTCAGTTAAATTACCTCAGGGTACATCTTCAAGATTTTCAATTGATAAAGGAATCAAAGGTTGTCCCATCTCTTCCCTGCTCTTTATTGCTGTAGCGGAAATGCTTTCCATTCTTATAAAAAATTCTGAATTTGAAAAATTGGCTGATGACACAACCATGAAAGACATTAACCAAGTTCCAAAAATCCTCCAAACTATAGAGCTTTTCTCTAGGGGGTCTGGTTTAAAAAAAAGAAAGAAAAAAAAAGTGATTTATTACCAATTCATAACTTCACTCAGTCAACTTTTTACAATATTCCTGTTAAAGATACTGTTAAATACCTAGGTATACATGTATACCTAGTGTAAATCTTTTTTGAATTTGTGGTCTCAAAGAGACATTTCTATAATTGGCTGAATGTTTCTTACAAAAATGGAATGCATTTATATCTATCCATCTTACTCAATCTCATTTTCTAAAAATGCAATAAAAGCTATAAATCAAGCCAACTTCAATTTTATCTGGAAAAGAAAAACACACTACACTATAAAAGGAATTTTGGTAAAAGAGTATGAAGAAGGAGGGCTAAAAGCAATCGATGTTGAATGTAATGGTACTATTAAAACGAATTGGCTAAGATCCTTTTTGAAAAATTAAAATAGTTTTTGGTTTCATATCCCCAATCAAATCTTTATGAAATTAGGAGGCGTCAATATTTTCCTTAGATGTAATGTGACCTTGAAAACCTTGACCAAGTTATCAGTGTTTCATCAATGGGTTTTACTTTACTGGGGAATTATCTATAAGCAAGCATAATTTCAGTCCTCACAACATCCCTTTGTGGAATTGTAGATATGTGGTATTTAGGAATAAATCTTTATTTTACAAAAATTGAGGGGAGAAAGGAATATGGTCTGTGATGCATATAATACTGGAGTTATTATGTCTTTTGAGTCTTTCTATTCAAAATTGTATTTATTCGACAGGTGTTCTGCCCATTGTCATGGTATATAATCGCCATCTAGCGGACATTTGCAGTATTGCAGTTGTTATTTTTGCTGTACATGCGCACTTGCGATGTTGATTTATTTCGGCAGCAGTTCAACGTGCAGCATACTGTAGATTTAATTCGACGCTCAAACAGTCTTTGCCCTGGATAAAGATATGCCTGTAAGTTTATTTACTATTTTAAGCGATGTTTAAAAGTGTTATGAGGTAACATAAGGCTTGTTTGAGATGAGCAAAATCTGCGCAGAACCGATCACCGGTGATCAGCGCGAGATGCATGCCGGTTAGAAATGTGTCCGAGTGCGGTCCGCATTGCTCTGATGTCATGCTGACGTATGTCAAAAAACTCTCGAGACCGCAAGGCGCACGTGTCGGATTCTGCAGTCGCGCGCAGTTGCTCTCCACCGACTGCGCTGATCAAAAGCATGATGGGAAACGACTTGCTGACGACACAGCTTAATGCTCATTGGTTTAAACAACCGTGATGTATTGTTCTCTTTTAAAATGTTTGATTTAAAACTCTGATATCATGTTTTATGTGTATAAATTATATGGATATTCCCAAACTCTCTGACAGTGCGATCTATGTGATCATAAAATAAATCAATAAAAACTCATGTCTGTAAAGAAGAAATGATTGATAAAACACGTAGGCCTATTTAAAATGGAATTAAATAAGTACTTTGGGTGTCTTGTTCATTATATTTATTTTCATATAACAGCAACAAAACTTAAATTATACATCCAGTTTATTAGCAACACCTGCACGGGCGTAAATCCCGCGATATCCGCCTTTGATCTCACAGGTGTCAGATCCACTGCGAGAAGAGCGATCTGTCCGGCTTGCCTGCGCTTTTTTCACTCCTCCTCTCACTGCAGCCGCCTACTCTCGACTACATTTCAGGCGAGGCAAGGCGCATCTCAAACAAGCCTATTTCCTCTTGAAAAATAAGTTTGTGATCGATATGAAAATGTAAAGAAGTTTTCTATCACATGTATACGCACGTGCAGATTGTGATGTACGCGTTTATATGTATTTCAAACAGATTAATGTACAAATTGTAATTTCATTTCTTGTTTATTGTATTTCAGTTTTACAAATAAGAAAAAGGATCACAGAAGTAAACATTCTGGACGGATAAACTGCTTCATGTGTGTTTGTTAGCTAGCTGTCTAGTTCCCTTTCAAGGCGGTCACTTCGACATTACGTCATACTGACGTATATGGGAACTCCTCCCTTCTCCATTTTCACTGAAATCTTATAGGTTAACGCCAGCTGGAGACAGCTGGCCAATTGACGCAAAACATGCAAATGCTGACCGGTCCGCGGGCAGTATAAATAGCATGGGCGCGACAATTACGTCAGAATCTCTTTCTTCACGCTAGAAGTCTTATCTGAAGTCATCGTGGAAGTTGCAATAGAGGTTACGCACCATGTTTCCTCCCCGCATCCGATGGCTGCTACATGCCAGATATGTGCGGTATTGACTCGCTCTACCCAAACAAGGATCTACTGAGGCCGCACTCACGGACGACAGGCATGTGCTGGTCTACCAGTGCGCGCCCTCATAAACCCGGGCATCAGCAGGGATGAGGCCCACTGCCGCCAGCGGCCGCTGGTGGGCCCTCTCACGCCCAAAGAAGAGTTGACAGTCGTTCTCCCCTGTGGCCCAGTGGCGGAACCCGAAGCCTTTGCGCGAGAGACCCGTGTTCGATCCCGGAGATGGCCTTACCACCGGCTCTCGCCCCAGCGAAGCACTTGGAGACTTACGCTCATTCTAGTGAATGTTGTCGCATTGTCTCGGACCTGATGACTGCAGCGTCACTCTCAGTCCGATACCAAGCTACGTTCCGAAGTCGCTTACACCGTTCAGAGCACAGGTTGATCCCTGCCCGCCTTATCTGCTGAGTTTCAGCCTCGCATGATGCCGATGCTCAGAGTGATGTTGGCCCTGTAAGGGATTTGTGGATGTACGTGGATTACTAGGCAGCAGTCTACCAGCTGTTTGTGTGCTTGGTGGATGGTACTAGGGACATGCTGTTTTATACAGAGACTTTCTCTCTGAATTCGACGCTTTAAATTTAGGTATGCTGGCTGTCTTCTCAGAACACATTCGCCAGGGTTCCAAGTTTGATGCTCCACCTTAGCGTCGTGGGTTCGGTGAGTTTTATCAATGTACTCATGAAACTGTTACCACCAGCTGTGCAGTAGTCTGTATTGCAGAGTTACCATTGCTGCTAACTCTGTGTTATGACTATAAGGTTACATAGCTGTTTCCACATTACGCAGTAGTTCCAACGTACTGTTAACTCTGTGTGTGGCTTAAGGTTATGCAGCTGTCACCGCTATGCCGTCGACACTGTGTTAGCTCTTGTGCTCGAGTGCTTATGGTGTTGTGCTGCCCTGTCCAGTGCAGCCTTTGCCTCATTGCAGTGGATGCACAACTTGGTAAGCCGGAGCAGACGTTGGTCTAGTTTCGCCTATCAGTTTTGAGTGCTCCTAGCGGCGCTGCTGGCTTAGAACTGTTGTTCCTGTGGGAGTGTAGTTTGACCCCGTTCAGGGCTTATCTTCACTGCGCTCACGGCGGGATTCTATACAGTTCCCATATACGTCAGTATGACGTAATGTCGAAGTGACCGCCTTGAAAGGGAATGTCTCCGGTTACTATCGTAACCTCGGTTCCCTGAGAGGCGGGAACGAGACATTACGTCAACCGCCGTGCTCGCCGTTTGATCAGCTGTGCTAGCGTTCAGTCTTGATTCTGACGTAATTGTCGCGCCCATGCTATTTATACTGCCCGCGGACCGGTCAGCATTTGCATGTTTTGCGTCAATTGGCCAGCTGTCTCCAGCTGGCGTTAACCTATAAGATTTCAGTGAAAATGGAGAAGGGAGGAGTTCCCATATACGTCAGTATGACGTAATGTCTCGTTCCCGCCTCTCAGGGAACCGAGGTTACGATAGTAACCGGAGACGTTTCTTCAAAGTGACGCAGTTGCGAGGACAGCATAACAGGAAACAGTATGATAACATTATAAAAGCAGTCCCACAATCTATAATTCAGATGTCTTTCATTTTATCTTAAAGTAATGTAGATTTGAATGTCATGTTTGAAGATTTACCTGTATTAACAAAGGAAAATATAATATTTGATATGTTTATGAAAGATGAAACAAACACATGACTTGCCAGTTAACACATTTATTATTCTTGGGAAATTCTTTTTTTAAACAAGAATAGATTCCTGAAAACACTTCCAAACTTTACCTTTACTTTAATTTTCTTATCGTCAAATTAATGAAGAAAAAGAATGCCTTAATCTTATCTACTTAAAAAAAAAAAAAAAAGTTAACTCACTCAGGAAGTGCGTTACATTGCTGCCCTCTTGTGGTTTGCTGACATCATGGACTTATCTGGTTCTACAAACTGCAGCGAATTTGAGCGAAATTACCCTTTTTTACTAGCCTGGTTAAAACCAGACCATTCTCAGTTGTAACTGAGTTAGGGTCTGGCAAAGCTCCATAGACAAATCATTTCCAGAGGGGCGTCACCAACGGACATCGCGGATAGACCTAAACCCAGAGCCATAGAGAGAAAGAGTTGCGACACGCTTTGATGTCGCCGCGACGGCTGTCACGTGGTTCATGTAAGCCCCAATAGTTCCAAAACATATGCGGGCTGTCATGTTCTTCTATGGACAGACAGCAGCGATTGCATTATTAAACTGTAGATATAAAATAAAACACACACCCAAGTACTTTTTAAGCTGTTATTGCATTTTGTTAATGTCAGTTTTGCATTTGGAGAGGCAGGGTGACAACTTAGATAAGTTTTAGGCTATAATTTTGGAGGGAAAAGCTTAGTGTTCATGTTCGCATGGGTAGTAGCACTGGCTTTAGCGGCTCTAACTTAACTTTTCCATGTCATTCATCTGATGATGGACGTCTCATGATATTTATTTTAGCACAACTGGGCTGTATTAGGCTATTGATTCCCGTGATCTTGCTTATAAATTCCGATTCAGCCATTAGCCTACCTTCGTGATCACGCAAAGAGGTCTGCAGTCCGTTCAGAATTCCAACCAACATAAAATATAAATAATTACGCTGTGCATGTACAAATTAATGATTTAGGAGGAAAATAGACTGCTCCCATAACGTAGAAAGCAACGACTATATACAGCAATGTTCGGTAAATATTCAACCGAAAAATATTCTTCATAAAATTAAACCGGAGAGATAGTTAATGAGTGAATTAACTATGTTCCTAAATGCATATATAAGCACATAAATGCATAACCCTAACCATTTAAAGGTGCCCTAGAATGTTTTTTTTATTATTTTATAATGTTTCCTGGGTTACCCTTATAATGTTAGTATGTTTTTTAGATAAAAAATAATCATAATTTAGAAATAAATGGCATTTTTCCTAGCCTGCTTTTAGCCTCTGATTTGAACACTCTGTTTGAAGGGGCGTGTCTGCTGTGGGATTCAGTGTAACCGCGGCCACTGCTGTGATTGGCTGACATGCTTGCATATGAAATAGCAACGCATTACATGTGAAACTCTCTCCCGAATACTTTTACTACTGCTATTATACGTTTTTACTATAACAGCTATCGAGATTAACGAATCGTGAGATGTTTTTAAAGTATTTAGATCTATTCCCATCACATAAAATGTTGCCGTGATGAGCATTGAGCAGATGACAGTGTGTTGATCGCGAGAATGAAGATCTTATCATTGCAAAGCAGTTTCTGCACTCCCTCTGCTTTCACCAATGCAAACACGATGATGTAAATACAGTAAGAGCTTCGTTGTGCAGTAACGTGCGTCATTGATTTCATAACGAGCATGGCAAGTGTCCAGATAAACTCGCGCTGTGTGGAAAGATTGTTCTTTGATCGCTTTCTGTATATAATTTGTTCACAATTTAAATACGATTATTTTCATCCTACTAAAAGAAACGATGTGAAGCTGATATTTTAGTCACTGGCTTGACTTACTGATGCATAAACAGTATTGAACGATTTTGAGAGAAAGATTACCTGTCTGAACTTGAACAATTACACATCAGAAAGTGTTGCTTGGTAGCTCGATCCGAGGCCAGCTCTGTATTGGCCCAAGTTGAGGAAACACTCGGTGAAATGTTTGGAAATTTCCAGAGAAAATAAAATTAACCCATTGTTTCTTCAGAGGCTCAGATGAAGGAACTAAAAAATACTTTTGTGTTCATGTGTACATCCACACTGAGCAACTGCCATGCTTCGGCTGCGCAGTTCCGCCTGGCATTGAGGGCTGGCATTATGCAAATATTTGGAGGCGTACATATTAATGATCCCGACTATTGCGTCACAGTCGGTATTGTGTGGAGAACCAACCGTTTTTCAGGGGTGTTTTTCATAAACGTGAATTAAATGAGAACGCGAAAACAGTCCAGTTTGAGATTCACTCTTTCATGTCCATGCACTGAACTCTTGTTATTTGACTATACCAAGGTAAATTCAATTTTGAATTATAGGTCACCTTTAAATAAATGAATTGTGTGTGTGTGTATAATATTATATATAGGCTATATATATACATACATACATATAAAATATTATTAAAAATATTATATACTACAGACTAGATTCACGAGAGGTCGGCTAATGTGTGTAAAAGTAAAAAAAACTGTAATTTCATTAATTTATCAGCGAGCGTACTTCGGAAGCACTGAAAATGAATGGGGTTCAATGCTGGAACTATCAATGTTTGGAACTATTGGCTGCTCCACGACACGCGTTACTTCCGCATTCCAAAGTTCCTATGGCGGTCTATGGGAGTGTCACAACTCTTTCTCCCTATAGCTCTGCCTAAACCCAATCAGAGCGATGAAGGAGATGACGTATGCAGATGCAGAGCGGCAGAAACATCTCCCGAGTGTTTTGCTCGGTTTTTAACAAAAAGGAAACGTTCAAATCGCTTAAAATAGACGCGTTGTAGCCTACAAAATCTGCTTCAAAATCCCAGCGCTGTCGTCATCGTGTAAAGCCCGCCCCAACGTTTCTGATTGGTGCCGCGATTTCGACGGATTGGAAATGGGTTTCAATGGGCTCTTTGCCAGACCTACTTGCAGAGCAAATCTAAATTTGTAAAGTTTTCCCAGGCTACTTTTTTACTGCATTTGCGGCACTCAGCTCTTTTTGCTGGACAGATTTCCCCCTTTCCATGATTTCTACCGCATCTTTTACATCTCAGTTACATGCTCCGTCTGGTTTCGTTTCGAAACCACGTCTGCTTCTTTCAGCCTATGGTGGGATTTCACCTGGGTCACGTTCAAGTTCAAAACGGTGCGCAACGGTTTGCTACGGTCTCCGGGTTGAACGTCATGTTTCCTGGAAACGGCGTGCACCGTTGTGCAACGGGGTTTAAGATACGTTTTCTCTTGTTTGGTGGGTGTGTCAGAACTGCAGTCCAATCAGCAGCAACATGTATATAAACCACGCGGTATTAAAGTGAACTCGCACAATGGGTTCAAGGAAAGCAAATGTGTTCGATGCAGCTCGGTATACGCAACAACTGAGGATATTAGAAGGCATGTTTGTCGTAAGTTTTATTGTAAAAATATACGATATCAACATAATGATGTAGTTGTTTATATGTTAACTTCATTGCAAGTGTATGACATTTGGTATAGAAATAAAGAATGGTATAAGTGCTTTTCCTAAAAATGAGAAAGAAAATACTCTCAGTATGCTGAATTTGGATACTTAATTAAAACGCCAGGGAACACCTCAACGTGTGCAAAAGCCAGGAGAGAGGGCTAGCAAAAAGTAACAGACAAATTAAGTTTGTAGTGACCATGTTAGATGTTTTTATCACTTATTACAGTATATATTTTTATATTTTAATAATTTCTAAATAATTAATAACTTTGTTCATTGTAATGTCAGAGTCACCACCCACTACTAGAACATGGGAACAAGTAAAAGTGAAGTACTAGAATATTCTACATAATGGTAATTTGTATTACTTATAAAGATATAAGTAGTACAAATTACCATTATGTAGAAAATTACCATTATGTATTGTATATTAAAAAGGCACTGTTAATAAATGTTTGCCTGTTTATAAAAGCAACCAAGAAAAAGGCTGAGAAAAAAAAGAAAAGAAAAACAAACAGGTGGTGGTCCTGCAGCCAGACCCACAGCCAGAGGCCAGGAGCAGCAACACCTTCACTGCTGGTAAATTAATTTTAAATGATCCTAGTACACTGTAAAATAATTTGTTGCTGTATTAAATTAAGTAGGCCTATAATCAAAATGGCTGTCCAGTCATATCAACTGTTAAACCTTGAGTAGTAATGAATTGCTTTGACTTGTGAAAGTCTACATGTTTGACTGTGAAACTACATAGTTAATGTAAACAAATATGTTGCCATGAGTTATTGATCACATTTCCCCCCAGTGTACTTCATTTTAATGAAATTGTGTTTTCCTCTTTTGTGCAGTTTTAAACAATACACCAACACTTTTACCTGTTCCCAAGCAAGTGGTGGCTGAAGCATGTGCAGTAAGACTTTTTTCTAACGTTACATCAAAAGGGAAGAAAGTACAACACTTTGTAATGCCCATTTCCCCCCCCCCCCAATGCACAGGACAGTGAAGAAACCCTCTCATGTATCTTTAAGTGCATAAATAACTTTACTTAATTTACACTTGAGTACCTATTATTTCTGAATGCAATATGAGTTGCAGGAGTCCACATCTACAGAAGAGTCAGCACAAAGCAGTGATGCAGAGGTGGGCACTAGGCAGTGTTGTACTTTTCCTTTTAATTTTTGATGCATAAGCCATGCGTTGACAGGTTTACCCCTACAAAATAGAGTATTTTGAAAATACTTGACAACTTAAAGAAAAAAAACTGGCACTAGAGATAGGAACTTCAGAGTAAGTGCTAATATATTATTTCACACAGAGTACTATTGCTGACTTTGCATAATATCTCTTATTGCAGGCAAAAGATGACTATCACTGGCTTTTCTTTACAAAGAACAATTAAAATAAAACTCAAAGAACTAAGTATATTTGTCTTGTCTTTTATAAATGTTTTATATTTTTTCTGTTGCATGGTGCAATGTTGTGTAATATGGCCCATGCAATGTCACAGGCCCTGTCAGGTGCAACCCTCAGACTCTCTTGGCTAAAGTTAACTTCATTGTGTGCCCTTGTCCTGGGTAGAGCGGCATTGTAACTGGTCTGGGGTTTGGGTCAGGGAATGGGGTCATAAAACACCTGTCCAAGCAGGATCCTGTTGTAATCACCTGTATAATGGAAAAATTCAGTTCTGTTAGGATAAGCATAAGTGTATGTAATACAGTGAGCTTGATATTTATATTTTTCCTTACCACGTTCAAATAATATGCATAAATCTCTAAAAATTCTTGACTCATGCACAGATCCTGGCCATATTTGTGATATGAAACATAAAAGCACCAAATTTTGCATGGTGTTTCCTTAGGGTCTATAGTGTAATTCTGGCCTAGGAGCCCTCGGAAAAAAACTTTGTAACATGTCATATTAGAAGTATATCATTATCAATGAAATATGCTTAAAAACACAGCGATTTTCATGTTCCTGCACAAGATAAAGTGTTCAAATTAATCCCAAAGTTAACATTTTATATTTTTATTTATGTTTATGAACTTTTACATAACTAAAGCTTCAATACATGTCAAAGTATTAGCAAAATTATCTTTATTGGGCCTGTAATTGATAATTACGAGTCGTTACAGTTTCATTTGCAAAGAGGAGAGCGGTCTAGACTTGCTTTGCCACATTTGCAGGTGGAACAATCCCCCTTACAGCAACATTTGATAAGTTCTCTGCAGGCTGTGGGGACTTCTGGAAGTGTCATCCAAACTGGTTCCCAAGACCCTGATTCCTTGGTCCATCCATAGTCCCTTGGAGAAGGAATACCTTGCTGTGAGAGTGTGCTGATCGCCCAGATTCCAGTCTGATAAACTGCCCGTCTTATGTGCTGCAGCAGAGTATATTGGGTGGGTGGCAGTTTCTCCATTGTCCTACTCCCATGGCAGAAGAGTTCTTTCCTCTTCTGGACAATGGAGCTTGAAGGACTGAACTTTTTATACAAGATGACACTCAGTCTCACAAGCTTTTGGAACTGTCATGAAGCAGAATCTAATTTTTTGAATGGATTTGTCACCAATGTTAAGGCCAAGGGTTATTTACCACACTCCGGAGGAGCAGACACCAGAGGCAGACAACCAAGGTAAGTTTAAAAGGCAAGTTTTTATTAAAATTAAAAAGGGATAAAAACGGGGACAGGGACGTTCGTGGCTTTGGTGCGATACGGGGAGGGGAGTGCTGGCAGGCACTCTTCCGTTCTTCAGGTAAGTATATCCCTCTTGGTGGCTCATGGGACAGGCAGTGGCTCTTCTCGTCGTCAGACTCGTTGAATAAGCTCGTGGGACAGGCAGTGGCTCTTCTCGTCGCCAGACTCGTTGAATAAGCTTGTGGGACAGACAGTGACTTCTCTCGTCGTCAGACTCGTTGAATAAGTTCGTGGGACAGGCAGTGGCTTCTCTCGTCAGACTCGTTGCATAAGCTCGTGGGACAGGCAGTGGCTTCTCTCGTCGTCAGACTCGTTGCATAAGCTTGTGGGACAGACAGTGACTTCGAAGACAGAAACGGGGTACTTTACCAGCCTTCGCTCTTGTTCTGGGTGTGTTAGAACAGCGCCGTTGGGAGAAGGGAGGCAGGACCTTCTTTGGCGTGGGGTACAGTACTCATGAACGGTGACAATAGAGGTGCGTTGAGCTGTTCTCCTGCACCATACACACAATCCCAGAGACCTGGACACAGCTGAGGGGACAGATCAATTCAAAAGAATCTAAGTTATGGATCAATTTCATCCGTCAGAAACTCAGAGAGAACACAGTTGTTTGATCTCACCACACTCGTGCATAAATCACTCTCCACATGTGTTTAGTTCACTCTTTCAGACACTGCAAACTCACTCTCTTCACAGCGATTAATCAACTCGTTTCTCTTTTCTTCATAGGATGGATGAACCAAAGAATAGTGGACTCAGAAGATGAACATGGATTCAGCAATCTTCCCAGCCGCTACTGTTACTGTCAACAGGATAACACACACTGCCCACAAACACAGGTTAGTCGTACACTGGTGATGGCAATCTTCACATGTGTTTTTCTCCAAAAGGTGAATCATAAAAAGGGGTGCACTTAACTTTTCCTCGGTGAATCCTGCAGCGGGTTTCCTCTCTCTTTTCTGCCAGTCACTCTCCTTCTTCCTCTGTGAAGTTTTCTCACTTACTTCGTTGTGTTGCTGTTCGTGGTTTCTTTAAAAAGACTCACTTAAAGGTGCTCTAAGCGATGTCATGTGTTTTTTAGGCCAAAACATTTTTTGTCACATACAGCAAACATCTCCTCACTATCCGCTGGCTGCCTGTCCCCTGAACACACTGTAAAGAAACGCGATCTCTGTAGACAGCCCATGCTTCACAAACAGCACCAAAAACAAACTGCAGCGACCCGCTCCCCAAAACATAACAAACTGTTCCAGCCAATGACCGACAAGAAGGGTTTGGGGGTGTGGTTTGGGGGGTTAGTGTGCGGATGAGGAGGAGGGAGGGTCTAGCTAGCCTCCGTTTTGTTTGACAATAGTTCGAACGTCAACAAGAAGTGACGTCACCCAGGATCGCTTAGAGAACCTTTAATAAGCATGTCTCAGGGGACTCAACATAGAACACCGATCAGGTCTTAAACCTCTGCTTTCTGCACTTGCCGCCACTCACTGCCACTGTTACAATCCACTCGAGCACTCCTGTGGAGCTTTCCTACTGCCAGAGCATTTTTTCACCACTTACTGTGCTTCAAGCCCCTCTCTTTATACAAATTTTTCTTCCCGGACACATGCTTCAATGAAGCGCTACTCACTGGCTTCAGCTGGCGCTTGTTATAGTCGGCGGCCATGATAGGTAAACCCAGAGCCGGCCCGGTGTTACACCGGCATTTCTTCCCCCTGGAAACGAGTCAACAATTTTTGGTTCCCGGTTTGTTCACCCGTTGACAGATTTCTGGCAAGGGAAGCAAAAATACTTTAGTGGCTTCATCATAGGCTTGCCAAGCCCGCCAAATGTGCTTCTTACCCTTCCCAGTGAAAGCAGATGTTGTATCACACCCTGAACAGGCATGGAACATCAACAGTGCTTAAGACTTGTCCTTATCTAGACTTTTACATATGCTATTGATATGGTAAAATCCATCCAATTGCCTGGCAGCTTTGTTTGGCCAGACACTTTCCTGTGTACACCTTGACCTCTCTTTTGACGCGTGGACTCCTTCAAACTGTCCGAGATGTATGTATCTCATACAATATCCAACCTCTGTGTATCCTGTAGCTGCCTCTTCAGGTAAAGAATGAAAACATTACTTGCATATTCATTAAATGTGTTCACTGTATTAGTAGACAGACTGTGGACAATGACCGCTCCATCCAAGATTTTGCAGTCAAAGCATGAGGGTAGCTGTGATTAATAATAATAATAATAATACTTTTTTTTTATAACGCACTTTTCATCAGAAGATATCAAAGTGCAACAGGTTAAAAACAAAAAAGATAAGCAGTTATTTAAAAAAAAAAAAAAAAAAACATCTAAAGGGGACTTTGATTGCCCAGGGTGCTCAAGGCATTGAAGTAAGTCAGACTTTGTGCCTGGCAGGTGAAGCTTTCCAAAGTCAGAGAGGGAAGGAGGGAAGGACTGTACTTAATGTGCAAAGAATTCATCCAAATCACTCTCACGGCTTTGCATTGCAACATACCAGAGCCATAGAGAGAAAGAGTTGTGACACTCCCATAGACCGCCATAGGAACTTTGGAATGCGGAAGTAACGCATGTCGTGGAGCAGCCAATAGTTCCAAACACTGATAGTTCCAGCACTGAACCCCATTCATTTTCAGTACTTCAGAAGTACGCTCGCTGATAAATTAATGCAATTACTGTATTTTTTTACTTTTACACACATTAGCCGACCTCTCGTGAATCTAGTCTGTAGTATATAATATTTTTTAATAATATTTTATATGTATGTATATATACACTCACCGGCCACTTTATTAGGTACACCTGTCCAACTGCTCGTTAACACTTAATTTCTAAGCAGCCAATCACATGGCGGCAACTCAGTGCATTTAGGCATGTAGACATGGTCAAGACAATCTCCTGCAGTTCAAACCGAGCATCAGTATGGGGAAGAAAGTTGATTTGAGTGACTTTGAACGTGGCATGATTGTTGGTGCCAGAAGGGCTGGTCTGAGTATTTCAGAAACTGCTAATCTACTGGGATTTTCACGCACAACCATCTCTAGGGTTTACAGAGAATGGTCCGAAAAAGAAAAAACATCCAGTGAGCGGCAGTTCTGTGGGCGGAAATGCCTTGTTGATGCCAGAGGTCAGAGGAGAATGGCCAGACTGGTTCGAGCTGATAGAAGGGCAACAGTGACTGAAATAACCACTCGTTACAACCGAGGTATGCAGCAAAGCATTTGTGAAGCCACAACACGCACAACCTTGAGGCGGATGGGCTACAACAGCAGAAGACTCCACCGGGTACCACTCATCTCCACTACAAATAGGAAAAAGAGGCTACAATTTGCAAGAGCTCACCAAAATTTAACAGTTGAAGACTGGAAAAATGTTGCCTGGTCTGATGAGTCTCGATTTCTGTTGAGACATTCAGATGTTAAAGTCAGAATTTGGCGTAAACAGAATGAGAACATGGAACCATCATGCCTTGTTACCACTGTGCAGGCTGGTGGTGGTGGTGTAATGGTGTGGGGGATGTTTTCCTGGCACACTTTAGGCCCCTTAGTGCCAATTGGGCATCGTTTAAATGCCACGGCCTACCTGAGCATTGTTTCTGACCATGTCCATCCCTTTATGGCCACCATGTACCCATCCTCTGATGGCTACTTCCACCATGTCACAAAGCTCTAATCATTTCAAATTGGTTTCTTGAACATGACAATGAGTTCACTGTACTAAAATGGCCTCCACAGTCACCAGATCTCAACCCAATAGAGCATCTTTGGGATGTGGTGGAACGGGAGATTTGCATCATGGATGTGCAGCCGACAAATCTGCGGCAACTGTGTGATGCCATCATGTCAATATGGACCAAACTCCCTGAGGAATGCTTCCAGCACCTTGTTGAATCTATGCCACGAAGAATTGAGGCAGTTCTGAAGGCAAAAGGGGGTCCAACCCGTTACTAGCATGGGGTACCTAATAAAGTGGCCGGTGAGTGTATATAGCCTATATATAATATTATACACACACACACACACACACACACACACAATTCATTTATTTAAATGGGTTAGGGTTATGCATATATGTGCTTATATGTATTTAGGAACATAGTTAATTCACTCATTAACTATCTCTCCGGTTTAATTTTATGAAGAATATTTTTCGGTTGAATATTTACCGAACATTGCTGTATATAGTCGTTGCTTTCTACGTTATGGGAGCAGTCTATTTCCCTCCTAAATCATTCATTTGTACATGCACAGCGTAATTATTTATATTTTATGTTGGTTGGAATTCTGAATGGACTCCAGACCTCTTTGCGTGATCACGAAGGTTATGGCTGAATCGGGAATTTATAAGCAAGATCACGGGAATCAATAGAAATAAATATCATGAAATAAATATCATGAGACGTCCATCATCAGATGAATGACATGGAAAAGTTAAGTTAGAGCCGCTAAAGCCAGTGCTTCTACCCATGCGAACATGAACACTAAGCTTTTCCCTCCAAAATTATAGCCTAAAACTTATCTAAGTTGTCACCCTGCCTCTCCAAATGCAAAACTGACATTAACAAAATGCAATAACAGCTTAAAAAGTACTTGGGTGTGTGTTTTATTTTATATCTACCGTTTAATAATGCAATCGCTGCTGTCTGTCCATAGAAGAACATGACAGTCCGCGTATGTTTTGGAACTATTGGGGCTTACATGAACCACGTGACAACCGTCGCGGCGACATCAAAGCGTGTCGCAACTCTTTCTCTCTATGGCTCTGCAACATACAGCTGACCAAAGAGTGGCACATTGTTCTGGAGCATTTTAATCTTCCCGTGTGTAGGTAATGTCTTGCGTTGAGTTTGCTTGAAGAGTTGCAACGAATTCCTCTTGATTGGATCATGGATGGATTGGCTGCGCTTGCAACTTTGTGACAAACTGTTGATATTGTTTCTTGCCTGTGTCTTCTAAGATGAACACTGTTTTAGCCACAGATTCATCTGCATTCATCTGTCATGATCCGGCCTTCTTGTCCTTAATTTCCCCTTGTCTTGAGGCTGGATCATGACAGACCCGTGTTTTGTGTACAAGCGCATGGTCTGTTGTTTGGGTCATGTGCTTGTGTTGTCTCGTTATGTAACTCCGCCCCCTTGTTACCCTCGTCTTGTCATTATTGTCTAGTCAGTTTCACCTGTCCTCGTCATTAGTGTTCCCTATATAATCCCCTTGTGTTTGCTGTCCTGTGTCGGTTCATTGTTTGACATTGTCATATGTGTATGTATTGTCATACGTGTGTGTATCAAGTAGTGATGGGCAGATCGAGGCTTCGTGAAGCAATGAAACAGTTGAACCAAATGGTTGAACCAAATGGTCCATATTGTTTCGAGGCTTCGAATCAATCTGACACCCGTCTCCACGGCGACACCTAGTGGTCACTTGCAGGTGTTGATCTGAAACAACCTTGACGAGCCATGAAAATTTGTTGTTTTTTTATTATTGTACTTTTCTAATATGTGAATCTTGCAACCTATAGGCTCCTCACTGTGCATAATGTTATTTTGGTCCTGCAAAATGAATATTAATAAAATAAATCAAGCCACAATGTCTCACTTTTTTACATATTTTTATTAAAAAATATTAATTTCTCTGCTGTGGAAGGACTTAGCCTACTTCTTTTTTTACAGATAATTTCTCCAGCCTTTGAAAAAATCCTCTCACAAGGGACACTTGTTGCTGGCATGCAAAGATAGTTTTTAGCTAATACATACAAATGAGGAAAAATTACTGCTCTCTCTTTCCAGTAAGTTAGTGGATCATGAGTTCTGGGCAAATACGCAATATGCATCGTCGAAGTTTTTTTTTTGCACACAGTGACGCGACCAATCAATCACTCCTTTAATGCTGCGTTCACACCAGACGCGAATAGCGAGTCAAATTCGCGCCTACCGCGTCTAGTTATAGCCTACGCGTGAACACTTTGAATCCATTCGCGCGTCAAGAGCAAATGACGCGCGTAAAAAAACTAAAGTTTAGACTGGCTGCTTGCACATTCACTGTCCTCGCGGCTGCGGCTGCTGCAATTGGAAGTGGCTGGCTGCAGGACGACTCAACTTCCCCGGACAGTTTTTAATATTTTATATCAAGATTTTGCTTTAGTATAATTTTCGGGACAATTAAGGCCGGTTTCGGGATTCGGGACAACAGGTTAGATTTCGGGACTGTCCTGAATTTTTCGGGACTTCTGGTCACCCTAGGGAGGAAAAATCTGAGGGGGCACGTGCCCCCTCACTTTGAATGGGCATGACGCCACTGACTCTGTGTCTCTAGCCTATCAGTCAATGTGTTGTGTAAATTTAAATGTAAGCCTAAATAACTAAACAAATCGCACCAAAAATCCGCTATCTCCAATTCAAACTCCTCTCACAAAAAACACGAGGTCAATATGCGTTGATTTCACTTTTATACAGATGTGCGATTGTGTGGTCTGTTGTTCCCGACCGTGTCAATCAAACGCTGATTCGGCAGATCACCTGATGAAACACTAGTGAAACACTTCGAGGCTTCGTTTGGCCGTAGTCACGTGGGTGTTTTGAATCACGCTTCGAATCAGTAGGTGCGTTCCATTCGACTGTAAGTGGACTGCGAAGTGGACTTCACAGGTATTTCGCCATCTAAAGTGAGATTCCAATCCGAAGGGAACGAACATGTTCAGTTCGAAGGGCACTGCAAACGGCATAGGGAATAAGGGAACATCGATACATCACTTCACAGGAACTGGAGAGTGAAAATCAACCAACTGTCATTGCGCACCGCGTCACCAGTCGGAACTAACCATAGAGCAGAGCCGTTGGAAGAGATATTAAATTTACATTTCTAACGGCTCTGAGTTTACGGATGCATTGAGTATTCATAAATCTTGTTATTATTATACAAACTAGAGTATTTATGAACGGTTGGGGTGATGAATGTATCTATAGGCCTATATGATTTTAAATTAGAAAGGAAAGTAAATTACAAAATTTAATTAAGTTATATCATAATCTGCGCGACCCTGTTGTTGGCTTTCTTTGATGACGTTGCAGGGCATTCCAAATGAGTGATTATTGTCAGCGAAGTCCACTTCAACTGATGTACCGTGTTCAGGGAGTAGGGAGCAGTGAACATTGCGTAGGGACCCTGTCAAATGGAACGCACCTTGAGTTTCGAAACATCTGCGCTTCGGGATCTCGCAAAGCTTCGGAACGACTGTTTCGCGGCAGCCATCCCTAGTATCAAGCTGTGAGTAACCTGTTGAGAGTCCTGTCTTCAAGAAGTGTCTGTTCCTGTCATAGCTGTGAGTGTCTGAGTATTAGTCTTGTCCTGCCTTGTTTTGCCCCATCGTGGGTTTTTGTTTTCTGTTTTTGTCCATTAATAAACCCTGTGAGAATCATTTGCTGTCTGCTATTGGGTTCATCCTTCATCCACATAACAGGGTGTTGCCCTTTTCAGGGTTTTGCTCTTTGTCGCTTTCATAAGCTTTGTATTGTTAAACTTTAGGTGGCAAGATTTGTGCCAAAAAGCAGAATGTGAAGCAAAATTGCTAGCAGTTTCATCATTCCTAAAATAGAGTTTAGTTGGAAGATTGTCAATTGCCCTGAATTGCTAGACATTAGCAAGAAATGATCTATAGGCATCAGATTTATCACCACTTGTCCCAGGTGTCTGCAAGGGACATCTCAGGGGTTCAGAGGTGTCTTTCTGACAAATAATACATTGAGCCCAGGGGCCGTATTCACAAAGAATTTTATCTTACCACTATGAGTACTCCAGTGTTGTGCCTGAACGCGTTCAATGAACGATAGTTCATGAACTCGTTCATATTTTGGGCGAACGTGAACTGAACGTATTGAATTACTGCCTGATGAACGATACTGTGAACTCGTTCATTCTGGTGTCTGTGAACGCATGCTCTCTCAGTTTAACTTCGTTCAATAGGGTGCCAGATTTCTATTGAGAGTGAGGAGTCACGTGCCGATTTGGGTTGATTTGGGCGGGGTCTGAGCCGGTCGGCCATGATGGCAGGAGACGCTATCGGTTGCCAGGGGCAACGCCTTCAGAACTTCACAGAGGCGCGACTAAACATTATTTGTTTACATTTTAGCGATACGCCGCAGTTTCTTTGGAAGATATGGAGAAGGAAGAGAAATGAAAGGGGTTATATCGGGAGAGACTAAATAACAATGCTAGCCAGCTTTATTTAGAGAAAAAACTTGTCAATAAACTGACAGCAGCAACAGCAAAGCATGATTTCAAAAGCAACACATTTCAGCACAGTTCGCCTTTTATTTAACACAAACGAATTAAATTAATACTCTGTTATTCAACTAGAGTTGTTTAATTTGTTATAGATATATCTGTACCGCGAAATGTTTTAAAAAGACACTTTTTTAATGACGTACGACTCGCATTGACAGGGGAATGTCCGATATGTCCGCTTAACGTTGCACGTCAGGTGCAAATGCACGGATATCTGATTCATATCAGATTTATTTCCACATATGAATGAGGCCTGAAACATGACTGAACTCTCGCAGTTTAATGTTACAGGTTTGGGGGTTTCTGTCTTGCACCCGCAGCCGCAGCAGAATTGTTCATAAGCTTCTAATGACTTAAAGCTTCTGAACTCTTGCATTGTGTATGCAAGAGTGCATGCAGTAACGTTAGGCACTGATACCATAAACCAGGTAATTGACTATGTCAGGGTATGTGAAAGGTGGTAGTGCTTTGGGTCTTTCGTCCATTCTGTAGCAGGTCGTACGGGTCCATGTTGTTGATGTCAAGTAGTTTCTCTAAATAACGCTGCTTGGTGTTGTTATTTAGTCTCTCCCGATAGAGCCCCTTTCCTTTCGCTTCCCCCTTCTTCATTTATTCCCAAGAAACGGTGCCTTATCGCAAAAATGCAAACAAATATCAAGCTGCTCTCTCTCTCTGTCGCTATTTCTCTCGGTCTCACTGTCGAAGTAACCATGACAACGGATAGCGTATCCTGCAAAGATGGCGACGCCTTCCCACAATGCAACGCGGAGTGAGACGCGTGACGTCACATTCTCATTCTCAATAGAGCCTTCCAGGCGAAAACCCGGCTAAAACACGCCTTAATATGTAGCGAAAAAAACACCCAAACTGGCAACACCAGCCACCAGTGTCGCACCGCGGCCGCCGCATGCGTCATCAAGACAAGAAGCAGCATGTAGTCGACAAAGCAGCGAGCGAGGAGGCATCGTATGACGGGGTGGCAGTGGCTTAGTGGTTCATGTAGGTTTTCTACAAATCGAAAGGTTGGTGGTTCGATCCCCGGTTCCACCTAACCAAGTGTCGAGATGTCCATGAGCAAGACACCTAACCCCAGCTGCTCCCGACGAGCTGGATGGCGCCTTGCATGGCTGCCGTCGACCGTCGGTGTATGAATGAGTGTATGAATGGGTAAATGTGAGGTAATATGTAAAGCACTTTGGATGGCCATGGGGTCTGTGAAAGCGCTATATAAATGCAGTCCATTTACCATGATAATTTAAACGAGTTTTATGACAAGGTCGGTGAGGATGGGAAAAATCTGACATTTCTGTGCAAAATTTGACTGTCGATAAAATAATTGCTGTCTGTGGTTGTATATGGGCTGTGGCAATAATAAATAATAAAAAAAACTCGCAGCAACATATGGAAAAAAAGAACTATGAACTAGTTCATTTTTTGAAGTATGACCTATGAACTGAACTAGTTCATTTTAAAATTTGTGAACTGAACTTTGAACTAGTTCATGTAGAAAATGAACTTTCCCAACACTGGAGTACTCCGATATCGCACTAAAATATTTTAGCTAGGAGTTTTCTCTTAAAAGTTATATACAACGCCTTTCAGACCTACTCTTAGTAAGGAAAAATTACAACTCCTAAACTAAGAGTGAGTCTTCGTTGCTATGGATGACGTCAATTCTCATGCACAAGCTTCCTCGCAATTATCACGGTGATTGGTTGTTAGATGACAGAGCCATCATGCGGAACATAACACAGATGCAACAAATCATGGAATTACGACATCTAAATATGTCTGTGTCCTACACAAAATAATAATAGTAATGTCATCGAAATGCATATATAATGACATGTGTATGCAGGCCCCAGTGAAGTGTAATTCTAAAAAGGCAGAGAGAGAGAGAAAAGTCGTGAATTCAATTACATTAAATCAAGGTAGCCTATACACCAATGAAATCCGCCACTTGCCTAATAATGAAAAAACGACACTTGCATTGACATCCTATTAGCCTAAATAGACTACTTAAAGCAAGGAAATGTTGCTCCTATTGAAGTAGCCTGTAATAGTTAAATGACGGTGGATTATGAACTCGCCAAAATGGAAAAGAAAGCCCAACTGGACGCAGGATTGCTTACTGCTGCTGGCCCAGTTGGTGCTGAAAAAAAAAAAACATAATCAAAGGGAAATTCGGCACTGGGAGAGGATTTGTTTGCAGATCAATGCAGCATTCCCGCTTGTTTCGCGGACCCCCGACGACTGCGAGAGGCGGTGGTATTAGTCTAGTAGCCAACTAGGTGAACCTGGAAATGTTGAGTACACCCAAATTTTATTGCAGAAATGTGAAGTATGGGTCCCCAGCATACAGAAACTGCCGGATGCTAATTTGCATATGTTGAGCAATTTGCATAATTAGCATAATTAGCATTATCAGCTTAATCGTCCATTTTGACCAGGTATTTTGCACTGTATGGCCAAATTCTACAATATGTGAGTGGTTTTCAAGGTTTTAGAGGATGCTGATTTCATTTCTGGCATTTTCAGATTTCAAATAGGTAATTTTATTACATATTTTGATTTATTTAGGCAAATTTTGATTACTTTCAGGCATAATTTTAGGTTATTTTTATGGTAAACAAAATAATCTTACATTTCAGAATCATGAGTGCTCTTGTGAATGTTTATGCATTGATTTCAGGGTGTAGTGAGGCTGAATCCCCTCCTGACACTTTTGAAGATTCAAAATTGCTTTTTGGATAAACGATGAATCTTTGTTAGGCTAAATGTTATGCATTTCTGGAGGAAAAAGCAATGCGGGAATTTGACATAACTTGGATCATGCAACTGTACGATACATATTAATGGGGTAGCTTTTTAAGACACCCAATGAGATGACATCACCTAAGCCCATCACCATGTGTGATCAACGAACTATGTACAAATATACACTATATACATGCCATACAAGACAGGCACCGCAAGTCGCTAGGGCAATGCCCCGAATGGCAGAAGGGCTGCCCAGGTTGGTCCGCAAGTCACAAGATCCAACAAGGACCCAGTTAAAACTCCGCCAGACGCAAGAGTTAAAACTGAGTCTGGGCAACCCGGGTCAGCCCGCCAGACGCAAGGCTAACCAAGAGGGCCTCACCTCCGCACTACACAAAGCACACACTGGCTACCACCTTCAGGCAAACTGCTATGCCTCACAATTAATTAACAAAAGGCAGCCTCATCATCTTCACTATCCTCGTCTGTTCTGTCATCATCTTCTTCAGACCCTTCATCCCTTTGTTTGTGTTCTTGGTGTTGTGTAAGTATGTTGCAGCATATACTATCATTGCCTTTGCAGGAACAATAACTGGTACAGGCCAGACCTGCAGCTGCACAGCTGCACTTTGCTGATGTGCAAGGTTTCAACCCAGCTTTGCAACCACAGCTGACAACATCTAACAAAGCAGGAGGAGCAACTGGACTTGAATCCTGGGTGGGCATAATCAGTTCCTCTCCTTCCTTTAGGCCCATCTTCTTGTCCCATCCAAACAAGGTTATATCCACAGCCGGTGGATCAGGCTGGTCTGCTGCTTTCCATAGCAGCACCTGTAGGTGGGCACGTCTTCCATGAAGGCGCATATTGCGCTCTGTAGGAGGTAGTGTCTTCAGTGCTGGGGGTCTTTTGCGCTTTCTGTAAATTTCATACCGGGCTGCATCCAAGGTTACAGAGTTTCTCTGATTGTACAAAGCCAGAAAGAAAGCCCTCGTTGCTTTTGTGATCTGTAAGTCTGTGGCTTCTGCCTCTCCAATACAGTGGAGAAGCTCACCAGGTACGACTCTCATGGCCTTGAGTGCAGACACCTTCCCCTTTCCGACAGGATATGAGGAGGTATCACATCCCGAAAGAGCATGCATGGCCAGAATGGAACCACATTGGTCACCCAGATTCTCTGCAGTTGCATTTATGCTGAGAACAGTACCATTCCATTTTTCCATCTGTAGGTTAGTAGTGATACCAGCCTTCCAACACCAATAAACCATGAGCACAAAGACATCTGTGTCATCACTGAGAATGTGAACAGTTGAAGCCCCATGTCTGACAGCATCTAACATGTAAGATATAAGTGATATATCGGCCTCATCATGAGTGTCAATGCTGTCAGCTTTACTGACCATCATGATCTTACTTCCTACATTGAAAGTACACAGGAGTTCGCTCAGCCTTTGTTTGTTGTGCTTGTTTTTCAAGACTTTGTCTCGACTAGGTAGAGGTGTAGTCAATGAGAGCTTGTACTCTGTGGAGCTCTCTCCTGCTCTTCTATGTCTCTCATGGTCCTTGGCAGATACCTGCAAATATCTGTCAAAGATGACAAATGTTTGGGTGTCGTAACAATTAAGCCGACGTCCCATGCTGGCTGCAAGATCTGCCACTGTCCCAGACGATGGCCAAACCACGTGATAAATGAGCTGGGATGCATCCACAATGACAACATCTGGTGGCTGGGGATTGCAGACTGGAATTCCGAGCTGCTGGACAAGCACTGACTTATTGCCCTTTCGGAGGCATCCATTGTCATCAATGATAGACAAGGGGACTGGGCTAAGCTCATATTTGAAGAGAGAAGAGAGCTCCATTTTTCTCTGGCCTCCCACCACCAACAGTCGAGCAAATAATGACTCAAGGTCACAAACAACCTTCCCACTGACCTTCATTCCCTTTTCCTGGAACTTCATAGTCACTACCTTGTTAGAGATGGGTGCATGAAATGCCTCTGGAATTGATGAAGAAAACATCAAGCAGGGGCACCATCTGAATGGCGGCACACATGACTTCCGGCAAGAAGGTCATCTTTTGCAATGGAAGGAAGGTGCTGCATTTCACGTAAATGCCAAGGGATCCATCTAGCATAGTGGTGATGACCAGCAGCAAAAAAATAGGGTAGCATCTTTTCAAGGCAGTGTTGTTGCAGCAGCCAGTCACCCTCCCTCTCTGCTCGCCAGAATCTATGTGCTATTAAGGTTGGAGTGATAAAGCAATCCACCCATAATCGGCCTGTTGGGTGCTGTCTTGCCTTTTCCAGGAATTCCAGTATCTGCTGATGACTCTTTTCTCCCTCCTTTAAGAATTCATGAAGAAGAGCATATATAACCATACGGAAGGCTCGCATGGCCTTAGGCCAGGCCTTTCCATTGAAGATAGATGCCAGGCCGCCAAATGATGCACCTATCAGCTCCTCAAGGCCTGTTGAATTCATCAACTCCCCAATTGAGCCAATGAATGACATCAGGGTGTGCATCATTCCAGGGCTGAGCAACACAGATGCCCATCGCTGTGGGTCACCCCATTTGATCTGGCAAGCAATCTTGTACAGCTGCATGTCAAATGTTATATGACTGTAGCTCATGCCAAGCTGCTTGAGTGATGTGTCCAGGTATGTAATGGTACGGAGCACTGTATCAGGATGAGCAGGAGGTGAGTCGAGCAATGGTCCAAAGACACTTATAGTCTTCATTCTAGACACACCTTCATCACTGTGACGATCTTGCACAACATTGTAGGCCGACCAGTCCAGGGGAAGAGGATTAGAATGGAGCTGACAGAGCCAAGCAGCATCCCTCCTCTGTGCTCTAGAAACCCTCTCTTGGATGCTCTCTTGGACAGTAGCTGTTCTTGGCACTTCTTTCAGAGCGGGTGGAGTCAGCTTCTTAGGGCCTGTATAATGTTCAATGACAAGACTACTGTTAGCTACTGGACAGAATTTCTCAGCTTGGAGCTTTGTCAGACGGGGTACTTTTAGCGATGTAATCCCACCGTCTGGAGTCGCCACTCCAGGGAACAGGATCCCTGCAGGATTTTGCACAAACTGAGTGGCCATGGCATGTGTTGTGCGGCAACCATTGGGTGTGAAGACCACAAGATCAAAATTATCACCCCAACTGTGAATAGGGCCAATGCACCTCTCCAGTCCTAATACCCGCAGGTACTTATCTGCATCATCTGAGGCATATTTGGCAGCTTACTTCCGGAACCGGAGGACCTCATCATACAACAAGACCATGCTCATTTAGGTTCCGAACCAGTTCTGAACTACCATGCTTATGATGAAGTTTTACAGCTAGCCCCAAAGTTGTCTGATTCCAGCTTTTACTGATGTGCTGCTGGATGCATTGAGCAAGTGTGAGTGCTGGTTTGGTCACCGTTTCTTCCCTGGACACAAGACTGGATACAAGCCTTAGGAGAGTTGGACTTGTATCTTGAATGACCCTTTCATGCCTAAAGCTGCCAAGGTCGTAATCACGAGGCAATGGAATATTCTGGACCTCTGCCCGCACTTTTCTGACAACCTTGTTGACATCATCATCGTCGTCATTGGAGAGGCCAGTTTGTCCTACTAATTTGAGTGATTTACCAATGTACTGCCTAAAGCCAACAATCGTCTGGCATCCTTCAACTCTCAGTACAATAACAGCATCACCATAATAATCACACAGGTTGGCTAGCATTTGCTTCCGGCACAAACTCCCAGAATTAGCTACAAAAACATCATGTAATTCAGAGACAGTCCAAGTCACTGTCTTGTTTGCACTCATGTGGTCTATGACCGAAGCTAGGCAGCTGTCAATTGGTTTACTAGCAGTTGCACTTGAGTCAATAGGTACCTTCCTGAAAGCATTGTAACACTTGAAGTGATACTGAGCATCAGCTGCAGGTAGGTCCATGATGCCATTCACCCGTAACTTCACAACTTCTGCCCAATCATCCTGTCTTTCATCACATTTAGACAAAATCACATCTTTGAAGGATGGAAGGCCTGGCCTATCTAAAGTCTGACATTTTTTAACTGGATTCCACCTGTTAGGATTTTTAGAGTCTTTTTCTTCACAAATAAGACCACAGAACAAGCACTGTTTTGAATACTCAAAGGCAGAGAGTTTAGAGCGAATGATTCGCTTTCCGGGCTGACTCTGACATGAGTCTGACTTGCGTTTGCAATCATTTCTAGAGCGAGAAGTATATGAGCTGTAGCACGATTTGTGACATAACACAGAAGCTGATGAAGCACCATCAGTAGCAATAATGTTTGACAAAGTCTCATGTATGGCTGTGTCTCTGAGCTCCTCGCTCTTAATTAGCATAGTAGCGATTCCTTTGGACCCAGATATTTTAAAGTCGCCATCTTTGCCACTGCATGGTGCAAACAGACACTTCTTTCCCGACATTTTGACCTGATCAAACCAATCTCTCTTTGTTTTGAAAGTACTTAACCCTAGAGAATGTTCCTCCACAACAACTTGAGAAAGCAGCAATAACACTGAATATCGACTGTTTTTAATCCTTTCCTTATCAAACCTGATGTCAAAGTCTGAATTTAAAAAAAAGAAGAATCCAAAATTTTAAAATAATGGTAACTAATTTTAGAACACCAGATTTAGCCACAAAATGGATCTGACTAGAAATTCACAATGCATTGAACAATACTCTCCTTATAACTCTTTCCACCTTTTATCTTAATGTGAAAACATTAAGTGAATGAAAACATTAAAATGTCAACATTAAATCACTTGACTGACTTTTGTATGAATATTAAGGCGATATAAGAAAAAAATATTTGCAAGGTGAATTTTGAGTTTAAAACTAGACTATGCTCCCTTGCTTTACAACATACTTATTACAACTACAACAGCTAGCTGCAACAGTTTATTTTCATAAAAACATGACCGGACCTCAAGAAATGTAAACAAAAATTAGGTTATCAACATTCACATCAAAGAGCAAGAGCTCTTGTGATTCTGAAATGTGAAATTATTGTGTTTACCATGAAAATAACCTAAAATTTTGTCCGAAATTAATAAAAAATTTGTCTAAATGTATACAAATTTGTTATAGAATTACCATTTTGGAGTCTGATAGCGCCAGAAATGAAATCAGCATTCTCTAAAACCTCTAAAACCACTCACATATTGTAGAAATTGGCCATACAGTGCAAAATATCTGGTCAAAATGGACGATTAAGCTAATAATGCTAATTATGCTAATTATGAAAATTGCTCAACATATGCAAATTAGCATCCGGCAGTTTCTGTATGCTGGGGACCCATACTTCACATTTCTGCAATAAAACTTTGGTGTACTCAACATTTCCGGGTTCACAATGGGGCTCTATGGGCTGGCTACTAGACTATATGCGCCACAATCCTTTGTGAATAGGTCTTAGTGAGTTAGGAGTCCTCTCGACTTCTTTTAAGCTGTCCCAGACTTAGGTGCTACTTTTAGGGCTAAAATGCTTCGTGAATTACTCTTAGTGAAAAAAATTAGGAGTCTTAAAGTTAGGAGTGACACGTCCATTATTTTTAGGAGTTGCTCCTAAATTCGCCAGTTAGGAGCTACTTTTAGCCTTAAAATTCTTTGTGAATACGGCCCCAGTTCAACTACATGTTGAAGTTTCAGAAACTAATGTTATGTAAGCATAAAAGAACAAACGAATCAAGACATTCTGTCCTGCAACACGTCTACAATAGGAAACCAAAATATCTGAAAGTACATCTAGCTATGTAATGTCACACACAAATAGGATTTAATGTGATGTGATGCAGCCTAACATAAAACTAATGACCAAACTATGAATCAGTAGTAGATAGCTATATGAATGACCTAGTTGAATTGAAAAATAAAAGAGAAAACCAAGACCTCTTAACATTTAAGCATTTTTACTGCCTTTTTTAATAATTCCGCCTATATTATACAGGGCTTTTTGAGGTTTTTTGAGGTATAAGGTGTCTTGGCACTCTATTTTACACTTATAATTTGAAAGATCTCCTGGCCTGAACACAAATTAACAAAAGGAAGCTTATTCAGTGGTCTTAAAAGGCCATTACCCTGATAGTTTTACTTGAGAGAAAAAAAAGAACAAAAAAGTTTTTCATGAATATTGTTTTTTAAGTGATTTGACACTAAACTTCAATATTTCAGCTGGGCTCCTAGGCTGAAATCATTCAGGAAGTGCTAAAGAAGCTTCATTTAAAATTTGGTGCTTTTATCACCTGGGTAATGGTATTATTTAATATGTGCACTACCCGACTAATAGCGCTTTTTACAACATAGATTGTTTCGAAGCAGCTTTACAGTGATAACAGGAAAATAATGCAACAAAGTTAGCTTTTTTTGTAAAAAGTTATTAATTTAGTTAATTTGGCATAGCCGCTCTGGAAAAAACCGTAATGTCATCGTTCACCTCAGTTCAGTTCTCATATAATGGTGTCAATGCAGGCAGATCAATAATATTGTTGAAAATTAAATGTTCCTCTCCTTGAACTGCCACCTTAACGTGGTGGAGGGGTTTGAGTACCCGAATGACCCTAGGAGCTATGTTGTCCGGGGCTATATGCCCCTGCTAGGGTCTCACAAGGCAAACAGGTCCTAGGCGACGGGTCAGACTAATGCCGAGTTCAGACTGCACGATTTTAGCCCCGATTTTGGCTCGCCGACAGGTTTTGAGAAATCGCCGACAAATGCCCGAAATAACAGGCAAATCGGTGCTCGTTCACGCGAGTGACAATCACGCAGTGTGAATGAGCAAAGACGCGATCTGAGAGAATCGCCGACGAGTCGCCGACGCCCGTGAGATATTTGGCATGCTAAATATCTGGGCCCGTATTCCTAAAGAATCTTAATGTAAAAAGTAGCTCCTAGTGACAAAATTCTAAGAAAATTCTTAGAAATGTGGGCGTTTACTCTTAAAATTAAAGAAAAAGTCCTAGTAAAGAAAAAAGTCATTCAGAAAGCATCTTAACCCTTAAAAGAGGTCTTAAGGTCAAAATTGTTAGGAGTACGGATGAGGACTTTTAAGAGGCGTAAGAGTTTCTTTTGCAGAGGAGAAAATGACAGAACGATGAAGAGGGAGAAGAAATGTGATGCAGACAATAGATGACGACAGTGAGTTAATAAGACGCTATAGATGAGATTGTGCAGTGATCATGTTTGTGACTGATCTTATTAGAGACACGCTAATATCTCCGACACAGCGCAGGAATGCCATAACGCCAGAAATGATCACTACATTAAGATATTTGGCAAATGGGAAAATGCAATAAAGCAATAGTGATTTGGGTCTGTGACAACCTTCTGTAAGCAGTGATCACACAAACATTACAGCACTTTCAGAACCTCTTATTGTGTCGCAGTTCATTTAGTTTCCACTGGACATTCCCACCTTGCAGGCTCAAAAAACTGTATTTATGAATATAGCAGGCTTCCCTGGTGCGCACAAGCAGGGGAATGAACCGTTAATAATGTGCGCTATAAGCTCCCACGTCCGCTTCTCGCTCCATGCTGTGACACCCTGCCCGAATTTTCCTTTAAGGACGGCCTAGTGTTCATCCACTAACTCGGCTAACAGTAAACACGGTTCTTCTGACCAGTCAGGCTTTCTCGTCTTTCTTGTTTTTTAATCCATGTTTTCAAAACAAACATTCAAACCACCACTTAAATAGACAGCAATCAGTGTAATTGGAAAGAGTGGAACAATTTTTATCATTCTAAGCCAATCAAATTAACAGCAAGGTAAAAAAAAGGATTTATATACATAAAACTAATGTGCGTGTGTGTGTGTGTGTGTGTGTGTGAGTAAACTCTATACTTAAAATGGCTCTTTTTTTTCCTTCTTGGACAACCAACCAATCACAGTCTTCAAAAGATTGTGTCATACATAGCAACGGGGTCAGCCCCGCCTCCTCACTAAGATGAGAGTTTTTGTCTTTTCCTTACTCCGAGTTGCTCTCAGATCGGTCCCGAATCACTCTTAAGCTAAGACTCCTACGTAAAAGTTTTTAAGCTAAATTAAGAGTTTTCTAAAAGGATTCTTAGATTCTTTAGGAATACGGGCCCAGGACCTGTCGGCGATTCACAATCCTGCTGTGTGAATGTGTTCTGACTGAAAACTACATCGGCGATGACCGACAGCCAATGAGAGAGCAAGATACAGGGAGGAGGAGGAGGAGTTATAGACCAGGGCCCGTATTCCTAAAGAATCTAAGAATTCTTTTAGAAAACTCTTAATTTAGCTTAAAAACTTTTACGTAGGAGTCTTAGCTTAAGAGTGATTCGGGACCGATCTGAGAGCAACTCTGAGTAAGGAAAAGACAAAAACTCTCATCTTAGTGAGGAGGCGGGGCTGACCCCGTTGCTATGTATGACACAATCTTTTGAAGACTGTGATTGGTTGGTTGTCCAAGAAGGAAAAAAAAGAGCCATTTTAAGTATAGAGTTTACTCACACACGCACACACACACACGCACATTATTTTTATGTATATAAATCCTTTTTTTTACCTTGCTGTTAATTTGATTGGCTTAGAATGATAAAAATTGTTCCACTGTTTCCAATTACACTGATTGCTGTCTATTTAAGTGGTGGTTTGAATGTTTGTTTTGAAAACATGGATTAAAAAACAAGAAAGACGAGAAAGCCTGACTGGTCAGAAGAACCGTGTTTACTGTTAGCCGAGTTAGTGGATGAACACTAGGCCGTCCTTAAAGGAAAATTCGGGCAGGGTGTCACAGCATGGAGCGAGAAGCGGACGTGGGAGCTTATAGCGCACATTATTAACGGTTCATTCCCCTGCTTGTGCGCACCAGGGAAGCCTGCTATATTCATAAATACAGTTTTTTGAGCCTGCAAGGTGGGAATGTCCAGTGGAAACTAAATGAACTGCGACACAATAAGAGGTTCTGAAAGTGCTGTAATGTTTGTGTGATCACTGCTTACAGAAGGTTGTCACAGACCCAAATCACTATTGCTTTATTGCATTTTCCCATTTGCCAAATATCTTAATGTAGTGATCATTTCTGGCGTTATGGCATTCCTGCGCTGTGTCGGAGATATTAGCGTGTCTCTAATAAGATCAGTCACAAACATGATCACTGCACAATCTCATCTATAGCGTCTTATTAACTCACTGTCGTCATCTATTGTCTGCATCACATTTCTTCTCCCTCTTCATCGTTCTGTCATTTTCTCCTCTGCTAAAGAAACTCTTAAGCCTCTTAAAAGTCCTCATCCATACTCCTAACAATTTTGACCTTAAGACCTCTTTTAAGGGTTAAGATGCTTTCTGAATTACTTTTTTCTTTACTAGGATTTTTTCTTTAATTTTAAGAGTAAACGCCCACATTTCTAAGAATTTTCTTAGAATTTTGTCACTAGGAGCTACTTTTTACATTAAGATTCTTTAGGAATACGGGCCCAGAATATCAGTATTTTAATAGATAGGCCTATATTTACAAGTACATCAAACAGAAACAAAGCACAAACATTTGCATGACCAGCAGCAACAGCAGGACATTTGCTAAATTATTTATTTACCCCAAACTCTCTTTGCAAAACACAGTCCTTGCTCCCCTCGTCTTCCCAACCATTTCCTGGATAAACTGTTTATTACTATTTTTTTTTTTTTTTCGCTACAAATCAGTGCACAGACAATTTGTAGGCTATCATTTTTAATAACAAATTCAGTGTCGCGCGAGAACTCCGGTCTCACGCACGCGTGATCTTCCGTTATTTCCTATCACTTCCCGCGTTTGTTTGGTTGTGAAACATAGTTTGTGGACCAGGCAGAAGTTATCGGCGATTCTTTCTTTTGTAAAGTCATGCACTGTGAAACCTCCTGTCGCCGATCCATTGTGCAGTGTGAACACAGCAGCAACTGAATGTTACCCCAGATAGTCATGCAGTGTGAAAACAACAGTGACCCGATTATTTTGAAAATCGTGCAGTCTGAACTCGGCATAAGAGCGGTTCAAAAAACCCTTATGAGTACAATAAAATCGAGGACCGTGACGTCGCCCGGTATGGCGCAGCCGGGGCCCCACCCTGGAGCCAGGCCCGGGGTTGGGGCTCGAATGCGAGCGCCTGGTGGCCGGGCCTCCCCCCACGGGGTCCGGCCGGGCTCAGCCCGAAGGAGCGACGTGGGGCCGCCTTCCCGTGGGCTCACCACCTACAGGAGGAACCATAAGGGGCTGGTGCTGAGAGGATCGGGCGGCAGTCGAAGGCGGGGGCCTCGACAACCCGATCCCTGGACACGGAAACTAGCTCTAGGGACGTGGGATGTCACCTCGCTGGCGAGGAAGGAGCCTGAGATTGTGTGTGAGGTTGAGAGGTTCCGACTAGAGATAGTCGGGATCACCTCTACGCACGGCTTGGGCTCTGGAACCACACTCCTTGAGAGAGGATGGACTCTTCACCACTCTGGAGTTCCCCATGGTGAGAGGCGGCGGGCTGGTGTGGGTTTGCTTATAGCCCACCAGCTCAGCCGCCATGTGTTGGAGTTTACCCCGGAACCAGAGGGTCGTTTCCCTGCGCCTATAGGTCGGGGATAGGTCTCTCACTGTCGTGTGTGCTTACGTACCCGGCCTTCTTGGGGTCTCTGGGAGGGTTGCTGGAAAGTACTCCGACTGGGGACTCCGTCGTTCTACTGGGGGACTTCAACGCCCACGTGGGCAATGACAGTGACACCTGGAGGGGCGTGATTGGGAGGAACGGCCCCCCTGACCTGAACCTGAGCGGTGTTCTGTTATTGGACTTCTGTGCTAGTTAGAGCTTGTCCATAACGAACACCATGTTCAAGCATAAGGGTGTCTATCAGTGCACGTGGCACCAGGACACCCTAGGCCGTAGGTCGATGATCGACTTTGTGGCCGTTTGGGGCGGAGCTGTCAACTGATCACCACCTGGTGGTGAGTTGGATCCGATGGCGGGGGAGGAAGCTGGACAGACTCGGCAGACCCAAGCATACTGTAAGGGTCTGCTGGGAACGTTTGGCCGAGTCTCCTGTCAGAGAGATCTTCAACTCCCACCTCCGGCATTGCCTCGACCGGATCCCGAGGGAGGCTGGAGATTTTGAGTCTAGAGGTCTGCACGGGCTTTAAACTGAAGCCCGAACCCGGCCCGTACCCGCAATCATTTAACCCGACCCGACCCGACCCGACAATTACATTTACATATTAAGCCCGAACCCGACCCGGCCCGAACCCGACCCGACCCGAACCCGAGGTCCATTCTGTTTCTCACAGCAAATGCCATTTTTGCAATATGCTATGTTGTATTTAATGATTGCTTGACATATTAAACAAATACATGTAGGCGCAGCGGCCCTATAAGCAGGCAGCACAGCAGTAAGAGAAAAAACTTACCAAGTAATTTTTTGCTTTATCAGACTCATGGTTTGCTTGTTGTCGTCTGCTGTCTGTCTGTATTGTGACTGAAATAGCGCGCGAGAGCGGTAGCACATGCGCAAAACAGAGAGAGAACATAGGTGCAGATGTGCAATATGTGCATACACAGTCAGACACACAGGCTCTCTCTCTCAAATATAATGATAATGATAATGATATATATGTTAAACGGGCAAAGGTTTAACATAAATTCCAAGAACTTCAGATAATGTTTTAAAGATCAGAGACCAATATTTGTGAAAAGATGGACAAGACCAAAACATATGCGCAGTAGATGCAGGGGCTTGATGACAGCGATCTCAGAATATATTTTAGAGAGTCAACTTTGGTCCAGTGGGTGCGATGAAGGATTTTACACTGCATCCGACCCTGTCTGGCGCAGAAGGATGAGGAGTCTACACAACGTAAAATCTTTACCCATTGTTCTTCAACCCTTCATACAGGGTTCATATCAAAAATTCTAGAAAAAATTGTATGTATGCAGCTTCAAGATTATTTGAATAGAAATGGTATTTCAGATATTTTTCAGTCTGGTTTTAAAACTTTACATAGTACAGAGACTGCTCTTCTGAAAGTCTTTAATGATATTTTAATGTCCACTGACGCTGGTAACATCGTAGCTTTAATAATGCTAGATCTTAGTTCTGCGTTTGACTTTGTTGATCATGGTGTCCTTCTGTCTCGTCTGGAGCAATGCATTGGTTTAAGAGGCACGGTACTTGACTGGTTCCGGTCCTTCTTGTCCAATAGAAAATTCTCCGTAAATATAGGGAATCACTCCTCCACCGTAGCACAGGTTATATGTGGTGTCCCTCAGGGTTCAACGTTAGCACCGTTGCTGTTCTCTCTATACATGCTACCTATAGGTTCCATATTTAGAAGATTTGGAGTATCTTATCAGCTATACATACCATTTAAACGTGATAAGTCTGCGTTAAATCAATTGACGGATTGCCTTCAAGAATTGAAAACATGGCTCAATAAGAACTTTCTCCACCTGAACGATGATAAAACTCAAATAGTCCTGTTTGGGCCAACTGAGAAAAGTGACCTGAGCTATGTTGACTTGGGTTCGCTCACGTTATATCGCTCACTTTCGGCAAAGAACCTGGGTTTTATATTGGATAGTGGCCTAAACTTAAACAAACAAATACATACAGTTGTCCGTTGCAGTTTTTACCACCTCCGGAGATTAGCGAAAGTTAAACCTAAGTAGGAACAGTTTTGAGATTATAATTCATGCCTTTATTTCATCTCGACTTGACTACTGTAACTCGCTATATCTACGACTACCTGCGTCATCTATTCACCGACTTCAACTGGTCCAAAACGGAGCTGCCCGCTTGCTCACAGGCACTCGCAAACGGGATCACATCACGTCCACACTACGTTTACTGCACTGGTTACCAGTTCAGTATCGTATTGATTTTAAAGTCTTGCTGTTCGTGTATAAAGCACTAAGTAATCTTGCTCCTCAATACCTTACGGAGCTGGTGGTGGAAAACAAACCAATCAGACTGCTCAGATCACAGTCTAACCACCTGTTATGAGTACCCAGAACCAAGCTGAAATGTAGGGGTGACAGAGCCTTTGCGGTAGCTGGCCCCAGGTTATGGAACAAATTGCCATTACATATTAAAACAGCGCCCACAGTGTCTGAGTTCAGATTTTTTTTTAAAACCTACTTGTATTCTTGTGCGGTCAATGTTTTGTGAAAGTTGTTTTTAATTTTTGTATGGATTTTGATAGCTATATTTTGTACAGCACTTTGGTCAACCAAGGTTGTTTTAAATGTGCTTTATAAATACAATAAACTTGAAACTTAAAACTTGTTCTTCTGGAATGTTTTCTCCTATGTCCTCCTCCCACTGAGATTTAATAGAAGCAAGTGAACTTCCATGCAAGGAGCATATTGCTTCATAAAAATGAGAAATCATACCCTTCATTACATGAATAGGTTTTTAGGAAGGAGTCAATGGGATTGGCGCTAGGGAGGCAAGGAAACTGAGGGTGCATGTCCTGAACAAAACTGCGAACCTGCAAATATCTGAAAAAATTGTGTTTGGGCAATGCACATTTCTCCCGTAATTGCTGGAAAGACGCGAATACATTATCTATATAAAAATCCTTGACTGTTGTAATTCCCAATTCCGACCACTGGGAGAAAGTCCTATCCAATAATGGTGGTAAAAAAAAAAAATATGCTGCTATAGGTGCAGAAATAGAGGAGGTTTGTAAACCAAAGTGGTGTCTAAATTGCCTCCAGATTCTCAGTGTAGTTTTAACAATAATATTTTTGGTGTAGGGAGAAGATGAGCATTTAATGGGAGCATGTACTAAGGCTGATAGCGTCGTAGGCATACATGAGGAAGCTTCCATGGTAAGCCATACAGATGATTCATGAGAAAAATCTTGATTTAACCAGTATTGCATGACCCTAAGATTTGTGGCCCAGTAATAAAACTGAAAGTTAGGTAAAGCCATTCCCCCAAGTATTTTAGGTCTCTGAAGAAAAGACTTACGCATTCTGGGAATCTTTTTATTCCAAATAAAACCCAAAATTAGGGAATCAATTTGATGAAAATAGTGTTGAGGCAGAAAAATGGGTATGCACTGAACATAATAAGAGAACTTTGGAAGGATATTCATTTTAACTGAGTTGATTTTTCCAGCCAAGGACAGGGGAAGCAGTGACCAGCGCTCAAACTCTTTCTCCATCTGGAGAAGCAAATTAGCAAAGTTAAATTTAAAAAAGTCTTTTAAAGGGATAGTTCGGCCAAAAATTATATTTAAACCATGCATTACTCACCCTCAAGCCGTTCGAGATGCATATGTCAATCTTGTTTCAGACGAACACATTTTCAGTTATTTTAGAAAATGTCTTAGACCCTTCAGTGGATATAATGTGAAGCAATGGGGTCCACATCCTTCAAGTCCCAAAATGTGCATATATCCTTCACAGAAGTCATCCATCCGGCTCCAGGGGGATAAACGAAGGCCTTATGAGGGTAATCCGTGCGGTTTTGTCGTAAAAATATACATATTTAAAACTTTATAAATGAAAATATCTGACTTCCGGCAACGATCGACGCGCGTTCACGGGTGATGTTTTGCTCTGCTCTCTGCATAGCTCTCTGGCTGCGCGGGCGCGTTCGTTCTACGTCACGACGCTACGTCCTACCTCGTACGCCGACTTCCATCACCCGTGGACGCGCGTCGATCGTTGCCGGAAGTCAGATATTTTTATTTATAAAGTTTTAAATATGTATATTTTTACGACAAAACCGCACGGATTACCCTCATAAGGCCTTCGTTTATCCCCCTGGAGCCGGATGGATTACTTCTGTGAAGGATATATGCACATTTTGGGACTTGAAGGAGGTGGACCCCATTGCTTCACATTATATCCACTGAAGGGTCTAAGACATTTTCTAAAATAACTGAAAATGTGTTCGTCTGAAACAAGATTGACATATGCATCTCGAACGGCTTGAGGGTGAGTAATGCATCGTTTAAATATCATTTTTGGCCGAACTATCCCTTTAAATGTATCCGTGATGCAAACTCCAAGATAGGTAAATCTATGTTGGGAGATCTTAAATGGAAAATTATGTAAAGGGTAGTTCCTAGCTGCAGAGTTCAGTGGAAAGATCTCGCTCTTGCTTAGATTGAATTTATAACCAGATATTAAACCAAAGGACTTTCAGACACCAAGTGCTGTAGGTATCGACATATCCAAATCTGAAATGTAGAGAAGAAGATCATCTGCATACAAAGACACCTTTTGTTCTGTACCCATTCTTTTTATGCCCATTATAGAAGAATCAGATCGCAGTGCAATAGAGAGAGGCTCAATAGCAATTGCAAAGAGAAGTGGACTCAGAGGGCATCCCTGGCGAGTGGATCGGTGGAGGGGAAAATATCCTGAACGAGTATTATTGGTCCTAACAGAAGCTTGTGGGCCAGAATACAGTAACCTCACCCAAGAAATAAATTTTTGACCGAAACCAAATTTTTCTAAAGTGTAAAAAAGACACCTCCACTCCACCCGGTCAAAGGCTTTCTCTGCGTCCAATGAAATTACAGCCTCTGGGACAAAGTCAGACTTCTTCCCGGTGCATGTTGGACTCCGGCAGGGCTGCTCTTTGTCGCCGGTTCTGTTCATAATTTTTATGGACAGAATTTCTAGGCGCAGCCAGGGGCCGGAGGGTGTCAGGTTTGGGAACCACACGATTTCGTCTCTGCTCTTTGCGGATGATGTTGTCGTGTTGGCCCCTTCAGACCAGGACCTTCAGCATGCACTGGGACGGTTTGCAGCCGAGTGTGAAGCGGCTGGGATGAGAATCAGCACCTCCAAATCCGAGGCCATGGTCCTCAGTCGGAAAAGGGTGGCTCTCCCCCCCCGATCCCCCCCGATCCCCCCGTTTAGTGTTAATCGCCATCTAACTCAGCCAGTAAAGAGCTACATTTAGCCTTAGATGTTATATGAATATGCTCCATGAAGCACAGGTTTTATCAGCTGACAATTAAAAAAATATTTTTTTTAAACATTATATGCACAAATACAAATTTACTTTTTAAAATCATGTTTTTGAAAAAAAAAAAACGTATTCACTGTTTAAATTAAAACATGTATAAAAACTTGTGTGATATTCCTTTAAAATTATGTTTTAATAGATTTGATTATTGTTATTTTAAAAAGTACATCTTACTATACAATTTCTTTCATAATTCCTTCGAGTTACTTTCTTTCTCTCTACAAACTTATATTTTGGTGGGTTGTAAATTAAAGACATTTGAGCTTCTGTGTGTTTTAATAAACTATTATTGTTATTATTAATATTATTAAATTTATTTTATTTACATGCTCCACACTCCATCTCAGTAGGTGGCGGAAATGCACAGTATTAAGTTTTCTTGCCACAAAAACGGAAAAAGACGAAGAAGACGAAGGCGGCGTGTAACCCGGAAGTGTCTTGAACAGTGTCGGCTTGTAAGTGTAAAGATGGCAGGGGTGTTTGAGGTGGAGGTTGACGGTGTGGAACACAACCATGGACACGGACATCTCGACGACGCTTCTCAGGTTGGATAACAGCTTTAGCGTTACATACATAGATGTGTGTAGATGAAGTTACAAAATGTAGATGTAAAGATGTAAACAGAGCGCGAGGCTAGCTGAATGTTTGTTGATTTTGATGATTACTCATGTCTAATAATCACATTATACCGGGGGTCTTATAAACTGTTGCCTAGTATATGATACTACAATATTACAGTCATAACAGCACAGGTCAGGGGCCAAACATGTACCAATGATATGCATGCAAAATCCTTAAAAATGAATAACACCAAACAACATTTTAAGAAGCTATTAATTTCTTTCTTTTAAAAATCTTTTTATCTTTTTGTTCTTGGATGCATTGTTTAATTTTTATAAATTGTTTAATTTTTTTTTTTAGCAGAATCAGTAACTTGACATTGCAGTCAAGCAGGAGAATCTGGCATTGGCAGTTCCTGAAACACACACACACACACACATAAACACACAAGTTAACCCGTCTATAATCTTCATGGAGATAATAATTTATTGGGTCTAAAACCTGCAGGTTTACAGCTGGAGTACAGTGATATTAGTTTACCGTTATGCTGAAGCAGCTGCCTTACTTGGTATTGACCAATCATTCAAGAGCTAGTAAGTGAATTGACCACTTAAAAGAGACTTACCACTGAAATCCGCAATGGACAGGGTATGGTCTTCCATCCAAAGTGTAGTAAATACTATAATATACTACAATTTAGTTATTACCGTGTAATATAGTGTGTGTGTATATATATATATATATATATATATATATATATATATATATATATATATATATATATATATATATATATATATATATATTAGGGTCAGGCCCGGATTAACACAGTGTAGTGTCCTAGGGTGACCACATTTTAAGTGCCCCCCACCCCATACAACTCACATGCTAGTGCAACATGAACATGTCATACTAAATATCTTTATTTCCATCATAAATGGCATGTATGAGGACTACATGCAAAACCTTATGTCTAAAAAAACCATATACCAAATAAGCAAGCCCAAGAATCAGCTAAATTCAGCACCACAGAGACGCACAGCAGCAAAACATTCAAATGCAACCAAATCCATTAGTAATCGGATTGACGGCTCAATCGAACTGAAACGCTTTTATTCAACCTTAATTGATCCGATTAAGCTCGATCGGAATCAAATTTCGATCGGATTGAAAGGGGTGGGTTATTCCTTTTTTTATTCGGATTAAAAACTGAAACTGAAAGGACTGCGTATGTGCAATGACTTTGAAATAGCGTAATGACGTATGACGCTCGAAATGTTCTTCCTGTTGAATAAAGTGTCATATAATCAAGTGTCCCGTCATTTTAAAATTCTCCTTTCACTCAGCGTCTGAGAAGTGGAGCAGGACAATGTCCTACCAGTCATTTTTCGGATTATCACCCAGAGACGACTGGTTTTGGGCGCGAGAAGGGAGGGGCATTTTACTGATAAATATAAGCAACACGGTACAACAACGGTTCATGTGCTCATTGTCCACAAATTATGACCAGATATGGATAAATATTAAGCCTGCTGTTTAAAACAAAGAACCAATGTAGGAGATGGGTATATGCACACAGCAGCCTATAGCCTACTAACGTTACCTCTTCCGATTTTAAGCTTGCGTATAAACGCGCACATCAACCCGATCACGTTTAGCGTTCATGTAAACATACATTCAGATTCATCGATCGGAATGAATTCAGTCCACTTTTTCTTTTGAATGCAACGATAGCTGAAACATAACTCAACAAACACCCACGCGATCTTATTCCTAAATGACAAAAACTTCACACCGGGACATTCAAATCTGTTTGCGCTGTCGCTGACCCAGAGAGAGCAGTTCTACATGAAACAGCTAGCTTTACTTTCAGTCTTTTCAACAACACAGTATCGATATTTCTGTGTTAAAAATATTCAAATGATCACAGAAGTACTGAGATAAAAGTTTATAGTTCGAGAATAAACACTCACTGATGTCTACTGTAGCAACCAAAACAGTTATTCACCTTTTGAAAGTCGCTTCAAATAACGAAAATTCGCTTCAGAATTTACAAAATGTATATAATGAGCGATTACATCATGAATGCCTTTTTTCAAAACGTGTTTTTGTCTTATCCTGAATCACTACGGTAAGGCTGTAATAAGCGTTTAGACTCGGACTACTTTACACTGGTTGGTTCGGCACTGCTGCGGAGTAGCCCAGTGCCTGCGTGACTCACCCGCGTCATAGACATAAACATAGAGAAGTAGCTCCGGCTACAATGTTCTACAAAGTTTATAGTTCGAGAATAAACACTGATGTCTACTGTAGCAACCAAAACAGTTAATCACCTTTTGAAAGTCGCTTCAAATAACGAAAATTCGCTTCAGAATTTACAAAATGTATATAATGAGCGATTACATCATGAATGCCTTTTTTCAAAACGTGTTTTTGTCTTATCCTGAATCACTACGGTAAGGCTGTAATAAGCGTTTAGACTCGGACTACTTTACACTGGTCGGTTCGGCACTGCTGCGGAGTAGCCCAGTGCCTGCGTGACTCACCCGCGTCATAGACATAAACATAGAGAAGTAGCTCCGGCTACAATGTTCTTCCGCAAGACGCATGCATTTCTGTTTATTAACTGCTAGAGCACTTTAATCCAGTAAGGAAACAAGTGAAGTTTTTATGAATCGATCATTCGGACCGATTTTAAAAATATTATGTTTCACCTGTCTGGATCTTACATGTGTGTTCAAGCATATTCTACCCCTTCTGAGAGGGTATTCCACTGCTGGAGATACAATAAGATATAGGAGAGGTCCCAAATTATCCTTGAGAATGCAACATTTTTTATTTTCCTTCAGAAAAAATTATTGCTAAATAATATGTTGCATTTGTTGACATTGCCAGTCTGTTAAACTCATTTGACAAGTATCAGAAATAAAACACAAAAAGGATTGTGTATTTTCCCCGTACTACTATTTGTATTAGTTGTTTTAATAATTTTTATTGAATGGGAACCGGAACCGGAATCGTTTGGCGGAACCGGAATCGGAACCGGAACCGAAAAATTTCTTACGATTCCCAACCCTACTAAGCATCTCTAACTAAGCAACCAGCTAAAAGAGAAAACCGTTCCAAATTTCAAATCGACAACAGCGTCACATACAGTAGCCTATTTGCCCAGAAATAATGGTAAATAAGCCTTACCTTTAGCAGAACAACTTTTTCTAGACTTTGTGTTAGGCTACCGCCTTTGCTCACAACATTAGCTGCTGCTTGAGTATCGGTTGAGGCATTTTTCGCTGCTAGTGGCTTCTGCTGGTGATGTCGATCGATGTCTCTGTCTTTTCTTCATTTCGAAGAAATAGGCTACTACACTGTGACCTGACCCAATCGCAATTCTTTATTAGCATATTTTATATTCTCTCTGTATATGTTATCATTAACTGTTCATTTTATATCTGCATCTCTTCCAGCAAAATAATATACAAAACATGAAAACTATTTTAAAGGTTTAGTCATTCTCTTAATCATTTGGTGCCCCCCTATTGGCTGGTGCCCCAGGGCACTCGCCCAATCCCGTCTATGGATAATCCGGCCCTGATTAGGGTTGTAACAGTGCACAAACATGACTGTTCAGAACTTACCTCGGTATTGAAGTCACAGTTCGTTACAGCAAGGGGGAGAAAGCTAAACACAAAATTGCTGCTGCTTTTCTTTTTTTTTCCTTTTTTACAAAAATGTATATGTATTTAAATAAGGATAAAGGATAAAAAAGGGATAAAAAATTCTAAGCTAATGCTGTAAACTATATGGGGAGCCCTTAATTACACATTACTATAATAAGGTTAATTACAATTAACAACAGAGGCCAAATTATTAAATTGAGTTGCTATTTATTTTAGATATAATTAACACACACAAAAAAGTACTGTAAATTGCACATAAGGCAGTTTTGCATTAACTTCTAAATCTAATTCTAAAGTTAATTTTCTACTCATTTATTTTTTATAATCAATCATATTTTATAATCATACATAAATATAATCATTTACATGTTATCATTAGTGGCTGTCATAAGTTGTTTTCATGACACATTTATTTACCGTAAACATACATTAAATAATGAAAACATTACTAACAGGTTAAGTAAATATAATGAATAGGCTAATATAGAGTGCTACAAAATGCTTCTCTCTAGAGTTAATTTCTTTAGAGAACAAACCTGCTGTCGACACTAAATGCTTGAGGTAAATGTAATGCTGTTTAATTGATATCTTTCCACAGTTAATGTACATGCAGCAGTCTAGGGGTGGAACGGTTCATGTATTCGTATCGAACCGAAACGGTACGGGCGTCACGGTTCGGTGCACGAATTTGAATACACGGTATAAAACTTTGGACTAGCGTCGAACTAGACGCGAATTTGACGCTCTATTCGCGTTTGGTGTGACCGCATGAGAGAGAGAGAGAGAGAGAGACGCGATCGAAGTGTGTGTGAGAGAGAGAGGCACGCGATCGAACAGTGGAAACATAAAAAACATACTCCGTCATTTTGTTCATACAGATCATTAAACCTGCAAAGTGTTTACTTATATTTGTGTACACTCGCAATAAAACACAACATTATGCTTTTGTCACTATGTAAACTCTTGTCAAACTGTAACCTACAACTGTCACCCAACCAAAATCACACACAGACACACACACACACACACACTGTTTTAAAAGCAAAACAAATGTATCCAACTCCATTTCAAAACAGTCTGTGGGTCCCATCTTTTGGACATTCGTCATATTGCATTGGTTTTCATTTCTTGTCCTCAGAGCACTAATCTCACACATTCTACATTGATTAAAAAAATAAAATCGAATGTGTTTTTAATGTTAGTATTATTTTATACAGAAATCAATTATTTATAATTCAGATGAGAATAATGTTACATTGTCAATTAATAATGTTAATTAAAATTAAGGAAAACAAATATATTGATCTGAAATATAGCAAAATAATTTTAAATTAATTCAGGTACAATTACCAAACATATCGCAAGGTCTTTTTGTCTTTTTATTAATTTAATTAATAAACTAATTATATAAAACTATTGTCAGTGCACTACAAATAAACTGGTTCTATGCCTTTATTAATAAAACTTATATAAAAAATACAATGCCTTCTGCATTTTTGTTTTGCTTTTCCCTCCATTGTACCGAAATCGTACCGAACCGTGATGTCTGAACCGAGGTATGAACCGAACCGTGACTTCTGTGTACCGTTCCACCCCTAATGCAGTCTCACGTTGTCTTCAATCTCAATCTTTGACTCTTCAATCAGTCAAAGTTTGCAAAGTGTGTTTGTTTAGTCCATGTTTTTTGATTATCACTGTTGTAACGTATCTGGAAGCCAGAATGTGTATCCATCGACAGAAACATACAGTAGCAAAGCTCTGTCTGTCTGTTTTACGCATTATTTTCAACAAACCATATTATTAGATGCGTCACCAAGTGCTTGCCGAACCGTGAGTGGAGAACGGTACGGTTCGGTGTATTTTTTTGGGATTTTTTTTTTATCGAGAACCTTTACACTCCTAGATTGTACTACATTGTCTCAAGCAAGCTATTATTGAGCCCTACTTAAAAAAATAAAAACAAAAAATAAATAAAAATAAAAACAATCTGGACCCATATGATAAAAACAAATTATCACCCGATATCAAAATTACCCAGTTTATTAAAAAAAGTTGTATTGGGACAATTATCTAGTTTTTTAACCAAATTATTTTAGATAAATTCCAATCTGGTTTTAAGATGTGGGCATAGTACTGAATCAGCCATTTAAAGGGTTGTAAATGACCTCCGGCTATTCAGTAATCAGGTAATTATGTAATCATGTGGCATTAGCTCTATTGGATCTTACCATTGATCATTTAATCCTGAACTGCTTAAAACAGTTTGTTGGAATCCAGGGAATGATTTGAAATGGTTTTTCTCTTACTTGGAGCAAAGATCTTTTATAATGAAATTTGGTAATTAATTTTCTTTCCCAGCGCCCATTACCTGTGGGGTCCAACTAGAATCAATTTTTAGGTCCAGTTTTGTTTTCACTATATGCTCCCTTTGGGAATGATAAAAAAAGAAAAAAATCATGGTATCTCCTATCATCTCTAGGTGGACGACACTCAAATTTACTTGCCTTTTAGACTGAATAGCAAGGACTCAAGTGCAATACTCCTTAGGTGTCTGGAGGAAGTAAAAACATGGATGGCTGATAATCTTGTCCTGGTGAACGAGCGGAAAACAGAAATTATTATTATATACACTTTGTAATATGAATGTAAATTATAACTTAGACCTATGGGGTAGTTACCTGCAGGGTCAAGTAAAGTACTTGGGAGTAATTTTTGATTCCTCTTTGAAGTTAGATACAGGGATAAATACTGTGGTAAATATCTTCATGAGTTCAGCTCATGAAATAAGGGGGCAAAAACAAAAGTGTTGCGTTTACAATTTTGTTCAGTGTAACAACATTGCTGAAAACCCCTGAAAAAGTGATGCTATTTATTTATTTTGTTATTCATGCTTGACATGATGAATATTAGAAAGTAGCCTATATATGAAATAAAATCAGCTTGGGCTTGTTCACACAATCAGGTCAACTGCATCTGTTTTGAGATATCAACACAAAATTTGTCCCAATCAAAAGTTATGGCATTTGGAAACATGGTAGCCTTTTTATCAAAAATCCAAAAACCTCTCCAAACAAGTGAAGTGAACTGAACATAAGAACTACTTGCATGAGTACAATATTTATAATTTACATAGAATAAGTAACAAGTAATAAGATCGTGGTTGATGAGTGATGATCTTCCAGCGCTGTTTCAGCTGTGCGCTCCTATTCTATGCCGCACGGTAAATCAAGTCCTGTCAATCTGAGCGATCAATCCAATCCAAGCGTGCTCCAGCTGTAAAGCAGTATCCGATTGGTCTCTACACAGTGTCCCTACCCACCATACCCGAGATCCAGTTTCCATTGGTAACTTTCAAATGATGTTGCTTCACTTCTTCATGATCCCGACGTGATCGAATCCCAAAATTCCTATAGCTCTAGCCAAGCAGCATGTCATGTGTGTGTGTGTGTGGGCTCGTTTGAATCGAGACAACCTGTTCTAAATAACAATGTGTGATTTACCACCCAACCCGTTATCCGACAGCAGCACTAATTTAATTCCGTACCCGACCCGTTTGACATAGACAGAGACCTGAAACGCACCCGCATTAAATCTAACGTTCCCTTTTAAGGCAGTCACATCGACATTACGTCGTGTGACGTATATGGGAAATCCTCCCTCTTCCACTTCTGCTGAAATCTTATGGGCTAACGCCAGCTGACACAGCTGGCCAATTGACGCAAAGCATGCAAATACTGTCAAGCCCTCTGGCAGTATAAAATGCATGCGCGCGTACAATTGCATCAGAATCTCTTTCTTCACGCTCAAATCGAAGTGTGCTACTCAATATAATATCTACTCGACTGATTCGCCATCGTTGAAGGTGCACGGAAGACCTACCTGTCTTCAGCATCCGATGGCGTCCACCTGCAACCTGTTTTCGGGCCCTATCGTACCGCCCCGACACCCATCTGTTCTGCGTCGCCTGCATGGGCCTGGCTCACGTGCGCCTGATGACCTGTTGTGCGCCCACTGTGCGGCTATGCCGGTGCACGCTCTTAAAGTGTAAATTGCAGGTTAACCACCACAACCAATTAATGTGTAAATTAAAGTGCTCAATGTCTATATATGTAAATTTCTGTCTTAAAATGCGTTAAAATAACATTTATTGGGGTTTCTTCAAAGGTAGCATGTTTTTTACCGTAACTGTGTGATGACGTCATAAGAGGGAGCGCGGGCGGTAATGCACTAACTCTGTGTGTGCCGGGTGAGGGAGAATAAAACGATTCGCGGGACTACGGGAAACAAGAAATATCTATGAATAAAACATAAAAACGAATACATTTTTATTCATCTGTTGCAGAAAAGCAATAAGAACAACTAAAACAAAATAGAAACGGTTTACAGGCAGAGTTTCTATTTCTAACATGTCTGCAGCGTTGAGCGATGTAGCCAATCACAGACATATCTGTGTTGATTTCTTGAACGCAATACTGGCCAATCAGAAGCATTTACGATGGACTCCCCTCACCGCTCAAAACGGACTTTTTGTTCAGTGCGGAATTCTGTATGCTGGTTAGGGTTGCCAACTTCCGAAAAGAAAAATGCGGGACATATTACTATATTTTGGCGATTTCGGTTTTGTTGACGGGGGGGATCTCGCAGGCAAGGTCTCTCGCAGGCAAGGTCTCTCGCAGGCAAGGTCTCTCGCAGGCAAGGTCTCTCGCAGGCAAGGTCTCTCAGGCAAGGTCTCTCGCAGGCAAGGTCTCTCGCAGGCAAGGTCTCTCGCAGGCAAGGTCTCTCGCAGGCAAGGTCTCTCGCAGGCAAGGTCTCTCGCAGGCAAGGTCTCTCGCAGGCAAGGTCTCTCGCCCTCTCTCTCTCCGCGCTGATGCACATACAGTAGGCTATGTTCTGTCTCGCATGCGCAGCTCTAGATTCTAGGAGATTTGAACTAATTTACGTGTCGTGTTGCTGTTGTATCAGTCAGATCAGCGTAGCACTCAATAATCGGGAGAAGAGAGGTCCCGATCGGGACAAATAAATTAGGCCCAAAAATCGGGACAGTTGGCAACCCTAATGCTGGCAAATCCTCTAATTATAACATAGTGTAGGCCTATATATTATGAAAGATTCAGTGATAATAACAGAGATGTGTGAGATCACGATGAACTATGTCAGCTTTTTAGGAATATTATGGGAGCGCACTTTGCGCGCAGTCATGCCAGACCATGCACGCAGTAGCCCGCTTGCTTTTATGTTATAACAGTGATCAGGAGCATGTATGCTGATGTGTATGGTGACGACACGTAGGCTAACTTGAAAGTATTTGGAGGTACAGAAAAAAAGTCTTTTTGCGGGCGGGAGTGGGACAAAACATAAATGTTGGGGGCGGGAGAAAGTAATATAGAAAGTAGTTGAGAACGTCAGTTATAACGACCCATGTATTAAAAAATTGTCGGGTTTAAACCGGGCTCATAATTACAGTTAATGTGTCGGGCAGGGCCGGACCGGGCTCGGACACAGCGGGCTCGGGTAGGGTCTTGCTTGATTTTTTTTGGGCCCGATCTAAGCTCTACCTCGGGTAAGTTATGCTAACACTTACAGGCACGAATCAGCCGTTTGTCCTTGGGGAATTTGTGGTGCCTCTCCCCCGTTTTTTGATGTATTCGTACATCCCGCACAAACACAATAGATAACCATTTTTGCTAGCTAGGTCTCCAATATAACGTAACTCCAGGCCTGGAGCATAGACAGTAAAAGCTTGGAGTACCTTTTATGACGTCACGCCCAGCCTAGTGGAAGGGAGTAAAACCACTGTAAAACGCACCAACTTTTCATATTATATTCAGCATTTTGGTATAAAAAACATAAAAAAACGATGGTGGGCGGTTCTTATCTTTATGTTTAGTAAGCACATTGCATTATCTTCGTGAAAAATTTTACCTGCAATTTACACTTTAAGGCAAGAAGGGAAGTGGCTCGAGTGTCCGCGGGAATTGGGCCCACTGCCGCCAGCGAGCCGCTAGTGGGCCCTTCCACCCGCGGGGATGGAGAGCTCGACGCTGTCAGCTTCCCGGACACGAGCTTCCGCCCCCCTCACGACGTTGCTGACTTCATCTCCTTCGGAGCTGGAGGGGAGGATGACTCCATGTCTCTTTTGGCGTCGGAGAAAGACTGGGGATCCGAGTCGTCCCCTCCCCAGCAAGAGAGCCCTGCGGACCTCCAGGAGGAGCTCTTCAGGGTCCTTAGCAAAGCCGTCGCCGAGCTGGATTTCTCGTGGAACGCACCGGACGAGCCAGCGAGGAGCAAGCTGGATACGTGGTTCCTCCAATCGAGCCGCCGTCAGGCCGCGTCGAAAAGGGGGACCCCGTTTTTCCCGGACGTCCACGAGCACGTGGTGAGATCGTGGGCTGCTCCCCAGTCAGCGCGCACCCACTCTGCCACGCAAGCCATGTTTGCTCACGTCGACGAGGCGGAGGCCCACGGTTACGTGCGCATGCCCCCCGTCGAAGAGACCGTCGCCACCCACCTGTGCCCGTCGACTTCTGCACTGGGTTCGGACCGCAGCTTGCCGTCCAAGCCATACAGATTCATGGCCCACCAGGCTGATAAAGCCTACGGAGCAGCGAGAGAGACTGTCTCAGCTCTCCATGCCATGGCTATCCTTCAGGTATTCCAGGCGAAGCTGCTTAAGTCCCTGGATGGCGTTGCCTCTGTGGCACTGACGTCATCCGGGATCTTCGTTCGGCAACGGACCTCGCGCTAGCGGCCACCAAACGCTCTGCACAGGCCGTTGGTCGCTCCATGGGATTCCTGGTGGTCCTTCACAGGCACCTGTGGCTGACTCTCTCTGACGTCAAGGACGCGGCCCGGAAAACGCTGCTCAACGCGCTGATCACTCCAGCCGGCCTCTTTAATGACGCCGTGGAGACAGTCACGGAAGCGCTACTCCGAGACTCAAAAACGTGCCAAAGTAATGAGCCATGTCATTCCGCGTCGGGCGCCACCAGCTCAATCTCGTTCCCGCTCTTCATCGGCCTCTCGAAACCGGCCTCAGGACCAGGCTAGACAGCCCGCGGTGCCCCGCGCCGAACCGAATGCTCGCGCCGGCCGGAGCGGACAGTGGTCGGGGCCGTGGAAGAAGGGACAGGGCCCACTAAGTCACTTTCTGGGCACATGGGAAAATATTCCAGGGATTTCACCATGGGTGCTAGGCATAATTCGACACGGGTATTCGGGAACGGGAAGTTCGCCGTTTGCTCGAGAAAGGGGCGATAGAACTGGTCCCCCCGGACGAACGGGAGAGTGGGTTCTACAGCCGCTACTTTGTAGTGCCAAAAAAAGGGGGGGGTCTCCATCTGATTCTGGACCTGAGACCCATCAACCGAGCGCTTCACAAGCGCGCGTTCAGAATGGCAACGTTGAAGCAGATCCTGGTACAGGTTTGTCCCGGGGATTGGTTCGCTTCGGTGGATTTAAAGGACGCGTACTTTCAAATCCAGATAGTGACGCGCCACAGGCGCTTTCTGAGATTTGCGTTCGAGGGCACGGCTTATCAGTACTCAGTACTCCCGTTCGGGTTGGCTCTGGCCCCCCGCACCTTTTCGAAGTGTATAGACGCGGCACTTTCTCCCCTCAGATCGAGCGGAATGTGCATCCTAAACTATCTGGACGACTGGCTGATTCTAGCTCACTCGAGAGATGTGCTAATCGGTCATGTGGAAGCGCTGCTTTGCCACCTGGATGCGTTGGGACTGCGTGTAAACAAGCAGAAAAGTGTGTTCGCTCCGAGTCAGACTGCAACATTTCTGGGTGTATGTTTGAACTCCGTGACGATGCGAGCCCATCTCTCCCGGGAACGCATAGAGACAATATCATCGTCTCTACGCCGAAGGAGTTTCAGAGGCTTCTGGGACTGATGGCAGCAGCTTCATCAGTGTGTCATCTGGGTCTGCTGCATATGCGACTGCTGCAGTTCTGGCTGAAAACTCGTGTTCCTCCGAGGGCGTGGTGTTCTGGCCACAAGCGCATCACGGTTACTCACAGTTGCGCCCGCACTCGTACCGTGGAAAAACCCGGAGTTATTCAGTTCAGGAGTCCCCGGATGCGTCAACCTCGGGCTGGGGAGTGGTATGTATGGGCATTCCGGCCTCAGGTTTGTGGACAGAGCCGCAGAGGAAGTGGCATATAAACCGCCTGGAGTTGGAGTTGGAGGTGGTGTCTCTAGCCCTCGAAGCTTTTCAGTCTCGGTTGGAGCAGCAGCATGTACTGATTCGAACCGACAACACGTCTGTGGTCTCGTACATAAATCGCCAAGGCGGCGTGCACTCCAGAGCCCTTTTCGAGCAGGCGGCGAGTCTCCTGCTGTGGGCAGACCAGCATTTTCTCTCCATAAGAGCAGCGCATATTCCCGGTGTCTTGAACCGCGGGGCGGATATGCTATCGATTAACGGGATTCCTCAAGGAAAGTGGAGGCTTCACCCTGGCTTGGTTCAAATGATTTGGGATCAATTCGGGAGGGCAGAAGTCGATCTGTTCGCCTCGAGCGAGAACAGTCAGGCGTTCTTCTCGCTGTTTCGCTCCCCTCTGGCGGGGGATGCCCTGACTTCGCGCTGGCCGAAAACCGGGCTTTACGCCTTCCCTCCAATGAAGATTCTGTCTGCGGTGATATGCAAAATCAGGGAGAAGGCATCTGTGATCCTCGTAGCCCCGAACTGGCCGAACCAGCCCTGGTTCGCGGACATGAGGGAAATTTTGGTGGGCTCCCCGTGGGAAATTCCCCTCAGGAGAGACCTGCTATCTCAAGCGAACGGCACGATATGGCACCCCAGCCCCGAGTTGTGGAACCTTCATGTGTGGCCGCTGCGGGTACCCTGAACGAGAGGGAAGCCCTGGTCTACTAGGCGTCTCTACGCTTCGAAATGGGGAGTTTTCTCGAAATGGTGCCAGGATGTCGGTATCGACCCGGATACCTGTTCTGTGTCGGATGTTCTGCGCTTTCTTCAGCACAGGATGGATAATGGGAGTTTGCCGTCTACGCTAAAGGTGTATGTGGCCGCTATTGCCGCGTTTCTCTCCCTGGCCGACGGACAGTCGATCGGTAAACACCCTCTGGTGATCAGTTTTCTCAGGGGAGCCAGGAGATTATGCCCTTCACGGCCGCCTTCTGTGCCGCCGTAGGATTTAGCCCTGGTTTTGAGAGCTGTCTCTTCCTCCGTTCGAGCCGCTGGCCTCGATCGTGATTAAGGAGCTTTCACTAAAGACTGCTTTACTTCTCGCCCTCACTTCAGCGAAACGCGGCGGTGACCTGAAGGCGTTCTCGGTAAGTAACGACTGCATTTGTTTTGGACCGGGCGACTGCAGCGTCATTCTTCGACCGAGACCGGGCTACGTCCCGAAGTCCCTCAATACTCCGTTCAGAGCACAGGTTGTTTCCCTGTCCGCCTTATCTGCTGAGCCGTCAGCCTCGCAGGACGCTGGCGCTCAGAGTGCTGTTTGCCCCGTCAGGGCTTTGCGGATGTATGCGAATCGCTTGGCCGCCTTTCGCCAGTCGGACCAGCTATTTGTGTGCTTTGGTGGATGTAACAAGGGACGTGGGGTTTCGAAGCAGAGGCGAGCTCACTGGATTGTGGATTAGAGCCCGACCGATGTTATCGGCCGATATTAGGTGTTTTCCTAACTATCGGTATCGGCATTTATAATGGCCGATAAATGAATATTTTTTTTAAAATGCGGGTGTGGTGATTCATGTAAGGACGGCGCTGCCAATAAAGCACATAAAAGCTGTCACAAAGAATTGGCAAAAGTAATGATTGTGAATACATCAATTATAGCAAGGAGACATTTTAATTGTTTATTAATAAACAAGTGTTTTCAGTCAGTGTCTCTGCAAAGTTGACAACGCTGACTCGCGATCTTCAGTGAACACGCCAGAGAGAATTGCACATTTCATACGGATTACAGCAGAGAGCAGTCTGTCTTTCGTTTTGAATTGTTCTGTTTAAAAGAAGACATTTCAATTAGGGGTGGCACGGTTCACAAAACCCACGGTTCGGTTCGTATCACGGTTTTAGGGTCACGGTTTTCGGTTCTGTACGGTTCTTGTTGTTGTTTTTTCTTTTAATCTTTAACACTCCAGAAATTTCCTTCAGCATATGATATATAGCTTATTAGCTTAATTATCCACAATTTAGAATACAGTATACATTTTTATATGTATTATGATCATTATGTAATCATGCACTATGAATTTGACTTGACTTTAGTTCAAGCACATTATTGGGACCATCTCTGAGTAAAAGCTAGGTGAGATTTTGATACAGCAAAAGAGAAGACATTGATGATTACATTCTTTTTGTTTATTTGGCACTACAAAAGGAGAATGTGTATTGTTATCTCTACAGGAACTTGTGCCTTTTTAGCACACAAAGATTAACTTGCATTTATCAATTATCAAACTGCCAACTTCAGTGTAGCTCTTACAAAAAACAATATTTTAAAAGAAAAAGAGAGGAACTCTTAAACCTCTGTCTTTTAAACAAGTCCAAAAATACTTTAAACATAAATATATAATATGATGCAAACACATAATATGAGGCTATAACTAGCAAAGGCCATAATCATAAAGTCAAGCATAATTTTAACTAGCTTAACACAAAAACATTATAAACAATGCTTCTATTCCCTGAGAGTGAGGATACATTTCTTTTACTTGAAATTAAAGTGCAGTATTTGGAAACTAGAGATTAAAGTGCCACTGTATGTATTTAAATATTAAAAACAAAAATGTTGGCTTTCAAAATGGCTATAAAATGTTGCATAAAAAACACTCCTCTGTTCACTTAATTTTCATATTCTTCTGCAAGAATATCAGTTTGTCCACATTTTCTGCCAAGAGGCGAGACCTACTTGCAGTGACTGTCCCCAGCTGTTGAGAAAACACGTTCACTTGGCACAGATGTACCTTGGACAGCGAGGTTGCGTTGGGCTAACTTAGCAATGTGAGGATACTTGTGCTCATTGCTCTTCCACCATGCGAGTGGGTCTTCATCCACAGAGATGCAGACTGTGGCCTTGTATAAGGTGACCTCTTCATGAATGATGTCTGACAAAGGTTTTGTTCTTCTTTCCTCTGTTTTAAACAAATCTGCAAATACCATTGCCATGGCAGATTTTTTCTGGGGAGGAAAATGGCCCTGGCTCCGCTCCTGAGGATGCACTGGCCGTTTGGCCTTCACTGCTGTGACCCTGATGAGTATATGACAAAATAAACATTTTGGAAATGTTAATAACAACAAATAGCTCTCATGGCAGCAAAAAGTTATTCTCTACTGGGCAGTGGGGAATAGAAAAATATTACAAAGGCACAAATAGATTAAATAGGCTTGGTTTAATAAAAAATTAAAATAAAACAGCAATTATCATTAGGATAAAAAACGAAAAAATAATATATAAAATCAAATTTAAGTTAGATAAAAAACAATACCTGCTTTTCAATGTCCACAATGTCCGTGGTTAGATCGTCGTAGATTTTATGAACACAGGCTTCTTCCAGGTAAGGCAGGGACTTGAATCTTGGATCAAGTGCTGTGGTTCTGTGCAGATAATCCTGAACACCAGGGTCATTGGCCCTCATTTATCAAAAGTGCGTACACCAAATTTCCAGCGTACACTCAAAACCACGGTGACTTTGAGATTTATCAATATGGACGTTGGCGTACGGCACGCTCAAATCCTACGCCAGCTCAGGAGGTGGTGTACGCACTTTTTGAGTTAGTGCGGAAATGCGCAGAAAAACAATCCCTAACACCACAAGACGGTGCGGTGAGACGTGCATGCTCGGGCAGATTCGGCTTGAAGTCGTTCATCATCGGACGCGGCGCCGCGCGTGCTGTTACAAAAAAAGCCGTGCACACAGCCAAGCCAAATGGGGTCTTGCCGGTCTTGCGCACCTTTGCGATCATGCGGACGCGACGAGTATAAACAAGGCTTTACTCCGTGTCAGCGCGCGCTCTGATCGGTAAAGGTGCACAGACCTCTCCCGTAGGGATCGACCGATATGGATTTTTTAGTGCCGATACCGATACCGATTTTTTCCCCATCAGCCTTAGCCGATGACCGATACGGGCTGCCGATTTTCTTGAGCCGATATTTGGAGCCGATACATTTTGCTCCCTCAATTTACATCATAAAAATGACATGATGTTAACAAATGTTACAGGTCTCAATTTAATAAAAGTAACATTTATTTAACGTAAAAAAATCTATATTTAACAAATAGTAAAAACATGTGAGGTAGAACAAGAACAAGTAGATAAACAATATTTAACAAATATTAAAAACATGAGGTAGAACAAAAAAAAGTTCACTGCTGAAAATAAATATTTAAGCATAAATAAAATAATTACACTATTGCACACAGTAGCAACCAGCATAATAAAGTGCACAGTGCACACTGTACTTCATTTTAAAAGTAACAAACTATTTACTGCCATGGTTTAAATTTGTCTACATAAAATAAAATGAGCATGTCTAGTCTCTAATATCACTGCGATGGCGAGGGAGACACACACCACACGCGTCCAAACCTCAGCCAGGTGGTCGCAAAAAGCACGGAACAACGTTGGTATTACTTAATCCTATGACCAGTGTTCGTAACGGCTACCGTACGCATACTAGGGCTGTCAAAATTGTTCAAATGGCGTTTGTATATTCCCTCTAAAAAACATATTTGAGCATATCGTCGTGCATTTGGTCAATGACGCGCATTACGTCAATAACAGGACAAATTAATACAAAGAGACATAACTAATAGTATTAAGTAGCTTATTTGAGTTTAAACATATTTGACAACGTATTACTACAAAAAAAACGAGTAAATCAACTAATGGCCAAGACCGCAGAGCTCACTCTGGCTCGCCCGGACTCGCAGGCGCACTCTCTCTCTCTCGCACTCACCCTCACGCTCTCCGCGCATACCGGTTTAAATGAACAACAACAAACAAATGTTGAGTGCTGATCAAGAGTTTTGTGCAAGCAATTTAAGGTATATAGCAGGCTTCATTCAGTGATTGAAACAAATACATTAATTGAAGTTTCACAGTACATAGAACCGACACTGAGCGCTCCGAGCGAGCTGTGCTGTGGTAACGTTAGTCTGCTGCCGCGGGCGTGTTTTTCCACATTCGAATATTAATTTTCACCTTCAAAATTCAGTTTTTTTTAAACTATTCGAATATATATTCGTATTTAGAATATTCATTGACAGCCCTAATGCATACTGAACGGATAGCCTACAGCTATTTGCAGCTCCCTAAATACAATGGCAAGCAAGCAGTTTTATAGACGAGTCATTCTCGTTTTCCATTTGGACCCACAAACTTGCTTAGCTATATAGTTGCAACCACATAACAGTTATAAAGCAACGTGTTTCCATTTTCAAAGTGTTTGACAATATTTCAGCAGTCAAACAGTTAAAAGATGCTTTGAAAGTTTAAAAGTTACCGTTATCTTGAAGCGCAGGTTGCACTCTGCTAGTGGGGGAGGGACAGTGCAGGGTCTGCACGTGAACTGCAGCGTCTCCAGCAGCACAGAGCTGCCTGTGGACGCCTGTCTATAAATAATGCCGGGAAAAAACTATCGGCGAACGCAGCAGCCGCATATCGGCCGATTCCGATACACGTAAAAAACGCAAATATCGGCCCGATATATCGGCCGGCCGATATATCGGTCGATCACTACTCTCCCGTATCATCTCCAGCAGTAGCAGCCTCTGTTTCCCTCTTAAGCTGATATTAGTATTTAAACATTCTCTATGAGAAAAAATGTTTGTAAAAAATATTTTAATAGCACGGTTTTGGCGGTTATAGAGTTCTAATGACGGTGTTCAACTATAACCGTCGGTCTCACGGTTATATAATAACCGTCACACCCCTAACTCCACATCACATCATTATCATCATCACTATTGTACACCTACATGTGACGTGATTCGAAATTGAATGCTAATTCAAGAGACGTGCTGTAAAACAATGCATTGTGATAGGTCATTTCGGCTCCACGTCAGAGAAGTTTCTCTTCTTTGCCGTCTTCCGTGTGTCCATGGCGTAAAATGAGGGCGTGGGGAAGCGGAGACTTGAATATATAGGGGCGTGCTATTCTAATGACGATCGTTTTCAGCCGCGGGATTTATCAAGGGCAGTATTGCATACACCTGGATTTCAAAGGTACGCACAGCTTCATAAATCAGGCGGTGAGAGGAGTGTAAGCATAATCTAACGCCAACATATACACCCGTTTCTACTCAAGAATGATAAATGAGGGCCAATGTATCTGCCTTTAAGGTCTTTAGTGATGGCTGCCTTAGCTTCTTTGATGGTGGTACTGTCCTCTGCACTTGATGTCATGGATTTCAGTATCTTCTGCAGTGGGATAATCATTGAAACTGAGGGTGATGTTTCTGTGCTCATGAGGGGGATTACATTCTTCAGAGGTTTGAGAATATTAATGAGACCCTCTGCCAGTTTTGTCTCACTTTCAGTTAACAAGGCAATGTCCTTGACTTTCTTCTTCATATCCTTGTCCATCACGGCAGAGTAGATGGCAGCCTGTTGCTCCACATAACGTTCTAACATGTCATATGTGGAGTTCCAACGAGTTGTTACGTCGTGAATTAGTTTGTGAACAGGCAATTCCAGCATATCCTGCTTGGTTTTCAGAGCATGGGCAGCTGTTGTGCTTCGGTGAAAGAAGCTAACCACCTTCCTAACCTTCCCCAAGAGTCGGGATACTTGGTTTAGTGAGATTGCACTCTTGGCTGCAAGGTTAACTGTGTGTGCGAAGCACACGATCTGTGGCCCAAGTCCCGCGGCTAAATTGATAGCATTCACTATATTGTTTGCATTATCTGTAGTAACAGGAATTATGCTATTTATCCTCTCCAGTTTCCATTCCGCCACCGCGTCTGTCAACATTTCAGAGAGATGCTCACTGGTATGACTTTCATAAATGGGGCGTGTTTGCAAAACGCAGCTTCTCATCCCCACTCCGAAGTAATATAGTGAGCGGTCACCGTGAGGAAACTTTCAGTGACCCTGGAGGTCCATCCATCTGTAGTGAGAGCTACGTGGGCTGTTTCGGACAATTCTTTTTCAATTTCTCCTCGTGTCTCGTCATACAGTTTTGGAATTATAGTGGTGCCGAAGTGTCGACGGGAGGGAATACTATACCGCAGCTCGAGTACATTCATCAGCTGACGAAATCCTTCACACTCAATCACGCTGTACGGTTGCATATCTTTTGCTATAAACATCCCCAATGCTTTAGTTATGGCTATTGTCCGACTTATTGAGAGGTTGCCTAAATGCTGCGGACAGTAGAAGTTTTTTCCTAACCGGCTCTCTCCTGTTTATGCTTACCGACACATTGGCGTGATGTGTTCTCAAATGAACAGTCATATTAGAAGTGTTGCCATTAGCATATTAAATGCATTTTGCGCAATGCTTGCACACAGTCGCAGTTCTATCCACTGTTTTATTTCCGTTGTCATCGTAAGTAATAGGAAATCCAAAATGTTCCCACACACCGGATTTGAACGACGCGGGCGCATCAGCCAACTCCGGGCAGCCTTCATTATCTCCTCCACTTGCCATTTCTGCAGCACACTTTTACTGTGTTTTTGTATGTTCGCGCGAAACGGTTTGAGGCGAAACTGTCTGAGCACGAGGCTACATTGCGCATGCGTCGAACCGTGTGAACCGTGACCAAGACAAGCGAACCGAACCGAGACAAGCGAACCGAACGGTTCGGGTGTTTTTTCATGTACCGCGCCCCCCCTAATTTCAATATAGATATATTTCTCAGGTCTATAGCCTATGCTGAGTTTCGGTTAATTTATAAGACGAGTTGCAGTTCACGCGCCGGCGCCTCCATGTCGAGATTATCTATTGTCTGCTATATTTACTTATTTATTAAATCCAGGCAATTGGTTGATGAAACATTGATTAAAATTAAGATACAATTAATACAAAACGAAATTCACTTTAATGAAAGGCTTTATGCTTTCTGTTTGAGGTCTCTGAAAGTTTTAAAGTCTTTTAGTGCCGCTTTCAGAGCTTGTCACATCCGTTTTTCCTCATAAATGCGAACACGAAAAATAAAATAAAATGAATATTTTATGTTCTGTTGAGAGCCAACCCTTCTTCATCCGGTGGGTAGTAGCCTATTACTTTTGATTTGCGCAGTGTAATTCACAGAATTGATTTCTCTGCTACCAGCCTCTGTCACATATTGTGTGAGCTTGTGTAGGGTTGCCGCGGTGAGGAAAATTTCCCACCGGTTAATCGACGTGTCACAACACCGGTAATCCCGGTGTCACCGTGGGGGGGCGGGGCGGGGGGGTTAAATAGCTTTTAAATGCGTGCGCGTTATACTTTCACTTTCGAAATAAGCGTCAATTGGCAATTCAGCGTCAATTGCTTGAATGGACAAAAAAACAACAACTCAGCTCGCTGATAATAAAACGGGGTTAAATAGCTTTTAAATGCGTGCGCGTTATACTTTCACTTTCGAAATAAGCGTCAATTGGCAATTCAGCGTCAATTGCTTGAATGGACAAAAAAACAACAACTCGGCTCGCTGATAATAAAACTTTTATTTATAGACAGAACTTTTATTAGCATAACGAACGAATAAAAATAACCCCATGCATAGGCTGAAAATCGTCAAACTGTGGGCCCAAACAAATAAGAACCATTAAACGTTTATTAACGAATAAGAAAATAAAACAGGCCTAAATAAATTACACATGAAGTCGTTCATCATCGGACGCGGCGCCGCGCGTGCTGTTACAAAAAAAGCCGTGCACACAGCCAAGCCAAATGGGGTCTTGCCGGTCTTGCGCACCTTTGCGATCATGCGGACGCGACGAGTATAAACAAGGCTTTACTCCGTGTCAGCGCGCGCTCTGATCGGTAAAGGTGCACAGACCTCTCCCGTAGGGATCGACCGATATGGATTTTTTAGTGCCGATACCGATACCGATTTTTTCCCCATCAGCCTTAGCCGATGACCGATACGGGCTGCCGATTTTCTTGAGCCGATATTTGGAGCCGATACATTTTGCTCCCTCAATTTACATCATAAAAATGACATGATGTTAACAAATGTTACAGGTCTCAATTTAATAAAAGTAACATTTATTTAACGTAAAAAAATCTATATTTAACAAATAGTAAAAACATGTGAGGTAGAACAAGAACAAGTAGATAAACAATATTTAACAAATATTAAAAACATGAGGTAGAACAAAAAAAAGTTCACTGCTGAAAATAAATATTTAAGCATAAATAAAATAATTACACTATTGCACACAGTAGCAACCAGCATAATAAAGTGCACAGTGCACACTGTACTTCATTTTAAAAGTAACAAACTATTTACTGCCATGGTTTAAATTTGTCTACATAAAATAAAATGAGCATGTCTAGTCTCTAATATCACTGCGATGGCGAGGGAGACACACACCACACGCGTCCAAACCTCAGCCAGGTGGTCGCAAAAAGCACGGAACAACGTTGGTATTACTTAATCCTATGACCAGTGTTCGTAACGGCTACCGTACGCATACTAGGGCTGTCAAAATTGTTCAAATGGCGTTTGTATATTCCCTCTAAAAAACATATTTGAGCATATCGTCGTGCATTTGGTCAATGACGCGCATTACGTCAATAACAGGACAAATTAATACAAAGAGACATAACTAATAGTATTAAGTAGCTTATTTGAGTTTAAACATATTTGACAACGTATTACTACAAAAAAAACGAGTAAATCAACTAATGGCCAAGACCGCAGAGCTCACTCTGGCTCGCCCGGACTCGCAGGCGCACTCTCTCTCTCTCGCACTCACCCTCACGCTCTCCGCGCATACCGGTTTAAATGAACAACAACAAACAAATGTTGAGTGCTGATCAAGAGTTTTGTGCAAGCAATTTAAGGTATATAGCAGGCTTCATTCAGTGATTGAAACAAATACATTAATTGAAGTTTCACAGTACATAGAACCGACACTGAGCGCTCCGAGCGAGCTGTGCTGTGGTAACGTTAGTCTGCTGCCGCGGGCGTGTTTTTCCACATTCGAATATTAATTTTCACCTTCAAAATTCAGTTTTTTTTAAACTATTCGAATATATATTCGTATTTAGAATATTCATTGACAGCCCTAATGCATACTGAACGGATAGCCTACAGCTATTTGCAGCTCCCTAAATACAATGGCAAGCAAGCAGTTTTATAGACGAGTCATTCTCGTTTTCCATTTGGACCCACAAACTTGCTTAGCTATATAGTTGCAACCACATAACAGTTATAAAGCAACGTGTTTCCATTTTCAAAGTGTTTGACAATATTTCAGCAGTCAAACAGTTAAAAGATGCTTTGAAAGTTTAAAAGTTACCGTTATCTTGAAGCGCAGGTTGCACTCTGCTAGTGGGGGAGGGACAGTGCAGGGTCTGCACGTGAACTGCAGCGTCTCCAGCAGCACAGAGCTGCCTGTGGACGCCTGTCTATAAATAATGCCGGGAAAAAACTATCGGCGAACGCAGCAGCCGCATATCGGCCGATTCCGATACACGTAAAAAACGCAAATATCGGCCCGATATATCGGCCGGCCGATATATCGGTCGATCACTACTCTCCCGTATCATCTCCAGCAGTAGCAGCCTCTGTTTCCCTCTTAAGCTGATATTAGTATTTAAACATTCTCTATGAGAAAAAATGTTTGTAAAAAATATTTTAATAGCACGGTTTTGGCGGTTATAGAGTTCTAATGACGGTGTTCAACTATAACCGTCGGTCTCACGGTTATATAATAACCGTCACACCCCTAACTCCACATCACATCATTATCATCATCACTATTGTACACCTACATGTGACGTGATTCGAAATTGAATGCTAATTCAAGAGACGTGCTGTAAAACAATGCATTGTGATAGGTCATTTCGGCTCCACGTCAGAGAAGTTTCTCTTCTTTGCCGTCTTCCGTGTGTCCATGGCGTAAAATGAGGGCGTGGGGAAGCGGAGACTTGAATATATAGGGGCGTGCTATTCTAATGACGATCGTTTTCAGCCGCGGGATTTATCAAGGGCAGTATTGCATACACCTGGATTTCAAAGGTACGCACAGCTTCATAAATCAGGCGGTGAGAGGAGTGTAAGCATAATCTAACGCCAACATATACACCCGTTTCTACTCAAGAATGATAAATGAGGGCCAATGTATCTGCCTTTAAGGTCTTTAGTGATGGCTGCCTTAGCTTCTTTGATGGTGGTACTGTCCTCTGCACTTGATGTCATGGATTTCAGTATCTTCTGCAGTGGGATAATCATTGAAACTGAGGGTGATGTTTCTGTGCTCATGAGGGGGATTACATTCTTCAGAGGTTTGAGAATATTAATGAGACCCTCTGCCAGTTTTGTCTCACTTTCAGTTAACAAGGCAATGTCCTTGACTTTCTTCTTCATATCCTTGTCCATCACGGCAGAGTAGATGGCAGCCTGTTGCTCCACATAACGTTCTAACATGTCATATGTGGAGTTCCAACGAGTTGTTACGTCGTGAATTAGTTTGTGAACAGGCAATTCCAGCATATCCTGCTTGGTTTTCAGAGCATGGGCAGCTGTTGTGCTTCGGTGAAAGAAGCTAACCACCTTCCTAACCTTCCCCAAGAGTCGGGATACTTGGTTTAGTGAGATTGCACTCTTGGCTGCAAGGTTAACTGTGTGTGCGAAGCACACGATCTGTGGCCCAAGTCCCGCGGCTAAATTGATAGCATTCACTATATTGTTTGCATTATCTGTAGTAACAGGAATTATGCTATTTATCCTCTCCAGTTTCCATTCCGCCACCGCGTCTGTCAACATTTCAGAGAGATGCTCACTGGTATGACTTTCATAAATGGGGCGTGTTTGCAAAACGCAGCTTCTCATCCCCACTCCGAAGTAATATAGTGAGCGGTCACCGTGAGGAAACTTTCAGTGACCCTGGAGGTCCATCCATCTGTAGTGAGAGCTACGTGGGCTGTTTCGGACAATTCTTTTTCAATTTCTCCTCGTGTCTCGTCATACAGTTTTGGAATTATAGTGGTGCCGAAGTGTCGACGGGAGGGAATACTATACCGCAGCTCGAGTACATTCATCAGCTGACGAAATCCTTCACACTCAATCACGCTGTACGGTTGCATATCTTTTGCTATAAACATCCCCAATGCTTTAGTTATGGCTATTGTCCGACTTATTGAGAGGTTGCCTAAATGCTGCGGACAGTAGAAGTTTTTTCCTAACCGGCTCTCTCCTGTTTATGCTTACCGACACATTGGCGTGATGTGTTCTCAAATGAACAGTCATATTAGAAGTGTTGCCATTAGCATATTAAATGCATTTTGCGCAATGCTTGCACACAGTCGCAGTTCTATCCACTGTTTTATTTCCGTTGTCATCGTAAGTAATAGGAAATCCAAAATGTTCCCACACACCGGATTTGAACGACGCGGGCGCATCAGCCAACTCCGGGCAGCCTTCATTATCTCCTCCACTTGCCATTTCTGCAGCACACTTTTACTGTGTTTTTGTATGTTCGCGCGAAACGGTTTGAGGCGAAACTGTCTGAGCACGAGGCTACATTGCGCATGCGTCGAACCGTGTGAACCGTGACCAAGACAAGCGAACCGAACCGAGACAAGCGAACCGAACGGTTCGGGTGTTTTTTCATGTACCGCGCCCCCCCTAATTTCAATATAGATATATTTCTCAGGTCTATAGCCTATGCTGAGTTTCGGTTAATTTATAAGACGAGTTGCAGTTCACGCGCCGGCGCCTCCATGTCGAGATTATCTATTGTCTGCTATATTTACTTATTTATTAAATCCAGGCAATTGGTTGATGAAACATTGATTAAAATTAAGATACAATTAATACAAAACGAAATTCACTTTAATGAAAGGCTTTATGCTTTCTGTTTGAGGTCTCTGAAAGTTTTAAAGTCTTTTAGTGCCGCTTTCAGAGCTTGTCACATCCGTTTTTCCTCATAAATGCGAACACGAAAAATAAAATAAAATGAATATTTTATGTTCTGTTGAGAGCCAACCCTTCTTCATCCGGTGGGTAGTAGCCTATTACTTTTGATTTGCGCAGTGTAATTCACAGAATTGATTTCTCTGCTACCAGCCTCTGTCACATATTGTGTGAGCTTGTGTAGGGTTGCCGCGGTGAGGAAAATTTCCCACCGGTTAATCGACGTGTCACAACACCGGTAATCCCGGTGTCACCGTGGGGGGGCGGGGCGGGGGGGTTAAATAGCTTTTAAATGCGTGCGCGTTATACTTTCACTTTCGAAATAAGCGTCAATTGGCAATTCAGCGTCAATTGCTTGAATGGACAAAAAAACAACAACTCAGCTCGCTGATAATAAAACGGGGTTAAATAGCTTTTAAATGCGTGCGCGTTATACTTTCACTTTCGAAATAAGCGTCAATTGGCAATTCAGCGTCAATTGCTTGAATGGACAAAAAAACAACAACTCGGCTCGCTGATAATAAAACTTTTATTTATAGACAGAACTTTTATTAGCATAACGAACGAATAAAAATAACCCCATGCATAGGCTGAAAATCGTCAAACTGTGGGCCCAAACAAATAAGAACCATTAAACGTTTATTAACGAATAAGAAAATAAAACAGGCCTAAATAAATTACACATGAAGTCGTTCATCATCGGACGCGGCGCCGCGCGTGCTGTTACAAAAAAAGCCGTGCACACAGCCAAGCCAAATGGGGTCTTGCCGGTCTTGCGCACCTTTGCGATCATGCGGACGCGACGAGTATAAACAAGGCTTTACTCCGTGTCAGCGCGCGCTCTGATCGGTAAAGGTGCACAGACCTCTCCCGTAGGGATCGACCGATATGGATTTTTTAGTGCCGATACCGATACCGATTTTTTCCCCATCAGCCTTAGCCGATGACCGATACGGGCTGCCGATTTTCTTGAGCCGATATTTGGAGCCGATACATTTTGCTCCCTCAATTTACATCATAAAAATGACATGATGTTAACAAATGTTACAGGTCTCAATTTAATAAAAGTAACATTTATTTAACGTAAAAAAATCTATATTTAACAAATAGTAAAAACATGTGAGGTAGAACAAGAACAAGTAGATAAACAATATTTAACAAATATTAAAAACATGAGGTAGAACAAAAAAAAGTTCACTGCTGAAAATAAATATTTAAGCATAAATAAAATAATTACACTATTGCACACAGTAGCAACCAGCATAATAAAGTGCACAGTGCACACTGTACTTCATTTTAAAAGTAACAAACTATTTACTGCCATGGTTTAAATTTGTCTACATAAAATAAAATGAGCATGTCTAGTCTCTAATATCACTGCGATGGCGAGGGAGACACACACCACACGCGTCCAAACCTCAGCCAGGTGGTCGCAAAAAGCACGGAACAACGTTGGTATTACTTAATCCTATGACCAGTGTTCGTAACGGCTACCGTACGCATACTAGGGCTGTCAAAATTGTTCAAATGGCGTTTGTATATTCCCTCTAAAAAACATATTTGAGCATATCGTCGTGCATTTGGTCAATGACGCGCATTACGTCAATAACAGGACAAATTAATACAAAGAGACATAACTAATAGTATTAAGTAGCTTATTTGAGTTTAAACATATTTGACAACGTATTACTACAAAAAAAACGAGTAAATCAACTAATGGCCAAGACCGCAGAGCTCACTCTGGCTCGCCCGGACTCGCAGGCGCACTCTCTCTCTCTCGCACTCACCCTCACGCTCTCCGCGCATACCGGTTTAAATGAACAACAACAAACAAATGTTGAGTGCTGATCAAGAGTTTTGTGCAAGCAATTTAAGGTATATAGCAGGCTTCATTCAGTGATTGAAACAAATACATTAATTGAAGTTTCACAGTACATAGAACCGACACTGAGCGCTCCGAGCGAGCTGTGCTGTGGTAACGTTAGTCTGCTGCCGCGGGCGTGTTTTTCCACATTCGAATATTAATTTTCACCTTCAAAATTCAGTTTTTTTTAAACTATTCGAATATATATTCGTATTTAGAATATTCATTGACAGCCCTAATGCATACTGAACGGATAGCCTACAGCTATTTGCAGCTCCCTAAATACAATGGCAAGCAAGCAGTTTTATAGACGAGTCATTCTCGTTTTCCATTTGGACCCACAAACTTGCTTAGCTATATAGTTGCAACCACATAACAGTTATAAAGCAACGTGTTTCCATTTTCAAAGTGTTTGACAATATTTCAGCAGTCAAACAGTTAAAAGATGCTTTGAAAGTTTAAAAGTTACCGTTATCTTGAAGCGCAGGTTGCACTCTGCTAGTGGGGGAGGGACAGTGCAGGGTCTGCACGTGAACTGCAGCGTCTCCAGCAGCACAGAGCTGCCTGTGGACGCCTGTCTATAAATAATGCCGGGAAAAAACTATCGGCGAACGCAGCAGCCGCATATCGGCCGATTCCGATACACGTAAAAAACGCAAATATCGGCCCGATATATCGGCCGGCCGATATATCGGTCGATCACTACTCTCCCGTATCATCTCCAGCAGTAGCAGCCTCTGTTTCCCTCTTAAGCTGATATTAGTATTTAAACATTCTCTATGAGAAAAAATGTTTGTAAAAAATATTTTAATAGCACGGTTTTGGCGGTTATAGAGTTCTAATGACGGTGTTCAACTATAACCGTCGGTCTCACGGTTATATAATAACCGTCACACCCCTAACTCCACATCACATCATTATCATCATCACTATTGTACACCTACATGTGACGTGATTCGAAATTGAATGCTAATTCAAGAGACGTGCTGTAAAACAATGCATTGTGATAGGTCATTTCGGCTCCACGTCAGAGAAGTTTCTCTTCTTTGCCGTCTTCCGTGTGTCCATGGCGTAAAATGAGGGCGTGGGGAAGCGGAGACTTGAATATATAGGGGCGTGCTATTCTAATGACGATCGTTTTCAGCCGCGGGATTTATCAAGGGCAGTATTGCATACACCTGGATTTCAAAGGTACGCACAGCTTCATAAATCAGGCGGTGAGAGGAGTGTAAGCATAATCTAACGCCAACATATACACCCGTTTCTACTCAAGAATGATAAATGAGGGCCAATGTATCTGCCTTTAAGGTCTTTAGTGATGGCTGCCTTAGCTTCTTTGATGGTGGTACTGTCCTCTGCACTTGATGTCATGGATTTCAGTATCTTCTGCAGTGGGATAATCATTGAAACTGAGGGTGATGTTTCTGTGCTCATGAGGGGGATTACATTCTTCAGAGGTTTGAGAATATTAATGAGACCCTCTGCCAGTTTTGTCTCACTTTCAGTTAACAAGGCAATGTCCTTGACTTTCTTCTTCATATCCTTGTCCATCACGGCAGAGTAGATGGCAGCCTGTTGCTCCACATAACGTTCTAACATGTCATATGTGGAGTTCCAACGAGTTGTTACGTCGTGAATTAGTTTGTGAACAGGCAATTCCAGCATATCCTGCTTGGTTTTCAGAGCATGGGCAGCTGTTGTGCTTCGGTGAAAGAAGCTAACCACCTTCCTAACCTTCCCCAAGAGTCGGGATACTTGGTTTAGTGAGATTGCACTCTTGGCTGCAAGGTTAACTGTGTGTGCGAAGCACACGATCTGTGGCCCAAGTCCCGCGGCTAAATTGATAGCATTCACTATATTGTTTGCATTATCTGTAGTAACAGGAATTATGCTATTTATCCTCTCCAGTTTCCATTCCGCCACCGCGTCTGTCAACATTTCAGAGAGATGCTCACTGGTATGACTTTCATAAATGGGGCGTGTTTGCAAAACGCAGCTTCTCATCCCCACTCCGAAGTAATATAGTGAGCGGTCACCGTGAGGAAACTTTCAGTGACCCTGGAGGTCCATCCATCTGTAGTGAGAGCTACGTGGGCTGTTTCGGACAATTCTTTTTCAATTTCTCCTCGTGTCTCGTCATACAGTTTTGGAATTATAGTGGTGCCGAAGTGTCGACGGGAGGGAATACTATACCGCAGCTCGAGTACATTCATCAGCTGACGAAATCCTTCACACTCAATCACGCTGTACGGTTGCATATCTTTTGCTATAAACATCCCCAATGCTTTAGTTATGGCTATTGTCCGACTTATTGAGAGGTTGCCTAAATGCTGCGGACAGTAGAAGTTTTTTCCTAACCGGCTCTCTCCTGTTTATGCTTACCGACACATTGGCGTGATGTGTTCTCAAATGAACAGTCATATTAGAAGTGTTGCCATTAGCATATTAAATGCATTTTGCGCAATGCTTGCACACAGTCGCAGTTCTATCCACTGTTTTATTTCCGTTGTCATCGTAAGTAATAGGAAATCCAAAATGTTCCCACACACCGGATTTGAACGACGCGGGCGCATCAGCCAACTCCGGGCAGCCTTCATTATCTCCTCCACTTGCCATTTCTGCAGCACACTTTTACTGTGTTTTTGTATGTTCGCGCGAAACGGTTTGAGGCGAAACTGTCTGAGCACGAGGCTACATTGCGCATGCGTCGAACCGTGTGAACCGTGACCAAGACAAGCGAACCGAACCGAGACAAGCGAACCGAACGGTTCGGGTGTTTTTTCATGTACCGCGCCCCCCCTAATTTCAATATAGATATATTTCTCAGGTCTATAGCCTATGCTGAGTTTCGGTTAATTTATAAGACGAGTTGCAGTTCACGCGCCGGCGCCTCCATGTCGAGATTATCTATTGTCTGCTATATTTACTTATTTATTAAATCCAGGCAATTGGTTGATGAAACATTGATTAAAATTAAGATACAATTAATACAAAACGAAATTCACTTTAATGAAAGGCTTTATGCTTTCTGTTTGAGGTCTCTGAAAGTTTTAAAGTCTTTTAGTGCCGCTTTCAGAGCTTGTCACATCCGTTTTTCCTCATAAATGCGAACACGAAAAATAAAATAAAATGAATATTTTATGTTCTGTTGAGAGCCAACCCTTCTTCATCCGGTGGGTAGTAGCCTATTACTTTTGATTTGCGCAGTGTAATTCACAGAATTGATTTCTCTGCTACCAGCCTCTGTCACATATTGTGTGAGCTTGTGTAGGGTTGCCGCGGTGAGGAAAATTTCCCACCGGTTAATCGACGTGTCACAACACCGGTAATCCCGGTGTCACCGTGGGGGGGCGGGGCGGGGGGGTTAAATAGCTTTTAAATGCGTGCGCGTTATACTTTCACTTTCGAAATAAGCGTCAATTGGCAATTCAGCGTCAATTGCTTGAATGGACAAAAAAACAACAACTCAGCTCGCTGATAATAAAACGGGGTTAAATAGCTTTTAAATGCGTGCGCGTTATACTTTCACTTTCGAAATAAGCGTCAATTGGCAATTCAGCGTCAATTGCTTGAATGGACAAAAAAACAACAACTCGGCTCGCTGATAATAAAACTTTTATTTATAGACAGAACTTTTATTAGCATAACGAACGAATAAAAATAACCCCATGCATAGGCTGAAAATCGTCAAACTGTGGGCCCAAACAAATAAGAACCATTAAACGTTTATTAACGAATAAGAAAATAAAACAGGCCTAAATAAATTACACATTCCGCCATTATCTTGCTTTTCTTTAATTTGACTCGTTCTCATCTCCACACGTGCTAAATGGAATCCTGATGCTTGCTGATCTGTGACGTGACTAGCTCTTGGCACGCACTGCGCAGTTCAGTTTTTAATTATAATGTATGCTCTCTTCTGAACTAAATAATTGATAATTATTATTTTTAATTAATTCAAATAAATATTTTAGCAAAAACGAATACTTTAAAAAAGTCAAGACATCGCGGTGTCACGGTGGGAAAGTGATGTCACCGGTGATGGGGCTTAAAACCGGTAACACCGTCTATCGCGGCAAGCCTAAGCTTGTGATGACTAGGGAAAGGGCGCAGCTGAGAAGTCCTGTCTGCTATATTTACTTCATATTTATTAAATCCAGGCAATTGGTTGATGAAACATTGATTAAAATGCGTTGCGAGAGCGACAAATCTCCAACATGTAAACTGATGGCCCATTCTGCTTTGTAACGGGCGCTTTTTCGCGTCTAGGGTAAACAGCTGTTGCGACGCCAGCAGTAACGGCCGCGTCCGGTGTAGACGGTGTTAAAGCTCATTCTGCCTATAACGCTACACATCAAGCAATATTCCAATAATTTATATAATTATAACACTATGTTTCACGTTTAGTACATTTTGCTTACTACTTATTTACAAATAGTATAAAAGTACTGTACATATGTAATTAAAAACGCTTTCATTATGATATTATTCATTTTCAGGGCCGGCTCTAGCCCTTTGGTTGCCCTAGGTGAGATTGAGTTTTGCGCCCCCTCAATTTTGAACTCTCAAAGTGCACCAGATTGATGATTTTAACACCTGTCCTTTGGAATTCTCTGCCTCTTGAACTTAGGGAAGCCTAGTCTTATGCCATTTTTAAAGGTCAACTTATGACATACTTTTTAAACATGCATTCACTTGTTGTGTTTTTTTTTTTTTTTTTTTTTTTTTACAATTGCCCATTGTTTAGGCCTATACAGCGCTTTGAGAAGCTGCTTTTAAAGGTGCTTTATAAAACACAAAATAATAATAATAACCTTTATTTTATAAAGCGCCTTTAAAAGCTGCTTCTCACATTACACTACTTCTTCTTCTACATTACACAGCTTCTTCTTCTACATTACACTACTGCATAATAATAGTTATAATATTAATCCCATGACAGTAATAGCCATATATTGTAAAACAAATGCAATAATAAAAATTAAGGAAACTTTCATAGCCTAATAAGTTTTGTACACATTTCTATACTTAAAAGCAAGTTATAACCCAGCGCCACCAATTAAACAAAACAAAACGAATGGGCCGCCTATGTACGAGTTTTATGGGCCATTCAGACAAAATATAAATAAATATATAAAAGTATTCGAGATGTATCAGCCCAAAAAGCACGTCGGCCCACCGGGAATCTCCCGGTAGTCCCGGGAGATTAGCTCAATACTAAGTAAATTTATTTCGTTTGACACCCTAATGGCTGAGATGAGAAGACTTACCTCATACTGGGCTTTCTTTTTATCTTGTTCCTTTCTCCTTTTCTTCCCTGTGCACCAGAGGGTTTAGACTGCTTCATTTTCGATCAACGCGCCAGCACTTGCCTTGCCTAACCCAACGCAACGCAACTCCCCCCTCCCCCATTAGGAAATGATCGACAATAATCATCAATTCAATCTAATAATCAAGTTGACAAGTAATTAAACGTGTGGCTGAGGGGCGCCTTATGATGATCATGTTTAATAAACATGTTTTATTTCGCTTGTCATTCTAATTCTATGATTAATGGGAAGTAGGCAAAGGGCGACACTAGAGGGCGCCTGTGCCCCCAACACATTTGCCGCCCTAGACAATCGCCTAGTTCGCCTATAGCAATCGCGGGCCGTGTTCATTTTACTTTAGTAAAAAGATTTGAGTTCTTCCTCCACTGGTAGAGATTAGAGGAATTAAAACTAAAAATAGAAGATCATATTTTACATTACATTTTACATTAATCCATGATTAACTAACTGTATTTTTTCTACATTTCTGAAATGCAATTTCTGTAAAGATGCTTTGAAACAATATGTATTGTGAAAAGCGCTATACAAATACATTTGAATTTAAAGTAACAACAGGTCGTTTTTTGCTCTCGGGCTCCCCCTACAGTTGGGAAACAGTATTGTCCTCTACTACTGTCGTAAACTGTCATCCTACATGCACATGCATTTGTTGACAACCATGATAGCCCTGAACACTGTAGGAGGAGGTCACATGCAGGTGTTCTCGCGTGTGTGAAATGTCTTCATCCCAGGTACAGTGGCATATATTTCAGCATGTCATATGAATATAATTTCATGTGTTTTATTTTTTTTATAACGACAAATGATCGCGTTTACAAGCCAGCGTCATTATAGTAGCCTAGTCTATTGGTTACCGTTTTACTGAATCTATATGATACTTCAATGCAATGTTTGAGTAGTTGATAATAACCATATATCGTCAATATTATAATATCAAGCTACCATAAATGAATCTGCAAATTTTACAAATCGATTTGCATTATAGCTTGAGGCAAGACAAATAAACAAATATCACAGACATGTTAGGTATCCTAAAATATGATTTTATTAATAATCTTCCTGCTTTCTTTGTACATGTTGAGTAGACTACACTTTTTAGGTCAAACATTTGCTATTTGCATTTCATCGATTGCAAAGTTCAAATCAGAACGAGAATACTAGCGATAGCTAACCATCAAAAACTAGAATATCGTTTACTAGCTACCAGATTGATAATTCACTATTACTCTAGCGAATTAGAGAGATTAGAGAGAGGCATTCTTTTTTCGATGGGGGGTTCGATGCTCCCTGCACACGCAAGGTCTCTCGCTCGCTTTCTCTCTCTGCCGTCCGCGCGCATTGGAGCACAGTCTCTGTCTCGCGTGCGCGCTCGCTCTAGATTCCGGGAGATTTGAACTAATTTGCGGTATAACTTGTCGATCACGAGTGGCTCAACAGGTAGAGATCTATAGATAAACTCATCTTTCAGGCATTTGACCGACCGGGTTGACAATTTAGCGTGAGAAACCGGGGGTGTGGCGTGTGAGCGTGTGAAACCAATTAAATGCGGGTGTCTCACGGCCAATGCGTGAGAGTTGGCAGCTCTGCAATGTTGATCCTCGTTCTGCCTTTAACGCGATCACTTTCTCTTTTTCTCTTTTTGCTTTGCTCCGATAAAACCTTTGCTTTCTTGTTTTTCTGTGCTGCTTGGGCCATGACTATAACATTTGGCTCGCAAGTCCGATTTTAAGGAAGTGGGGGTGGTGGTGGAAGTGACGTATATGCCGTAAAGCAGTCGAATTTTGTAGTTCTCTTTGTTCGCCGGTTACTACCCGAAACCCAAAGTTTAAAAGTACGATTAAAAACGCTACAGACCCCGTCAGGCTATGGCAGACGTGTCATTCAACCTATTGTAAGTCGATGTACCATCACAAGAGACTTGGAAATATATTATGAAGGCTGAAAAGTTACCTGTTGTTACTTTAATTGAATAGTAAGGTTTTGTCAGTGACACTTTTGATATATTTATTGATACAAGTTATGTTTATATAACGTGACTAAATTAAAAGACAAAGTCGTTAGTGAAGATTATGCAACAGTATTTAGAATATAATATAACATGCAATGCAAACTAGTTTGGTTACAGCTCAAATGTATCATTCTCATTCTATCATTCACCATGTCTTCATAATTGGCCGATAATTGCTTTGGGATGTGTGATCGGCGGTCTCTATAAAGGCCGATCCAGAAAAGCCGATCAGATGACGCAAAACTCGCGAGAATTTTTTTACGCCCTGGTAAAAATGGCTTCACTGGTCTGGCAATTCTACAACAGGGCTCTCAAGTGTCAAGCATTGAGCGTGACATTCACTCATTTCGGTCTTTTGTCACGCTCTCCCACCACACATTATTTATCACGCTGAAAAACTATTTGTAATATATTTAATATGCCGCAGCGGCCAAAACTCTGGCCGCGCCGCTCTCACTGTGGAACCGGCATGAATCAAGCGCGTTTCCTCTGGTGTTGTTCGTCGAGCTACACAATAGCCAATCAGAAAATAGCACTATTGTATCTGGGTAAGATTTAACGCAACAACCAATGACAAAAATGTATCCAATACCCAAATATTCATCAGCGGTTACAGTTATATCAAGCAAGGATACGTTTGTGTTTTATTTTGTGATTACACCGGAATGAATAGAGTCCGCAACGGCGATAGATTGAAGCGCGCGTCCGAGTGAAGACTGCGTGAGGCGTGTTTTAGCGCTAGATTTCTTATTTAATAGCGAACTAAATTAATGGTCTGCTAGTTAACTGAAGATGGTTTATTTATTTATATTAGGTAAGGTGACCTATAATTCAAAATTGAATTTACCTTGGTATAGTCAAATAACAAGAGTTCAGTGCATGGACATGACATAGAGTGAATCTCAAACTGGACTGTTTTCGCGTTCTCATTTAATTCACGTTTATGAAAAACACCCCTGAAAAACGGTCGGTTCTCCACACAATACCGACTGTGACGCAATAGTCGGGATCATTAATATGTACGCCTCCAAATATTTGCATAATGCCAGCCCTCAATGCCAGGCGGAACTGAGCAGCCGAAGCATGGCAGTTGCTCAGTGTGGATGTACACATGAACACAAAAGTATTTTTTAGTTCCTTCATCTGAGCCTCTGAAGAAACAATGGGTTAATTTTATTTTCTCTGGAAATTTCCAAACATTTCACCGAGTGTTTCCTCAACTTGGGCCAATACAGAGCTGGCCTCGGATCGAGCTACCAAGCAACACTTTCTGATGTGTAATTGTTCAAGTTCAGACAGGTAATCTTTCTCTCAAAATCGTTCAATACTGTTTATGCATCAGTAAGTCAAGCCAGTGACTAAAATATCAGCTTCATAGTAAAAAGCTGAAAATGAATATGAACTAAAAAAAACTGTTATAGTAAAAACGTATAATAGCAGTAGTAAAAGTATTCGGGAGAGAGTTTCACATGTAATGCGTTGCTATTTCATATGCAAGCATGTCAGCCAATCACAGCAGTGGCCGCGGTTACACTGAATCCCACAGCAGACACGCCCCTTCAAACAGTGTTCAAATCAGAGGCTAAAAGCAGGCTAGGAAAAATGCCATTTATTTCTAAATTATGATTATTTTTTATCTAAAAAACATACTAACATTATAAGGGTAACCCAGGAAACATTATAAAATAATAAAAAAAAACATTCTAGGGCACCTTTAGGTACATGGTGGGACAGACTTCACTGTATCTAAAAAAAAAACAATCTAACCATAGATGTGGTTTCTCTACCTCTCTCTTCCTCTCTAAATGCCCACAAAATCTGACTAAGCATCCCAGAGAAAAGCAAAGTTATAGAGACAGATATGGAAGTTGGTAGTTTTTTTTTTTTTGCTGTGCACTTTACTACCTGTGGTCCTTTAAGTGTATTAGAAAAACTGATGGCTGACTGACTCAAAACATTATTTTGGCTATAGCCTTTTTTGTTGCTGTTCTTAGTTTAAAGCTAAATTTAAAGACTCAGATGTTCTGTCGTTTATTAATTGTATTTTATATTCTACAGGAAAGTTGTATGTCAAGCCCTAAGCTGCTCCCAATAACCAAGCTGCTATGTTAATACATGTTGCTTGCAAATAAATACACAGGTGTCAATTCATTATGCATTGTCTTCTCTTAAATGTAATACTTAATGTACATTGTTGTTAAATATAGTTTAATAAGTAATGCTACATGATAAAAAGAAGTCTTCAAATAGACCCTGTAATCGGTGATCGGTATCGGGTGATACAGCTTCCAGTAATCGGCGATCGGTGATCGGCCCCAAAAATCCTGATCGGAGCACCCCTACTATATACAGTACCCATCAAAAGTTTGTACACACTAGTGTTGTCACGATACTAGAATTTCTAACTTCGATACGATACCTTGAAAAATATCGATATTCGATACCATTTTCGATACCACAGAGAAAAAAATTGCCACAATATTAAGGGGGTATTTTTTGTATTTAATGCTAAATATAACAAGTCTAGAACATGACAATGAGGTATATTTTACATGAACAAAAATGTCCCGAGTTCTATTTAATATTTTTTAATTGGACCAGAGCTTACATGATCCGTTGTATTTTTATTACCTACTGTTATCAAAGATTAAAATATACTGTAACAAAAAAGCACTTAACAGTATCAAATTGGAGGATAAAGTGTCAGTAATGTATAATAATAAGATTAAACATTCAATTTTCAGTTAAAGGCATTTCATTATTGAATTCAGAGATGCCATTGTCTAGCTGTTTAGTTTAATTAGTATCTGTGTAATCAAATTGATGATAATCGCTAATGAAGGAAAATTGCAGAATTAAATAATAATTTTTGAATAAAGTTAAATAGGCACAAGTTAATTTACATTTGACCACAACAATATTTACTTGTCTAAGATTCCTCAGTCAGATTATGTTAACTTTAAGAAAACGGTGAAAATACTAGACAACACAGACTCATATCAACAACAATACTAGGCCATCTTGGTTAATGTTTCAGAAAAGTTCAAATGAGAAGAGTTAGTGTTTCTTTTAGGATTTTTTTTAGCAGTGGGGGCACGGGGCAGGTCTGTCCAAATAACAAACACCCCTGATGCTGAGCATATATGCTGCTAAATGGTACCCCTGGAGCCTGTTCCTTAAGTCTGTTTTCACCTATAAAATAATTTTAAAAAATGAGTGATGTTAGGGATTATTGATAGTCAAACAATCTTTTGGGTGCCCGCAGCACGCTCACAGTGTGAAGCGCGTGTCCACGTATTCTCCGACATGCCTGCTCGCGGTGTGTTTTTTATGCGTGTGCGCGCTATTCTCCGACATGCCTGCTCGCGGTGTTTTTTTTTATGCTTGTGCGCGCTATTCTCCGACATGCCCGATCGCGGTGTTCTTTATCAATCAACCAAAGCCGGTCGCGGGGGCGCCACCCTCGCAATCTTTCCATTTACTTCACATGTGCTATTTAACCAGTGCGAATGAGAAGAGTGCGTCACGTGTGGTGTTTGTCAACGCGCCTTTGGAGAGAAGTGAAAGTGACCGCTCGGCTAGTATCGATACTTTGGGAAATTAGTATTGGTACCGTTCAGATATTTCAGTATCGATATTTATCGAAATATCGAGACTTTTGACAACACTAGTACACACCAATAGGAAAGTGTGTCCAAAATTTTGACTGGTACTGTACTATAATACACATATAATATTGCTACTGTATTATAATATACACATAAATAATATCGGCCGATATATCGGTATCTGGCTTTTTTTTATCGGTATCGGCATCGGCCCCCAAAAATCCATATCGGTCGGGCTCTATTGTGGATGCTATTACTCTGGCTTATGATTGCCAAGGGAAGCCTTGCCCCTTAGCATCAGGGCTCATTCGACGAGAGCGATCGCCTCCTCGTGGGCCTGGTCTAGAGGAATGTCTCTGGGCCTGAATTTCGTTTTGGAAAATGGGGGGGAAATCCCCCCTTCGATGATTCTCATGGGGGGGGATTTTTTTTTGTTTGAGGGGGAGAAAGGGGGGGCATTTTTTCCAAACAAAATTATTACATTTATCTTGCCTAAATGTTTGCGCTCATTGCATTTTTACAATGGGGTAATATTGTTGTTAAGAATTTACACATCACAAGGAAGCTTGTTAAATTGAAAAAAGTAGCACAAATAAATACAATAGAATAAAGATACAAATAAAGACAAATAAAGAGAAGTTTTTGAATAGGTCTAACACTAGTATTCATATACAGAAACTGAATAAAGTAATCAAATGGAAAATAACACTGGGTAGTATTTTAGTCCTGAATAAATTAAATACATAGGCTATTAATCCTGATTCCTTTAACTTAAAGCTATCTTTTGTTGTTTTGACAACAAAATTAATGACACACACATATGGCTGCCGTCACTTTAAGAGCTAGTGAACGGATCCTGTGTTCATTATAGTGTTGTCACGATACTAGAATTTCTAACTTCGATACGATACCTTGAAAAATATCGATATTCGATACCATTTTCGATACCACAGAGAAAAAAATTGCCACAATATTAAGGGGGTATTTTTTGTATTTAAAGCTAAATATAACAAGTCTAGAACATGACAATGAGGTATATTTTACATGAACAAAAATGTCCCGAGTTCTATTTGTTAATATTTTTTAATTGGACCAGAGCTTACATGATCCGTTGTATTTTTATTACCTACTGTTATCAAAGATTAAACTATGCTGTAACAAAAAAGCACTTAACTGTATCAAATTGGAGGATAGAGTGTTAGTAATGTATAATAATAAGATTAAACATTAAATTTTCAGTTAAAGGCATTTCATTATTGAATTCAGAGATGCCATTGTCTAGCTGTTTAGTTTAATTAGTATCTGTGTAATCAAATTGATGATAATCGCTAATGAAGGAAAATTGCAGAATTAAATAATAATTTTTGAATAAAGTTAAATAGGCACAAGCTAATTTACATTTGACTCATATCAACAACAATACTAGGCCATCTTGGTTAATGTTTCAGAAAAGTTAAAATGAGGAGTTACAGTGTTTCTTTTAGGATTTTTTTTAGCAGTGGGGGCAGGTCTGTCCAAATAACAAACACCCCTGATGCTGAGCATATATGCTGCTAAATAGTACCCCTGGAGCCTGTTCCTTTAGTCTGTTTTCACCTATAAAATAATTTTAAAAAATGAGTGATGTTAGGGATTATTGATAGTCAAACAATCTTTTGGGTGCCTGCAGCACGCTCACAGTGTGAAGCGCGTGTCCGCGTATTCTCCGACATGCCTGCTCGCGGTGTGTTTTTTATGCGTGTGCGCGCTATTCTCCGACATGCCTGCTCGCGGTGTGTTTTTTATGCATGTGCGCGCTATTCTCCGACATGCCCGATCGCGGTGTTCTTTATCAATCAACCAAAGCCGGTCGCGGGGGCGCCACCCTCGCAATCTTTCCATTCACTTCACTTTTGCTATTTAACCAGAGCGAATGAGACGAGTGTGGTGTTTGTCAACGCGCCTTTGGAGAGAAGTGAAAGTGACTGCTCGGCTAGTATCGATACTTCGGGAAATTAGTATTGGTACCGTTCAGATATTTCAGTATCGATATTTATTGAAATATCGATATTTTTGACAACACTAGTAGTACTGGCATGCGTTTTATGCTTAGGCCTATTAAAGACAAAACCGACTATGTTTAAAGTATAGCCTACTCACAAAGACCGAAATTGACAATTTTGCGTGTTAAAGCAATATAATCCACGAAAAATAGTTACTGGCCAGCTGTTTTTGAGGTGGATTTTCTATGAATGTGCGCATAGAAAATAATCTCTCAGAGAGCGCGCGAGCACTGATTAGTTTAAAATCGCTTGAATGTTTAAACTGGTAAGACTTAAAAAGACTTCAGTCACGATGCACTGCTGGCCCGATTGTGCAAGTGAATATTCCGTCATGTCCCGACCTTACAGTCTATGGTCCCGACTCCAAAACGCGAGTGTGTATTATCACCGCAGCGCTTGATGCCTGCCTTGCACAACACATTTTGAGAGAAGAGATAGAAGACGCGCGGCACCACTGAACACTCACACTGTTTGTGAAATTGCGTCTGGAAGATAGTTGTTAAAAGAATGATTTTATTTTATTATCTGTGTGGATTACGATTGCGGGAATTTCCCGCATTATAAATGGGAGACCTGCGGGAATGATTAAAATTATGCGCAATACCCGCAATGCCGCGCCGAAATCTGAGCCCTGATGTCTATACAGGACTTGTGTCTTGCTGCTGGCTGGTCTTCGCAGAATACATTCGCCAGGTTTTATAAGTTGGATGTACCCTCTGTGGCATCGCGAGTGCTTTCGGTGAGTTGTTTTCTCATTGTAAGATTACAGTAGTTACCTTTTTATAGCTAACTCTGTTAGGCCATCCTTAAAAATATTTTGGTTTGCAGTAACAGCAAAAAAAAAAAAAAAAAAAGGGTCGGTAGGTAGGTCTATATATATTATTTTTTTTCAAAATTCAATGAAAAAAAAAGGACAATTTTGGTCATGGTGATTACGTCGGTATGAATTTAAACAAATTTGCATATCGTGACGCCACTGACTGTGTCTTTAACCCATGCCTTTGGGCGCACCATTGCGAATCTCATTCTGATACAGGTTATAGACAACAAACAATTTGAAATCTTTGTCAAAAAACATGTTTATTGCATTAATTCCAGCTGCATTCATTTGGGGAAAAAGAGTGGATTTTCAGAGGGAAACAAATAAATTAAAATGACTAATCTCACCCTTAAGGCTGCCCTTAATCTGCGCGCAGGCTAGAATTGCGAAACATTATTGGATAATTCTTATAATTGACATTCCTCTGGGCCAATCGGAATCTTAGTACTTTTTCTCTTGGCCAATCGGAATCTTAGCACTTGCGTCAGAATCGCCATTGGATGAGACACCTGGCTACCACGCGAGTCTGATGGAAACTCATAACGTGAAGGAATCTTATGTGAAATTCGAGGTAAATCAAGCTTTTTTGGAGCAAAAACAACAGCTAGTTGTTTGCTTGATTCAATTAACGCTAGCTACCGCTTTGTTATGCTGCGCTCGTGAAAGGGCGCTGAAAGAACGAGCATATAGAGAGAGAGAGCCGGTCGCGCGCGCACTCACACTGTATTCAAACTGCCTTGCTCTCCCTCCATCGTGCATATTAATCAAAATTTATTGAGAATTGACACGATAGTAAAAGATCAAAAGACCAAAGTTTCACGTGGAGATTTTTTTTCCTGAATTACCGCTGGGTGTGAATTGCAGCCTACTAAAATTGCCCTATCCTCTCTGAAAAGCGTTCCGCACATTCAGCTGACATAAACCACATTTTCAATAAACATAAAACCTATCCAGTGATTAAATGTTTTCTGTGTTGAGAGTTGAGACAAATCTTGTGCGATGTCCTTATCTGCTGGGATAATCACACAACGCGTGCCGTGTGTGTCAGCTAATGGCACGTCCGATTCGCGAACTAATGACTCATTTGAACCGATTTACTTTTATAAATGGTTAAAATAACTGATCTGTCCAAAATCTGTCTCTTCAAAAGAGATCTGAATCGGTGTATAACAAATCGATAACACCAAACTAGTTAATATTAACTATTCATAAACTGCACTTCTCAATCTTTATGAATAAATAGCATTTATTAATCTTTGGTAATGTTAATTTTACTATTTACTAGTAGCCTTATTACAATTAAAAGTTCTATTTGTTAACATTAGTTAGCCTAATGCACTGTGAAGTAAAGTAATATGAACAAACAACGAACAGCTGCATTTTTATTAACAAAGAATAATAAATACAGTAACAAATGTATTGCTCATCATGGTTCATTTATATTTTCCGGCTGTTTTTCTCCTTTGCCAATCCTATGATAATTCTATATACAGTAACCACACCCTAGCAACAGTTTAAAGCTACCTAGCAACCATATAGCAACATATAGAAGCCATATTGCAGCTCCACAACATTAAGACATTGTTGTTGGCTCGTATGCAATCATGTACAACATTGTAGCAACTATCCTAGCAACCGAGCGGCGAGTTTTGCCACTGCAAGCACCCCCCCCTAAGCAACACTGTCACCTTTTTTATTCTGAGGAGTTTGCAGGTCTGGAATGCACAGACCATAGTGTGACATGCGTAAACCAATGGTGTAAACATAATCATCATAGATGACGCCACGGGTTTTTATTTAAAAGAAAGAACGTAGCCTATGCAATTTATATTCACGATACTTGCTATAATATAATTGATATTTTATTGCATTTGTATTATTTGTTTGAAGAGTAAAAAAAAAAATCGGTCGGTCTTAATGCAAGTTTACAACCGGCAAGTCGGTCGGACTAAAAGGAAAAAAAATAAATAAAAAATTGGGTCGGTCCTAAATTGACAGGGTCGGTCGGGTTACGGCAAACAAGAATATTTTTAAGGATGGCCTTATGGTTCATCGTGAGCCTGTCCCGCTGTGCTTATGGCACTGTATCATGTTTATGCAGTTGTCACTGCTGTGCTGTTGATACTGTGTTTACATTGCTTGAGTTGTGTTGCCCTGAGCCTTCAGTGCAGCCTTACTCTAGTTCATTGCTTTGGGATATGCAAATTTTGACAGGGTTTAGACGGCGCGCTATTGACCCGCTTCAGCCTATCAGATGCTTGTATTCCTAGCAGCGCGGCTATTGGCTGTGGGTTCTGTCAGTCTCGAGTGGGAGGGCTTCACTGCTTCCACGGCGGGATTTTATACAGTTCCCATATACGGCACACGACGTAATGTCGATGTGACTGCCTTGAAAGGTTACTGTCTCGTTTCCTGCCTCTCAGGGAACCGCGGTTACGAAAGTAACCGGAGACGACTTCAGGTAGACAATTTTTTTATGTAACAAGCAATCAAGCCAAGTCAAAATAGCGGTTGGGGTTAACTTAAAGAAATGTCAGAAAAAAATTAATATTGTACAATAGAATGTACTTCTCAAAATAACAACAATAATAATAATACAATTTATTTAAGGAATATATTTTGTCCATGTTTTAATTTAGTAAATCTCTGTTGTGCAGCACTTGATAACATTTTATTGTAAGGTTATTGTTAGCTTGTGCATTCATTTGATTACCCCTGTTCCTCAGAATACATTTGTATTATATCATAAAAACAAAAATTTATTTTCTGAATAAAACACATTTCTATATTCTTAATGTAATTAACTACTTATTTTCATCATTAATAATTTATCTAATCCATTCAATTATTTAATTGATTAGTTTTTGATTATTGAAATTTTAATAAACAAAACAAACAAATGCTTTCAAGTTTGTTATAATAAAGCATTTGTTCAACCAAAAAACATGTTTTAATTCATTTAACGGTCATTTTAACTGTTGATAATATAATAATTGATTGAAAAAAGGATATAAATCGTGATATTTTGCAAAATGTTATCACAAAACTCTGCATATCGCAAATTGTTTAAAATTGCAATAATATTGTATCTCATGCACTATATTACATTAAATAAGACAACACTAACAAGTAAAAATAATGTAATGCATGTTTAAATCACTCATGAAAACAAATGATCACATCTATAATTTAAATGTTTAAATTTCAACAAATTGGAGAAGAAATATAATATCTATTTGTATACTACTATTTTGAGTGTTAGTTATAACCGATATATTGGCCGAAAAAAAATTTAAATCCAAATTGATATAATTTTTTGGAAAGCCTGATTACAAAAACAGAAGTCTCACCATTAAAAGCCATGTCCCAAGCACTTCAACATAAATCAAACATATACAATACAGCAGACTAGTTTGAACCAGTGTAAAATTCCTTAAGATTTCTTTATCAAATAAAATCTATTGCCTTACAAAGAAATAAAATAATGCAAACAAGTCATTGGACAATACTTATAAGAATAAAAATGCAAGTGCCATGGAGAAATAAAATGGAATAGCCATATTGTTGACCGTAATACGAGAAAAAAAGTGCATCTGTAACGAAGACCTGGACTGAGTGAGATCCATATGCGGTTTATTAAAACACAAGTTCACAGTACAAAGGGGCGTGGGTCGAAATACCAGAGCAAACAACATCATCAAAGGGAAAGCAAAAAACCTGGTCATAACAGGTAGAGGTAGTGATGGCAATTTCAAAATAATGCTTTATGACGCTTCGAAACCTTTACAAATCTTTTTTTCTGAATCAATGGTTCGGAGCATGTATCAAACTGCCAGTCAGATTTCAGTAAAAGAGGCTTCAATGCGTCATAACTGTTTCGAAAAACACTTCGAAATGTCAATGGTTCAAATAGACACTTGATAATCTTATTAGATGACTGCATTTGGAAGATTTTACTTTCAATAAAATTTTTGCAATAGATTTGTAAAAGGTGTTATGCATGTTTGGCTGCATTTACACTGTTCTGACCACTAGGGGTCACCGTAGAGACGGGATTGTTTCACGAAGCCTCGATCTGCCCACCACTAGGCAGAGGATCAGGGCAGGCAGCAAACAGCAATAGAAGTAGTCCAGGTAAACACAAGTGGTAGGCAGGCAGCAAAGAGTCATACACAGTAATCAAAGGCATAGTCAAACACTGGCAGAAACAACAGGGAAATAACGCTGAGAATGTAGCTGCGGCAAACAAGACTTCGCAGTGAGTGAACATACACATGGGTTTAAATAGCCTGAGTGATGAGGGACAGGTGTGCGGTAATCAGTCCAGGTATGTGGATTCTTGGGTATTGTAGTCCAAACTGAATGCTAATGGTCAGGTGAGTGAGACCTCCGGTGGCCACTTGAGGAATCTTCACCCGCGTTCGTGACAGCATCACATCTAAAATTAATATTACTGTTTCAAATAACAGCATTGCTGTTTAAGCTGAATGAACACTGATAAACTAAAGCGCTTTGTTAGCTGGTTAATTAACGAAACCTATTTGAGATGTGTGCTGCACATGTTGCACTGTGTTTTCCTTTTCAAAGTGATTCCAGTCATATTTCAAGCTATTTAAAACTATCATGGTGAACAGTGCACATCTGAAGTCTCAGCTGAAGGAAATAATGCATTATTTATCTGCTTTAATATAGCAGCCTAAATTTCTTATCGGGTCGATAACAATAAAATTACAAGTGAACACATATCGGCCGATACAGATATGGTGGCTGATATATTGTGCATCCCTAATAAGTAGCAATTGAATTTGGACTGTTGTTATTCATTTCAACCTTTAATATTATACAGTAATGTGCTAACTGACAGGGTTCCCTCTTTCCTGTTTATCCGTTTACAGTATTAGTTGAGAGATTGTTTTCCTTAAGAAAATTTACGTACTATACATGATATAAGGTTGTCCTTGTAAAAATGCTTAACTAGTGTTGTCACGATACCAAAATTATTGTTTCGATACCGATACCAAGTCAAGAATTGCGATTTCGATACTTTTTCGATACTTTTCCTGAAAAGGGAGAAACACTCTCAAATATCATTGCGGTGCTTTATTTTAAAACTGGGACAACATTCCAATCATAACACACTAATAAATGAACATTTGAACAGCAGATAGGCTATAACCATTTGAACAAAATATGAAATATGAAAAATATAAAAAATAAATTAGAGCAATGACATTCAAGGTAAAAAAATAAATAAATTTAGCAGCATTATCTCAGTTATCATAAGAAACATAAGATTTTATCAATATCAATGCCACTGACGATTCTGCTTATCGATCCGATTCTTTAACGATTCTCTTATCGATTCATGATAGCATTGTGTGGAAAAAAGTAGTCATATGCTTTTTCGGGGGGAAAAAACAAGTGTTTTTATTTGTTTTATGTAATAAATGAAACCTTATTACAAAGTGTTAACGATTAGTTATACACCGATTCAGACAGATCAGTTGTTTTAACCATTCATTAAAACGAATCGGTTCAAATGAGTCATTAGTTCGCGAATTGGACGTGTCATTATCGGACGTGTGCGCGTTGTGTGATTATCCAGGCGGTTACATCCCACTGTCATCACAGAAAACATTTCATGACTGGATAGTTTTTTTCGTTTATTTAAAGTGTGGTTTATGTCAGCTGAATGTGCGGAACGATTCAGAGAAGATAAGGCAACGTATTTTACCACAATTTACACCCAGCGGTAATTAAAAAAAAAAAAAAAAAAAAAATCCGAATGCTCCACATGAAACTTTAGTCTCCCGACCTTACCATCGTGTCGAATTATTTTGATTAATATGTGCGAGGGAGAGAGAGAGAGCAAGACAGCGCTTAGTTTTGAGACGGTGAAGCCTTGTTTATACTTTCGCCTGGCTCCGCAGAGAGAGAGAGTGCGCGCGCGCGACCGGGGCTCGCTCACTCTCTCTCTCTCTCTCTCTCTCTCTCTCTCTCTCTCTGCTCGTTCAGTTCACGCGCCCTGTCACACGCGCATGAGGAGAAAAACACAGACGTCCATAGGGAGGCACTGGAAGCGTGCGTTGCACACACCCAGGGCCGCATTAAGAGCTCACTGGGCCCCGGGGCTATGAGTTACTGCAGGGCCCCCCCACCACCACTTTAGGTCACCAACTACATGAGCTAAATGTTCTATCATTATACGAGTCATTTTATTCATCTATGATATACTTCACACAGTTAAGTTATATTACTTTTAATAAGATTTTTTATCATATCAAAATTTTATGCCACTAAAATTTCATAATTCTTGTGACCAATTTCAATATCACAAAAAATAATAGTAGCTTAAGAAAATAATCTCAAGCTTACTAATGACAAGAGTCACAAATAACAATAGAACAAAGGCACATAAGAAATCGACCTACTTGAAAAACTTAAAGCACTGAATAATATTATATTGTATAAAGTAATCAAATATTCAATACATAGTTTTCACTATAAATTCAACATTCATTCTTATTAATTTTACAAAAGTGATTCAGTCAAGGGCAGTAAATTACTTTATTTCTGATGTTTCATCATTGACACAAATGGCGACAGGAGCTTTATTAGTGGCTTCTGTCACTTTAAGACCTCAGGGTCGGAACTCAAGTGCGCTGTGCAGAACCGTCTCAAGTTCACCATGGTCTCAAAACCAAAATGAATTCTCTCCCGCTGCTTACTGTGCCTGAGCAGTTTAAAATAATTTGCGTGGGGTCCGGATAACAGGAAAGTACCATAATTTGTATCCAAACCACAATGCTTAAAAACGCGTTTAAATTATAGCCTAAACTTGTATCATGATGGCGCAGGAAAATGTACATATTTCTACCGGATATTATCGCCAGCCCTTTAGCCGAAAATTGATCAAACACAAAAAGCATCATACATCCATCAAGTTAATAATCAAACTTACCGAAAATTTGTGGGGTCGATGATGACGCATGTGTTTTAAGAATAGAATGAAGTGAAGAGTGGAGGCGATTGATTGGTTGATGCGTATATTCTAATAAGGCACAGGCAGCCATCTATAGGCCTACTTGCAGCAGCAGGTAGATCGTTCACAAGTTAAATATAGAATAAATGTATTGTTATATCAAATTAAAACGTGACGTTTCAATTCACCATGCCCTGCTGCCCACGGGGGTTTGATTGACAGGCGAACTGGCCAATCATAACGCCGAATACGCAATTTTGTCCGACAACAAAGCTGTCAGTAGATTAACGTCGGTGGACTTGAACTTGAAAACGGTATTGTTTAAATTACTTAAATGACAATATTTGAAAGTTGAGACTTTGTTTCATATCAACAGTAAGCTGCTCTGAACTCTCTCTCATAGTCACTCGGTGTAACGTTAGTCTTTGCCCCGCGATGTATTTTTCACTGCGTGAGTGAGAACATGATGTACGTGACTCGAGCCGCCTGGCTTGTCACACAGTAACTAAAAAAGGCGGGTCTTTGCGAACGGTCACTATAATATTAATGATAATGATTCCATGATAATGCATGGAATATACGGCAAAGCGCCACTAAATAACAGGGCTAATTTGTGGGGGGCGTTGCGTGGTAAGGCTTTGGCAATCAGATGGCTAGTAGTATCTACTCCACAGCCAGTCACGGGCCCCCTCCTTGCTCGGGCCCCGGGGCTTTAGCCCCGCCTAGCCCTATTGTTAATGCGGCCGTGCACACACCAACATGCAATACTCTCTTACAAATCTGGAACGCGGTCATTCTTAGAAGTATCGATACTAATAAATTTAGGTATCGTGAAGTTTTTAATTTCCGAGTATCGCGATACTTTTGAAGTATCGGTGCACCGTGCAACACTATGCTTAACCATATGTATTGTAAAAGCAAATGCATTGAATTTACTTCCTGCTTACTAGCTACTGTTCGGACGCTGCTCAGCCCTTTGCTCTCTCGCTTTTGTATTTTATCTCCTAATTTTAACTTCAGCAAATCAGCACAGTGCTCAAACGACAAAGCTTGGCACCAACAATAAAATTAGAAACATTTGAAATGGAATATTACTAGGGGTGGCTCGATACCACTTTTTCATGTCCGATACCGATACCACAAACTTGAGTATCTACCGATACTGATACAATACCATGCCATATTTTTCTCCCTCTTAATTAAGCTGTTAATAACACGTTTGTCAGGAGGATGCACTGTGATTAACCTAGCCATCTAAAAAGCATCATGCTCAAATAGTGCAATAAATGTTCTACTCCCCTAAAGGAAGAAATACGTAGCCCACAACATCTACTGCTGCTTAATTTTTATTAAAATAATTTTTAAACAGAACTTGTAGCAGCATTTTTAATTATTCAGCACCATTCAATTAATTAAATTTAAAGTCCAACTGTGCAAATAAAAAAAGATATAATTCCAGTGCCAAATACTAGATGTAACACAAAACTCTAGTCATAACTTAAATAAGTATAACCTACCATAAAAATAATGGTATCTCCATTATAAAATGTACAATAGAACAGAATAGTACAATAAGCCACTCACAAATTAAACTCTACTAGGCCATTACACCTAATAAAGGGGAAAAACATTTTGGGTAGACAGTCCAAGCTCTAAAGTTTTTCACATGTAACATCTGGGGATCATAGGTGTAATTTGAGGGTGCGACATGTCCCAGCCACTTTTTCTCAGGATCGATATTGCCCCCCACCACTTTTGAAACATTATGAGGCACAGATGTAATACAAATAAATAAAACATCTCCATTTAACAGAGCATTAATTAACATAGTTAGACCTAGCACTAAAATGTGTTTGTTTTTTTAAATCAAGCTGAGCGCTCGTTGCCGCTGCTATCAGTTGCACGGAGACAGTGTTCTCTTGTGGCGCGCGCACAATCTTCACTCGGATGGCTCCAATCTATCGCCGTTGCGGAGACTCACAAAACAAAATGCACACTTTTTTAAAATAACTCAACACAGCTGACATGATAATTGCTGACAGGTCTCACCTTACTCGTTCTAGCTACTGTTCACGTGACGCCAGTGTTGCCAAGTCCGCGCTCCCTCTCACACCCCGAAACGCGATTGGCTACTTTTTAAAATGCAATTGGGCAGGTTTTGTTGTGAAAATCTGGCGACCCTGCGTGCAGCTGCAGCGTGACGCATGTTGCTCATCTCTCTTTACGGCATGTCTCTCAGGTGTTGAGAGATTTGTTTGCATTTGTTTGACAGTTTAGGACTAGGTCCGTGGTCGTATCGGATCGGAATATACTCCCGCGATTCATACAATATCCGATCCAGTGATTTTGGCCAGTATCGGACTAATACCGATACCGAATATCGGATCGGCGCACCCCTAAATATTACTACATAAAAGGGGTATTTTGATCTGACCAGCCTCCCACTGCCAGCAGCATACATTCCTGGGACAGCGCAACACAGCTCCCTATATTCAGACTAAAATGCCTCCGTCTGGTTCAGAATGTACTTGCTACACAAAGTGCCACAGACTTCTACAAAAGATTGCAGTTCATGAAACAAAGTTACTTGCGGTCCTGCCAGAACTCGCTGTTGAGGAGCACTAGATTCACAAGCTGTATGCTGGGAGTGGGTCCACGATGAAGCTTTCCCTATCAGATAAATATATGTGGACAACGTTTTTGATTATGTGATTTGTGATATGGAAAAAGTAATTGAATGCTTTTTAGCTTAAGGTTGCAATGTAATGAAGTGCACTTCTGCTTGAATGTTGCTATAACTAATTGCTGAAATCACTCATATTTCAACAGATTGATCTGTCCCAGCTCTCACCAGAGGAGAAGTGGAGGTCTGTACCTTTCTTTATTATTGTTATTTAAAATATATATATTCACAATCATAAATATGTATAGTTTCTGCAATTAAATTGATATATTTTTTACATAATGGTTATTAATCCTCTGGGGTCCAAGGTGTTTTGGGGGTCCTTGAGATGTTTTGACATACTCTGACATTTGTGCTTTTTTCAGTTGCTTATAAACAAATTACTGGCAAAGGTGTAATTACACTCTATTTAGCACAAACAGGGCTACCATAATATGTTATCAACATGTATGTACATGTTTGTATTTTTGAGAGAATATTGTTTATGCGTGGTTATTGAAAAAACTAAAACTTAAAGTTTCTGCAATAAGGCCACAAAACGCATACTAAATATGTGTCCTGAAGACTTTTGACTAATGGATATTGTCGCCTAGAGTTTTTTCTTCAAAATGATCTGAAAATCATCCTGCCTTATCATTCACATAAAACAATAGATTGGTTTAAATTTAAAAATGACACTTTTTGTTTGGAAAGGCAATATGCGCAGGGGTGTGACCTGCTGTGATTCACACCTGAGAAGACAATGGGCCCGCATAATGAGCGCATAATGGGGCTGCATACTAATGACCCTTTCATTCAGGTGTGTCACTGAGCCACAAGAATGCAATGACAATATATATATATATATATATATATATATATATAGGCCTATATAATACAAAATTGGTTCACAGTTCCAATTATTTATTTATTTTTCAAATTGTGCTTGCAAATTGTATAATATCAAATGTAAACATTTCTAGTAATTGTGCAGTTAATTCTCATACTGTTTTTACAGAAAGTTTGGGAATATATCCCAAATGTGTCACTAATAAAACACAATACAAATAATTTAAAGAGGAGGCTTATATTGAGCTTTTAAGATTTACCTAAGATTTATTTATATGTAACCTACATATATTTTTGCTATTTTAATAAAAAGGTTACAATTACAACAACAATTAAAATAAACTATATTTCAAATGTAATCTTTCTTTGTATATACTAAAGTATACATTTTATCATACATATTTCACAGTTGCGGATTAATTAGTTTGAATATAGCCTACAATCAAACAAACACTATAATAACATCTTAGCAAACAAGCTTATTTGATGTGGCAGTATTTTACAGTAAAAACGACATCTTGTCTTTCATGTAACATATGGTTTTTATGATTAGGACATATAAATGTTAATTTGCAGTTTAATACGTTGCTTATACAAAAATATTTTATTTCAACATATTTCAGTCGATTTTTACTCATCTCAGTATTGGAATATAGTTAGGTAAAAGCTATTCATTCACACACAAAAATGCGATTCATATTCAAACAGTCTTTTTGTTTACAGACACTATTTCATATCGCGATTAGAACAAAGCACTTGAAAATAATGTACCTATTCCTCAGCTGGATCCGTTGCTCCTCCAAATGAAACTACCTGCACTTCTGAGGTAATTTTTTCCAGGATTATTATTAAGATAGTATTATTCCTCACAGCGTCGTAAATATGAGTCTCTTTCGGTGGGTTATCCAGCTGATGTGGGCGTGGATCGCCTCAGAGCATTTGTGTTTGAATAGAGCGCGCGCTCCGTGGGTGTGGTCAAATTAACTTTAATGACCTGAGACGAGAACGACTATCATCTCTCTCTTTTCGTACAGATTACATAAAATGAGAAAATTTATTTTTTATATAAATTACTTCATTTAAAAGAAGATAATTCAGGCTTCATGCCTGTGTGCCTGTATACCTGTTTGACTGAGTATTTGCAGAGTTACAGTTCATTTTTCGGACGCGTTTCAGAATGGACTTCACTGACAGAAAGAACGCAGAACGTGCATCATGTTTATTTTTCTTTATTAGGCGAAAAGCACAACACTTTGTTTTTATTATGAGGTTCCACAAAAAAAAATACAAACTTAACAGGATCGAATGATGTACAACACTTATATGTCAGATCAAAATCAACAGAGTAATTTGAGTCTCTTTTGCACTGATAAGGAAAAAAGTGAGCTGGTATCGCCGGCGAGACCGCCGACCCCAGAGGGTTAAAGGGAGGCACGGTGGCTCTGTGGTAGCACTGTCGCCTCAAGAAGGTCTCCGGTTTGAGTCCCAGCTCAGCCAGGAGGCCTTTCTCTGTGGAGTTTGCATGTACTCCCCCACAGGGTTTCCACGCTTAAAAAGTTATTGAATTTTTGCCATTTTGGATTCAAGCACTGGAAAGTATGTGAAAACAAACATAGGTGCTTGAAAAAAACAAGGTGCTTAAAGGGCCATGAAACACCAAAACACATTTTTTTTAAGTTATATTGTTGGCCTTTTTGTGACTGTGCCTGGGACAGTAAAGATTGACAAGGAAAGCGTGGGGTGTAGAGAGAGGGGAATGGGATCGGCAAAGGACCTCGAGCTGGGAATTGAACTCAGGGCGCCGAAGCCGCAGTTGTTCTATATGTCGGCGCGCTAACCATGAGGCTCTCTGCACCGACCAAAACAGCAACATGGATCATAGATCATATACTATATATAATGATATAATGAATGCGTCAGCTAGGGCTGGGCGATAAAACGATAACGATAATTGTCGCGATATCATTTTTCTCGATAAAACGATATCAAGAGTTCGATGTTCGATGTTCGATAAACAATATAAATGTTCGATAATGTTTATGCGCCAAAAGCGGAACGAAACTTATTTGAACCGCGAGCTCACTAGAGCAGCGTTTACTCTGATCTGCTCACTAGATCCAGTGAGAAGCGCTTGAATTCAGCGAAGAACACAAATATCTCAGTGATTTAAACCAGTTTAAAGGCAGATGAAACAGCGCTGACAAACAGGAGAAACACTGTGTGCAACGATGCAGTCAGAATCTTAATTGATACTGAATCCATTTACCATGGATTTACTGTAACGTTAGCCTAACGTTAACTGCACCATGAAATGTGGGATATACATATTGAATTGTATTATATTATTAATGTAGACAATGTATTAAAGGACTAATGGAATATAATTACAGTATTTAATAATGTATTTAGGCTACAGTTTTTCATACAAATACCATAGAAACCATAAAGTAAAATTTTGCCATGCTAGTGAGCTGCTATAGGCTATGCCTGGTTTTATCTGTGGTTATCATGATCTAAATGCATGATACTGGATAACCAATGGTTAATTTGAATAAAACAGTCAGAATATTACATTTTCCCAAATAAAAATGTGGTTGTTAATTTTTTTTTTAAGAGATGTTACTGTTTTTGTTAATGAACATAAATTTAACATAGTAGTATTAGCTTGAGTTAGGATGGAGATTTACTGTCAACTCACCGTCAAATATGCGTTTCGAGATAAAACATGTAATATTAATATTGCAGCCTGCACTGCAAACTGTGCTGAAGATACGGGCCATCAAAGTCAGGCAACACAAACCTGTTTCAAGACTTGAAACAATATCCCCCATTAGCACATGCAGAAACTAAGAAATATATGTTTGGCAAGTGTTTGTCATATGTTCTGACAATAAAGAGTAGTTTAAAACCACAATTAACGCTCTGGTTTATACAACTTTCACTTAGGAGCAAAAATCTGCCTTTAAACTTGAAAGAAATAAAGATTTGACATTTATCGTGATAATTATCGATATCGACTGATATAAAAAAACTTATCGTGATCATTTTTTTGGGCCATATCGCCCAGCCCTAGTGTCAGCATCTGCAAACTCAAACATGTGTAAGTACTGGTCTTTTATACCGCAAGTATTAGACACGATTGGATAGATGAGAAGGTAATAAGTGACGTAGCAATTGAGTCTTCCTGGCAGAACTTAAAGCTGCAGTCCGTATCTTTTCCTCTTTGTCGCCATCTCTCTGTTCGAAATCTGTAACTGCAGTGATTCGCGGAATTATTATCTTTACGTGGGTTGTAAATCGGCATGAAACAGCGCGGATGAACACAGTGCTTTGAGGCGACTGCTGCTGTCAGTCACCGCGCTGTGTGGATACTATCATACAGAATCACAGATTCACTTTTTGAAAGTTTGACCAACATAAGAATTTTCATAAGAAAATGTCTTCTGAACAAGTAAGTAAAATCCATTTTTGTTCTGACCAACTAAGGGGGAAAAAGCATTCGACATGATAAGCTTCGTTAGATTTAATCAACGCGATTTACTGCAACCATGCAAATTATAGCCTACTTTGTTCTCAAATTGTTCATGTTAACCCTCTGGGGTCTGAGGTGTTTTCAGGGTCCTTGAGATGTTTTGGTATGCTCTGACATTTCTGCTTTTTTCAGTTGCTTATAAACATATTAATGGCACAGGTGAAATTACACTCTATATAGCACACACAGGGCTACCATAATATGTGAACAACATGTTAATACATGTTTGTATTTTTGAGAGAATATTGTTTATGCGTGGTTATTGAAAAAACTAAAAAATAAAGTTTCTAATATAAGGCCACAAATAACATACTAAATATCTGTCCACAAGACTTTTGACTAGTGGATGTTGTCGCCTAGAGTTTTTGCTTCGAATTGATCTGAAAATCATTCTGCCTAATCATTCACATAAAACAATAGATAGTTTTAAATTGTGAAAAACATTTTTTTGTTTGCAAAGGCAAAATGCGGATGGGCGGAACGGCCCAACATGAATGAATGAACATGAATAATTAGGCAGTTCTCACCTGAGCAGACTGCATACTAATGAGCCTTTCATTCAGTGTCGTCACACAAGAAAGAATGCAAGGACAATAATATATATATATATATATATATATAAATAAATAAATATGTATACACACACACACACATATATATATACACCTGTCCAACTGCTCGTTAACACTTAATTTCTAAGCAGCCAATCACATGGCGGCAACTCAGTGCATTTAGGCATGTAGACATGGTCAAGACAATCTCCTGCAGTTCAAACCGAGCATCAGTATGGGGAAGAAAGTTGATTTGAGTGACTTTGAACGTGGCATGATTGTTGGTGCCAGAAGGGCTGGTCTTAGTATTTCAGAAACTGCTAATCTACTGGGATTTTCACGCACAACCATCTCTAGGGTTTACAGAGAATGGTCCGAAAAAGAAAAAAACATCCAGTGAGCGGCAGTTCTGTGGGCGGAAATGCCTTGTTGATGCCAGAGGTCAGAGGAGAATGGCCAGACTGGTTCGAGCTGATAGAAGGGCAACAGTGACTGAAATAACCACTCGTTACAACCGAGGTATGCAGCAAAGCATTTGTGAAGCCACAACACGCACAACCTTGAGGCGGATGGGCTACAACAGCAGAAGACTCCACCGGGTACCACTCATCTCCACTACAAATAGGAAAAAGAGGCTACAATTTGCAAGAGCTCACCAAAATTGAACAGTTGAAGACTGGAAAAATGTTGCCTGGTCTGATGAGTCTCGATTTCTGTTGAGACATTCAGATGTTAGAGTCAGAATTTGGCGTAAACAGAATGAGAACATGGAACCATCATGCCTTGTTACCACTGTGCAGGCTGGTGGTGGTGGTGTAATGGTGTGGGGGATGTTTTCCTGGCACACTTTAGGCCCCTTAGTGCCAATTGGGCATCGTTTAAATGCCACGGCCTACCTGAGCATTGTTTCTGACCATGTCCATCCCTTTATGGCCACCATGTACCCATCCTCTGATGGCTACTTCCACCATGTCACAAAGCTCTAATCATTTCAAATTGGTTTCTTGAACATGACAATGAGTTCACTGTACTAAAATGGCCTCCACAGTCACCAGATCTCAACCCAATAGAGCATCTTTGGGATGTGGTGGAACGGGAGATTCGCATCATGGATGTGCAGCCGACAAATCTGCGGCAACTGTGTGATGCCATCATGTCAATATGGACCAAACTCCCTGAGGAATGCTTCCAGCACCTTGTTGAATCTATGCCACAAAGAATTGAAAAAAACAACAAAAAAACTGTACAACTGACAGACCAACAACTGTTTCAACATTGATAATAATAATAAATGTTTCTTGAGCATCAAATCCTCATATTATACTGATTTGTGAAGGACACTGAAGACACTGACACTGGTGATGCTGAAAATTCAGCTTTGATCGTAGGAATAAATTACACTTTACTATATATTCACACAGAAAACAGCTGATTTACACTGGAATAATATTTAATACTATAACTGATTTTTGTTGTATTTTTAATCAAATAAGCGCAGCCATGGTTAGCAGAAGAGAATTCTTTTAAAAGTATTTAAAATCGTACCGACCCCAAACTTTTGAACGGTAGTGTGTATATATATATACAAACTATCAAAATATAAATGAAAGCCAAAAGCACATTTTTAGTCACACCTTTTAGCCATCCACATACCATTTTTAGCCATCCACCGCGGTAAAAATAAACCAGTCGCATTTCAAAGTCGTTCGCGAAACGACCGCCAGGTGGCGCAAAGGGACATTTAGCAAAACGTAAGTGGGGCTAATGCCTGTAGCCTAAGGATGAAATACTACAAGTTATGGTAATTTCCAAATAAGCCTACAACAAACATTTATAGCCTACTCCGTAATTGTTGGTCATACAGATAAGATATAATCTTTTAAAACTGTAAAAGGCTAAAGTATAGGCCTACACTCACAGGCTAAATGAAAAAATCGCTCATGTGAGAAAAAGACGTTTGGTTATTTCTCAGTGAGAAAATTCATAGCCGAGAACTTAGGGTTCATCATCAAGATGACACGGGTTCAAATCCCGCACAAACATGGTCTGCTGTAAATTTTATATTTATTTAGATTTGTCTAGCTCTAAAACTCTGTTACACCATACAGTTTTTTTTGCTTATATTTATAAAATACAATTATCATGCATTTCCATTTTACACTAAGGAACAAAATAGTATCCAACAGAACGACTTTGCATCTGTATAATAATAGGCTACCAATCGTAATTTCAAAAGCAGTTCTGTAAAAAAAATAATTATATATAGCCTCTATATATATATATATATATATATATATTTTTTTTTTTCAGGGCTGCCAACTCTCACGCATTGAGCGTGAGAGTACTCACGCAATTGACCCAAATCTCACGCTCTCACGCCACACCCCCGATTTCTCCCGCTGAAGTGTCAACCCGGTCGGTCAAATTCCTAAAAGATATAGTTTATCTATAGATCTACCTGTTGAGCCACTCGTGATCGACTAGTTATACCGCAAATTAGTTAAAATATCCCGTAATCTATCTAGAGCGAGCGTGCATGCGAGACAGATATTGTGCTCCAAACCATGCGCGCGCATGGCAGAGAGGTCTGTTCCCTACAACCTAGAGTTTTAAAAAACATGGTTTTAAGCAAAGTGTGATTTGCCAGGGGGGACTAGGATTTCCTTCTGGTCTAAACATCCCTGCTTCTGCTGAATTATTTTAATCCCCCCCGTAATTTTTTGGTCATACAGATAAGAGTAGCCTAGAGTAGCTTACATCGTTCAAAACTGTAAACTTGTATTCATATAGGCTAACGACAAAAACAGTATATCTGTAGTCTCGGTCTTCGGGAACTGCGCGTCACAAAAAATGAACCGAAAGCCACTTCAGCTCAGTCACGATAAGAAATCGGCTATGTCTAAAGCCTTTAAATGTCTAAATATTTAGGCTGATAAATGTTATCTGATTGTGTAGGCTAATCCATATGAAAACGAGAGGTACAGAGGATCTACTCAAACATGCAATGTAAGCGCTTCCCAATGAGAAAATGACAAGACAAGGGTGAAAATCTCGCTCTAATTAAATGTAGGCTAAATCGCCCTGAATTAAAATGTAAAAACAGATCAAATAATGTATTTGTCGAAATGTTGCGATATTGTTTCATTTAAGTTCATAATTATTCTATAAATGTTATTTAATTTAGCAGCATTACCACGAAGCACCGTGTTTCGATATTTATTTGAATAATACAAAATAAAATAAAAACTTAATTCACAAATTGCATGCCTTGTAAGGATCCAAAGATCCCTGTAGAATTTAATATTGAGTTGAACATTTTGTTCATGACAACAAATTAACATGCGTTTTTTCAGATTATATTTAGTTTTGCTTGGAAAAAGCTGGCCCAAACCAATTTTATTTCATCAATTATTGAAATAATGAAATATTTAGTAATAAACTTTTATGACAGAAATATCACTAGGCTACATGTAACTTAAATCATTTAATTCCTTCATTATCAACACTGTCTAGAATAGCGATTTAAGTGTGAATTGCGACTTCTCTTTGTGTTAAGTCAGCCTCAGACTCCGATAGCCTGTGGGGGGGTTGGAGGGACAGTTGCTGGACAAAGGTGTTAATGTTCCTCTTTCATATGGAGAGTGTCGGATAGCCAGCCTGATGAGCTGGCAAAATTATTGTAAGGATAAATCTGTGTCCAAATGTAGACCCCATATCTTATTAAATTATAAATATTGTAGTTTATTTATTGTAGCCTATTTAAAGTTTTTTTCACACAAAATTTCAATTGAAGTTATTGTAAGGTGAATTCAACAAGGCATGCTGTGTCTTTGAAGCAACAATTAAAGGTTAAATAATTTTTTCGTGATTTGTATGGCTGACACGCAGCGACATATACAGTATTATCAGCTGTATGATGTGTTTTTACCCTGAAATGTTTCATTTCGAGAGAGAGACCCGCGCGCGCAGCGAGGGAGACTAAATAAACTTGTTAAAAAGAGATCCAGCTCGAGAGAGGCAAAGAGAAACGCATGTTTTTAATTTAATTATGTTTCTTTGGACAATTTTCGTTTTGTACTGTTTTAATTGTTTAATTTAGCTGTAATTTCTTTGGCAATACAAATTTAAAATGTCGCAAGAATAAGATTAGCCTAGTGTTTCTTATTTTGCATCGCAAAAGAAATAAACTCTAAACCCGATGCAACCCTGTTTTAAATTAAAAAATTGAAATGTTCGAACTTGGTTTCAAACTTAAGTAATTTTAGTGTTCTTTTACATTACACAATAATATAGCAGACTAAAGACGAGCTTCTTCATTTTCATTTTCTGATGCAATCGGCTGACAATCTTCCTTCATCAGTTTTTGTCGTTTGTGCAGCGGCTGCGGTTCTACAGGAATGTAGCAAATTTATGTTGTAATGATAATCAAACAAAACTCTTGACTTTAAATAAGTAAACAGATATAAACAGTTACCTATTTAAGCATCAAGGTGGGAAAATATAAACGCTGTAGGACAACATCAGTTAACAACATGTATGCTACATTGAGATTCGATCTCGGGTCGATTGAAGCTCCTCGAAGCTCGTGTTGTTGCGTTGATCACTGAGCTACCGTCTGTACGCTGATAAAGTTGTAAAGCCTCATTGATGTAGCCTAAATGTTTTTATTGCAATGTTTTATGTTGAAATGTTTTCATTATTTATTCAATTACATTTCAGTAGCCTAATTTCAGTATTGTGATTATGAATTATTTTAACTACGTTTCACTTGTTGAATTCTTCTGCTACTAGCTTTCAATCGCTCTGAATCAGCGCGGTGCGGCAGCAGATTACGCATTAGAGAGAATAAACCGGAATAAACGAACACTTTTCAGAGTCTATAATTGTAGCGCCTCTTAGCGGTAAAAGGCAGCAAATACACCACACATTTTACCGCCGCGGTGGAACGGCTGATGTGGGCATTGTCATGGGTTGCCTCGACATTTGCGTTTGAATAGCGCGCGTCCTCCGTGGGCGTGTCAGATTAACGCGTAATGAAGTGTAATGAGCTGGGAAAAAAAATACTGACAGCACTCTCTTTTCATACAGATTGCATAAACTGAGAATATTTGTTTTTTATATAAATTACTTCATTTAAAAGAAGAGAATTCAAGCTTCATAAAGAAAAATCTCTCGTGCCTGTGTGACAAGTAATCGCGGAGTTACAGTTAATCTTAGGACGCGTTTCAGAATGGACTTCACTGACAGAGAGAACGCAGAACTCGCATCATGTTTGTTTTTCTTTATTTGGTGAAAAGCACAACACTTTGTTTTTATTGTGAGTAACCACAAAAAAAATAGAAACTTAACAGGATCTAATGATGTATCGCACTTATATGTAAGATCAAAATCAACCGAGTATTTTGAGTCTCTTTTGCACTGATAAGAAAAAAAGCGAGACAATCGCGCCGGCGCGATAGCCGACCCCAGGGGGTTAACAACATCAGCATTGCGTGACTAATGTTAAATTTAATGTGTTTTATGGTTAGCAGCTACCTGCGTAGTTCAGAATTCATATTCTCCATAATAGCAAAACGAGAAAGGCACAACAAAGGAAACTCCATAACTGTGTGAATTAAGAAAACGTACTGTTACACGATTGAACTATTGAAATGTCTTATTTGTTCAGCAGAAAAAAGCCGTCTCTTCTTCCGTTTTGAACCCCTTCAAAACACGGAGTTCACGCACTTTTCAAAAGCCCCGCCGATGTTTAAATCCTTGTGTTCGCATGAGACGGTTTCTTTCTCTTTCTCTAGCCACCTTAAATCCGAAGTACGAAGTCTTTTGGGTTTTATAACTGCTGAATCTCCAGTATAGCCGGCTAGCCGAAACTCCTTTATGTGTACGGGTGTGACGTCATGACGCAAAGACATGCTCGAATTTCCTGCGGAAACCCACCAGTACCACTGGAATTAAAATCATTATTACAAGCTAACCGTTTTGAATCTAGCTATGGCAAGCAGATAGTTTTGACCACTGGCAGAATAAGTTTTTTTTTAATATAATTATTTTGGATTATTTTTAACTTAAAAAAGTTACGGACTGGAGCTTTAACGCTAAAGCTTCCATTTTCAGTCAGAGAAACAGGAAGCTCCCGTAAAACCGGAGTGTCTTTATGACGCATGTAGAGCTAAATATGGATATCAGACAGTCCGGTATAAAGAGAGATGTACTGACAGATCAAATAAATACACGATTGTGATGGCCTATATGATTTGTCTGATTTCTTCAAGTGGTCATATTTACCATGTTTACTATGGCAATGGTTTGCGCGCATAGTCTTTTGCATCGCATCTGCCTTATACCATGATCAGAATCCACATTGGATCACAAACAGAAGGTATTCAAACACTTGCTGCTATCTGAAAGAGAGTTTTGAGCTAAAATGATTTTAAAAGTCTTTAATGCTGATCAGCTGGTATATGGAATCATCTGCGGCGCTGCTGTCTCCAAGACTCCGCCTCTGTTCAAAACCACTCCTCAAGCCAGAGCTGGCCCGCTTTGTCCCAAGGTATTCAGCTGGGCAAAAAACTCTGGCCATTGGCCCCGACGAGGCCCAATCAAGCCCTGGAAGTGACAGTGGAAACGCTACTGGCCTTGGCATGTCCGCGTTTGGCCACCTTATTTGAACATTATTACGAGGACATAAAAAATCATGATCTCTACGATTCACTTGAAAATCTTAAGAAATAGTAGTAAAGTAGTCGTCTTCAAGATCGATCACAATATAAAATCGTTCACACTTGGCATGTTTGGTTCAATTAAAAATATAGCTGCGAGCAGCGATTACGGGCCCAAGCCGGTGGCACCGCAACCCCGGTGCCTTTAGTTACCTAAAGGCACCAGGGTGGCGGTGCCGCCGGCTTTGGCCCTTCATCGCTGCTCGCAGCTATATTTATATACATATATATATATATATATATATATATATATATATATATATATATATATATATATATATATATATATATATATATATATATATATATATATATATATATAAAGCCGGTGGCACCACCACCCTGGTGCCTTTAGGGTTATTGTGCACGACGGGACACAAAATATCTGCTCGCTATCTGCCGAACGGCTCTGGTAGTTTCGCTTCAGCACTGATGATGTTGTAGAAATAGTGCGCTCTGGTTGGTCTGGATTATTTGGGATTTTTTATTTTATACAGAAATAAATTCTTTATAATTCAGATGAGAATAAAGTTAGTGTTGATTTAAAATGAAGGAAAAAAAATATATTGATCTGAAATATAGCACATTAATTTAAAATTTATTTAGGTTCAACTACCAAACATACAATCTTAATTTAATTTAAAGCAAACAATACTTTTAAAATATATGGGTTGTATGCACATTTTTTTTAATAAAAAAAAGATATATATCCAAAAAGACAAGGCCTTAAAGGGTTAAACTCTTGTCACTGTAACAGACACAATCTCTCTCTCTCTCTCTCTCTCTCTCTCTCTCTCTCTCTCTCTCTCTCACACACACACACACACACACACACACACACACACACACACACACACACACACACACACACGTCAAGTCACTTACATTTTAGATGCAATATTGAATAAGCAGAAAAATCGGATTTTCTGCTCTGAAAATATAAATAAGCATAAAAATTGAATAAGCACTTTGAATATTCTAAACAGAATAAGCACTAGTCGCTAATGAATAAGTACTAGTACTTAATGGAATAGATACTAGTATCTAAAAAATAAGTACTAGTAGCATGAAAATAGAGACTAGTAGGTTAAAATGATTAAATGTTAAAACGGCTTGCCATATTGGCTCAGAGAGAGAGAAAGAGAAAATGACCTTTTAGATACTAGTACCTATTAATAGATACTAGTATTTATTCAATAAATACTAGTACTAAGTCATTAGATACTAGTATCTATTAAATAGATACCAGTACTTATTCGTTAGCTACTAATACGTATTCAAAAGAATATCTAAAGAATAAGCACTAGTATCTAAAGAATAGGCACTAGTACTAAAGAATAAGCACTAGTCGCTAATGAATAAGTACTAGTAATTAATGGAATAGATACTAGTATCTAAAAAATAAGTACTAGTAGCATGAAAAGAGACTAGTAGGTTAAAATGATTAAAGTTAAAACGGCTTGCCATATTGGCTCAGAGAGAGACAGAGAGAGGCTCACCATATTCAAACCAAAATATCTGACTTCCTGTTGATCCGAGCTAATCACGGTAAATTAGAAAGTTGTCCGGCTCGAAGAGTACAATATACATATCGAGTTTTGTTACTGTAGATAAAACTAACCCCCCCCCACTTTTGTCAAAAGCATTTAGAAAGTGACACACTTCCTGCTGTCAGTTGGTGGCGCTATAACTTTGACTCACAATAGTTACATCCATCTGATTGGCCTCTTACCACGAACACACTGCTGAAGTTTCATCAAGATGAACATGACTCGCTTGGTTTAGTCCTCAGTTGTAAGTCGCTTTGGATAAAAGCGTCTGCTAAATGACTAAATGGAAATGTAAATGTAAGTTATAACACTTCCTGTTTCTCTTTTCTCGACATAAATTCGTTTCCTCGCCACGGCCAAACCGTTCGAGATATCAAAAATCCGTCCGCAATTTAGCATCTTCAATGTGTTGACCTCAAGCTGACCGAGTTTGGCGGTAAACGGATGCAATCTCTAGGAGAAGTACTTCAAATTCCTGAGCAAGCGTTCTCCAAACAACCCATAATAGCCGACTTCCTGTTGGGCTGGCGTAAAACTTGACCGAGGGTAAGTTGTTCGGCCCGATGAGATCTATATATGTACTGAGTTTCATATTAATTCATGCAAGCGTGTTTGATCTATGGACCAAGTTTTGGGGCCTCTGTTCAAGGGGGCGCTGTTGAGCCCCCCTGCCACGCCCGGGTACCAGCTTCAGCCCGGCCCTGATGGCTGTGGGCTCTGACCTGTGTGCAAAGTTTCAAGAGTTTTCAAGCACGTTAAGGGCCCCAAAAGCCCCTGAAACCCTGAACACCATTAAAATAATAGTCAAATTCCCCAAACCCCCCACACACAGAGACAGAGGGAGAGGGAGGGAGAAAATTCTCCTGAAAATCACATTCAAACGAAAATATCTGACTTCGTGTTGTTCGGAGCTAATGAATGTTAATTAGAAAGTTTCCGGCTCGAGGAGACGAATATACATACCGATTTTTGTTACTGTAGGTAAAACTAATACCCCATTTTTGACTAAAGGTGGCGCTACTGAGCCCCTCACCACGCCCCTTTCTGAAACTTTGCACGTGTCTACTAGCTAATAAATGAGATGTGTCTGTCGAGTTTCATGCAATTTCAAGCATGCTAAGAGTCTCAAAAGCATCAAAAAAGAATATTAAAGTTTGATGCGTTGCCATGGCAACATTATCTTAGATATTAAATAATCCTTTCACAGGTCTACATCTGGCGTGTGTTTACATTATACACATAAAGTTTGAAGAAAATCGGGTAAAAATAAGAAGGTGATTTCAAAGCATTTTGAAAGTGACACACTTCCTGCTGCCAGTTGGTGGCGCTATAACTTTGACTCACAATAGTCACATCCATGTGATCGGCCTCTTACAGCGAACAGACTGCTGAAGTTTTATCAAGATCAGTTAACGTATGCAGAAGTTATAACACACTTCCTGTTTCCATTATTCGCCATAAATTCGTTTCCTCGCCACGACCAAACCGTTCGAGATATCAAAAATCCCCTGGCAATTTTTCATCCTCAGTGTCTTGACTTCATGCACACCGAGTTTGGAGACGAACGGGGGAATTCCCTAGGAGAAGTGTTTCAAATTCCTGAGCATGCGTTTCCAAACAACCCTAAAAAGCCGACTTCCTGTTGGGCTGGCGTAAAACTTAGAGCACGAAAGTTGTTCGGCCCGATGAGATATATAAAATATCTGAAATTTCTGCTGTATTTATTATTATTATTGTTTTTTTTATTTTATTATGCTTACATTGTTTTGAAATTCCTGTTGTATTTATTACATTGCTACTGTATAGTGTATTTTTATTGACTTTTGTATTTTAGGGTGCCTGTTAAGATCTGGCTAGGGACAACAGATGGAAACTAGCACTTGTAGCTAACTCTGGCTTGTTTACAGCAAGTAACTTGTTTGTTGATCAATGAGCATTGTCCCTATCAAATAAAAAACGAAATAAAATAAAATAAGTGTAGCGAGTTTCAGATTATTACATGCAAGCGTGTTTGATATATGGACAAGTGTTCAAACCCCGTTCCTGGTGGCGCTGTCGAGCCCGCCTGCCACGCCCGGGTACCAGCTTCAGCCCGGCCCTGATGGCCGCGGGTTCTGACCCGTGTGCAAAGTTTCAAGAGTTTTCGAGCATGTTAAGTGCCCCAAAAGTGCCCAAAAGGTAGTAAAATAATAATAATAATAAGTCGGAAGAATAATAATAATAAATATAGCTGCGAGCAGCGATTACGGGCCCAAGCCGGTGGCACCGCAACCCCGGTGCCTTTAGTTACCTAAAGGCACCGGGGTGGCGGCGCCACCGGCTTTGGCCCTTCATCGCTGCTCGCAGCTATATTTATTTATTTATTTATATATATATATATAAAAAGCCGGTGGCACCGCCACCCTGGTGCCTTTAGGGTTATTGTGCACGACGTGACACAAAATATCTGCTCGCTATCTGCCGAACGGCTCTGGTAGTTCCGCTTCAGCACTGATGATGTTGTAGAAATAGTGCGCTCTGGTTGGTCTGGATTATTCGGGATTTTTTTTATTTTATACAGAAATAAGTTATTTATAATTCAGATGAGAATAAAGTTAGTGTTGATTAAAATGAAGGAAAACAAAAATATTGATCTGAAATATAGAACATTAATTTTAAATTTATTTAGGTTCAATTACCAAACATACAATCTTAATTTAATTTAACCCTCTGGGGACCAGAAACGCGCGGGCGCGTTTTGCTCGTTTTTTTTCACATAGCAGAAAAATAGACTTAAAGTACTACCATCATTTCTGTTCATATAGAGTTAAGAAATATGAGAAAATAATCTGTTAAATGTCTACTTTTTTATGTGCCCACATACAATCGAAATAAAATATTGTGCTTTTGTAAAATAAAGAAAATAAACAGGGTGTGCGTTCTGCCTCTCAGTCACCGTGAACTTTTTTTTCTGGAGCACGTCTCTAATCTTCAACACAACTCAGCTAATACTATTCACCCAGCCATAAGCAATATATCTTTTAAATCGTTTGAGTTTGTACTTTTAAATGATCCGATTCAAAACTAAAATTAATATTCTCCGTTTATGTCATCTATATAAAAAGAGAGACGTGTCAGCCCGTCTCATTATCGTTCTCTCAGCTGATTATCCCTGGTAATGTGACACACCCACAGAGAGCACACGCTATTCAAACGCAAATATGTGAAGCAACACATTGAGACGCGTTAACGCCCATAAACTCTGAAAACACACATTATTTTTTAGTCAGATTAATCTACTGTCGTCTTGCGCGGCTATATGAGGAACAATCCTGGGACATTTACCACTGGGTTTATTTTAACTGCGAGGATGAACAGATTCAGCTGAGAAGTAAGTGTTTTTTGCAAGTGCTTTGTTCTAATCGCGATATAGAATAACGTAGTGTCTGTAAACGGAAAAATAGCGTACTGTTAAATGTGAATCATGTTTGTGTGTGTGTGTGTGTGTGTGTGTGTGTGTGAATGAATGAATGAATGAACGCACAGATACGCACTGTTACAGACTAAATAACATTTCGTTGACTCGTTTTGGATAAAGTTTTTACTCTAAAATAGACATCAAATAAGCTTTTTTTAGGAGTTTCTGCTCATATGTTAAATATATAGTATGTTTTGTCAATAAACTAATCAACTAAGATGTTATAGTGTTTGTTCAAGCTATATCAAAATAATGAATCCTCAACTTTGAAATATGTATGATCAAACTAAGACATTTATGGAGAAAGACAATTTTCTTTTCAAGATGTTTCCAACTCTAACTTTGAACTTTTAACTGAAATAAAACCATGTCTATATGGTGAAGGGTGTGTGATAGAAGTGTCCAGACTTATGCACCCTGTATTTTCCTTATATAAATCCAAACAATCTAAAAGCCATTCTTTTTTAAATCTCCTCATTCTTTGTGCAAGGCTCCTGTAATGATATGGCCTGATAGCACCTAATAGGGCCATTATGGGGAGGGTCTTTGTCTTTCTCAGGTGTGAAATTCCACATATATTAATGAGAGACCACGCCTCCTGCATAAAGCTTTCTCAAACAAAACACGTCATTAAAAATGTAAAAGACTTTATTGACTTATCTGAATGAGTAGTCAGGATGATTCTCACATAGTTTTGGAGCAAATATTCTAGGCTATGTGATGCAATTTTCAAAAGTCTTGTGAAGAAATAATCAATATGTGTTTTGTGGTCTTATTTCAGCAACTTTCTTTTTTTTTTTTTTTTATAACCAAGCATAAACATTATTCTATTAAAAATACAAACATGTACATACATGTTGCTCACTCATCATGGTAGCCAAGTTTGTGCTATATAGAGTGAATTTACACCTTTGCCATTAACATGTTTATAAATAACTGAAAAAAGCACAAATGTCAGTGCATGTCAAAACATCCCAAGGGCCCCAAAAACACTCTGGTCCCCAGAGGGTTAAAGCAAACAACACATTTAAAATATATTGGTTGTATGCACTTTTAAAAAAAAAAAAAAGATATAAGGCCTTAAAAGACAAGGCCTTAAAGGGTTAAACTCTTGTCACTGTAACAGACACAATCTCTCTCTCTCTCTCTCTCTCTCTCTCACACACACACACACACACACACACACGTCAAGTCACTTACATTTTAGATGCAATATTGAATAAGCAGAAAAATCTGATTTTCTGCTCTGAAAATATAAATAAGCATAAAAATTGAATAAGCACTTTGAATATTCTAAACAGAATAAGCACTAGTCGCTAATGAATAAGTACTAGTACTTAATGGAATAGATACTAGTATCTAAAAAATAAGTACTAGTAGCATGAAAATAGAGACTAGTAGGTTAAAATGATTAAATGTTAAGACGGCTTGCCATATTGGCTCAGAGAGAGAGAGAGAGAGAAAATTACCTTTTAGATACTAGTACCTATTAATAGATACTAGTATTTATTCAATAAATACTAGTACTAAGTCATTAGATACTAGTACCTATTAAATAGATACCAGTACTTATTCATTAGCTACTAATACGTATTCAAAAGAATATCTAAAGAATAAGCACTAGTATCTAAAGAATAGGCACTAGTACTAAAGAATAAGCACTAGTTGCAAATGAATAAGTACTAGTACTTAATGGAATAGATACTAGTATCTAAAAAATAAGTACTAGTAGCATGAAAATAGAGACTAGTAGGTTAAAATGATTAAATGTTAAAGTGGCTTGCCATATTGGCTCAGAGAGAGAGAGAGAGAGAGAGAGAAAATGACCATATTCAAACCACAATATATGACTTTCTGAGAGTCGGAGCTAATTACTTTAAATTAGAAAGTTGTTCGGCTTGAGGAGAAGAATATACATGCTGAGTTTTGTAACTGTAGGTAAAACTAACTACGTTATAACACACTTTATATGTCCTTTTTTAGTCATGAAAATTAATTTCCTCTCCGCGGCCAAACCGTTCGAGATATCAAAAATCTGTCCGCAATTTAGCATCCTCAATGTCTTGACTTCATGCACACCGAGTTTGGCAATGATTGAATGAATTGCCTAGGAGTAGTACTTCAAATTCCACAGCAAGCGTTTTCCAAACAACCCATAATAGCCGATTTCCTGTTGGGCTGGCGTAAAACTTGACCGGGGGAAAGATGTTCGGCCCGATGAGATCTATATGTGTACTGAGTTTCATATTAATTCATGCAAGCGTGTTGGATATATGGACCAAATTGTTGGACCCCGTTCAAGGGGGCGCTGTTGAGCCCCCCTGCCACGCCCGGGTACCAGCTTCAGCCCGGCCCTGATGGCCGTGAGTTCTGACCTGTGCAAAGTTTCAAGAGTTTTTGAGCACGTTAAGAGCCCCAAAAGCCCCTGAAACCTTGAACTCCATTAAAAGCAATAGACAAATCCCTCACACACAGAGACGAAGAGAGAGGGAGAGAAAATTCTCAGAAACATCCACATTCAAACTAAAATATCTGACTTCCTCTTGGTCTGAGCTAATGACAGTTAATTAGAAAGTTGTCCGGCTTGATCTGAACAATATGCGTACCGAGATTTATGATTGTAGGTAAAACTATAAAACTAACACCCCCACTTTTGTCAAAAGGTGGCGCTACTGAGTCCCTGCACCATGCCCGTTTCTGAAATTTTGCACATGTCTACTGGCTAATAAATGTGATCTGTCTGACGAGTTTCATGCAATTTTAAGCAATTTCAGGCATGCTAAGAGTCTCAAAAGCATCCAAAAAGAATATTAAAGTTTGATGCGTTGCCATGGCAACAGTATCTAAGATATCAATAATCCTTTCACAGGTCTACATCTGGCGTGTGTCTACATTATACACATAAAGTTTGAAGCAAATGGGGTAAAAATAAGAGGGTGATTTAAAAGCATTTTGAAAGTGACACACTTCCTGCTGCCAGTTGGTGGCGCTATAACTTTGACTCACAATAGTCACATCCATGTGATCGGCCTCTTACAGCGAACACACTGCTAAAGTTTCATCAAGATCAGTTACAGTATGCTAAGGTTATAACCCACTTCCTGTTTCCATTATTCGCCATAAATTCGTTTCCTCGCCACGGCCAAACCGTTCGAGATATCAAAAATCCCCTGGCAATTTTTCATCCTCAATGTCTTGAATTCATGCTGGCCGAGTTTCGTGGCATTTCTTTGAATTCTCTAGGAGAAGTACTTTAAATTCCATTGCATGCGTTTTACAAACAACCCTAAATAGCCGACTTCCTGTTGGGCTGGGGTAAAAAGTAAGAGCATGAAGTATGAACCGATGAGATCTATATGTGTACCGAGTTTCATATTATTACATGCAAGCGTGTTTGATTTATGGACCAAGTTTTCGGACCCCGTTCCAGGGGGCGCTGTCGAGCCCCCCTGCCACGCCCGGGTACCATCTTCAGCCCGGCCCTGATGGCCGCGGGTTCTGACCCGTGTGCAAAGTTTCAAGAGTTTTCGAGCACGTTAAGGGCCCCAAAAGTGCCCGAATAGTCGTAAGAAAAATATAGAAAATGAGTTTCCAAACAACCCATAAAAACCGACTTCCTGTTGGGCTGACGTAAAACTTAGAGCACGAAAGTTGTTTGGCCCGATGAGATCTATAAGTGTACCGAGTTTCAGATTATTACATGCAAGCGTGTTTGATATATGGACAAGTGTTCAAACCCCGTTCCAGGGGGCGCTGTCGAGCCCCCCTGCCACGCCCGGGTACCATCTTCAGCCCGGCCCTGATGGCCGCGGGTTCTGACCCGTGTGCAAAGTTTCAAGAGTTTTTGAGCACGTTAAGGCCCCCAAAAGTGCCCAAAAGGTAGTAAAATAATAAAAAGAAGAATAAATATAGCTGCGAGCAGCGATTACGGGCCCAAGCCGGTGGCACCGCAACCCCGGTGCCTTTAGTTACCTAAAGGCACCGGGGTGGCGGTGCCGCCGGCTTTGGCCCTTCATCGCTGCTCGCAGCTATATTTATATATATATATATATATATATATATATATATATATATATATATATATATATATAAAGCCGGTGGCACCGCCACCCTGGTGCCTTTAGGGTTATTGTGCACAACGTGACACAAAATATCTGCTCGCTATCTGCCGAACGGCTCTGGTAGTTCCGCTACAGCACTGATGATGTTGTAGAAATAGTGTGCTCTGGTTGGTCTGGATTATTCGGGATTTTTTATTTTATACAGAAATAAGTTATTTATAATTCAGATGAGAATAAAGTTAGTGTTGATTAAAATGAAGGAAAACAAATATATTGTTCTGAAATATAGCAAATTAATTTTAAATTTATTCAGGTTAAAAAACCAAACATACAATCTTAATTTAATTTAAAGCAAACAATACATTTAAAATATATGGGTTGTATGCACATTTTTTTTTAATAAAAAAAGATATATATCCAAAAAGACAAGGCCTTAAAGGGTTAAACTAATAAGCACTTTGAATATTCTAAACAGAATAAGTACTAGTCGCTAATGAATAAGTACTAGTACTTAATGGAATAGATACTAGTATCTAAAAAATAAGTACTAGTAGCATGAAAATAGAGACTAGTAGGTTAAAATGATTAAATGTTAAAACGGCTTGCCATATTGGCTCAGAGAGAGAGAGAAAATGACCTTTTAGATACTAGTACCTATTAAATAGATACCAGTACTTATTCATTAGCTACTAATACGCATTCAAAAGAATATCTAAAGAATAAGCACTAGTATCTAAAGAATAGGCACTAGTACTAAAGAATAAGCACTAGTCGCTAATGAATAAGTACTAGTACTTAATGGAATAGATACTAGTATCTAAAAAATAAGTACTAGAAGCATGAAAATAGAGACTAGAAGGTTAAAATGATTAAATGTTAAAACGGCTTGCCATATTGGCTCAGAGAGAGAGAGAGAGAAAATGACCTTTTAGATACTAGTACCTATTAAATAGATACCAGTACTTATTCATTAGCTACTAATACGCATTCAAAAGAATATCTAAAGAATAAGCACTAGTATCTAAAGAATAGGCACTAGTACTAAAGAATAAGCACTAGTATCTAAAGAATAGGCACTAGTACTAAAGAATAAGCACTAGTCGCTAATGAATAAGTACTAGTACTTAATGGAATAGATACTAGTATCTAAAAAATAAGTACTAGAAGCATGAAAATAGAGACTAGTAGGTTAAAATGATTAAATGTTAAAACGGCTTGCCATATTGGCTCAGAGAGAGAGAGAGAGAAAATGACCACATTCATTTTAAATTCATACAGCTTCAATTACCAATACAATCTTAATTTTATTTAAAGCAAACTATACATTTTAAAGATCTGGGTTCTATGCATATTTTGTAATTGATAAAAAAAATATAAAATTGTTATGCAAAAAGACAAGGCCTTAAAGATTTCTTTATCCTTTAATGCAGGAAAAATCACACAGCAATGAAAGGCTTAATCTCTTGTCACTGTAACAGACAGACAGCCACACACACACACACACACATAAACACAGACACCAGCCCTCCCTCCCCTCCCTTCCCTCCCTCCCTTCCCCTCCCTTCAGCCACACACACACACACACACACACAGAAAGGGGGGGGGGGGCCCTCTCTCTGTCAGAGAGAGACAGAGAGAGATACCATTTCAAGAAATCCACATTCAAACCACAATATCTGACTTTCTGAGGGTCGGAGATAATGACTTTAAATTAGAAAGGTGTCCGGCTTGAGGAGAAGAATATACAAGCTGAGTTTTGTAACTGTAGGTAAAACTAACTAAGTTATAACACACTTTATATGTCCTTTTTTAGTCATAACATTAATTTCCTCGCCACGGCCAAACCGTTCGAGATATCAAAAATCCCTCCGGAAT